>NC_092375.1:103146559-103480217 GCF_030028105.1 Mobula birostris | reverse complement strand
ATTATAGACAGGCCTCCAAACAGTAACCAGATGTAGGCTATAAATTACAATGTGAGATAGAAAAGACACGTAAAAAGGACAGTGTTATGATAGTCATGGGGGATTTCAATATGCAAGTAGATTGGGAAAATCAGGTTGGTGCTGGATCCCAAGAGAGAGGATTTGTAGAATGCCTACGAGGTGGCTTTTTAGAGCAGCTTGTGGTAGAGCCCATGAGGGAAAGGCTTTTCTAGATTGGGTGTTGTGTAACATAGAAACGTAGAAACATAGAAAATAGGTGCAGGAGTAGGCCATTCGGCCCTTCGAGCCTGCACCGCCATTTATTATGATCATGGCTGATCATCCAACTCAGAACTCTGCACCAGCCTTCCCTCCATACCCCCTGACCCCCGTAGCCACAAGGGCCATATCTAACTCCCTCTTAAATATAGCCAATGAACTGGCCTCAACTGTTTCCTGTGGCAGAGAATTCCACAGATTCACCACTCTCTGTGTGAAGAAGTTTTTCCTAATCTCGGTCCTAAAAGGCTTCCCCTCTATCCTCAAACTGTGGCCCCTCGTTCTGGACTTCCCCAACATCGGGAACAATCTTCCTGCATCTAGCCTGTCCAATCCCTTTAGGATCTTATACGTTTCAATCAGATCCCCCCTCAATCTTCTAAATTCCAACGAGTACAAGCCCAGTTCATCCAGTCTTTCTTCATATGAAAGTCCTGCCATCCCAGGAATCAATCCGGTGAACCTTCTTTGTACTCCCTCTATGGCAAGGATGTCTTTCCTCAGATTAGGGGACCAAAACTGCACACAATACTCCAGGTGTGGTCTCACCAAGGCCTTGTACAACTGCAGTAGTACCTCACTGCTCCTGTACTCGAATCCTCTCGCTATAAATGCCAGCATACCATTCGGCTTTTTCACCGCCTGCTGTACCTGCATGCCCACTTTCAATGACTGGTGTATAATGACACCCAGGTCTCGTTGCACCTCCCCTTTTCCTAATTGGCCACCATTCAGATAATAATCTGTTTTCCCATTTTTGCCACCAAAGTGGACAACTTCACATTTATCCACATTAAATTGCATCTGCCATGAATTTGCCCACTCACCCAACCTATCCAAGTCACCCTGCATCCTCTTAGCATCCTCCTCACAGCTAACACTGCCACCCAGCTTCGTGTCATCCGCAAACTTGGAGATGCTGCATTTAATTCCCTCATCCAAGTCATTAATATATATTGTAAATAACTGGGGTCCCAGCACTGAGCCTTGCGGTACCCCACTAGTCACCGCCTGCCATTCTGAAAAGGTCCCGTTTATTCCCACTCTTTGCTTCCTGTCTGCCAACCAATTCTCCACCCACACCAATACCTTACCCCCAATACCGTGTGCTTTAAGTTTGCACACTAATCTCCTGTGTGGGACCTTGTCAAAAGCCTTTTGAAAATCCAAATATACCACATCCACTGGTTCTCCCCTATCCACTCTACTAGTTACATCCTCAAAAAATTCTATGAGATTCGTCAGACATGATTTTCCTTTCACAAATCCATGCTGACTTTGTCCGATCATTTCACCGCTTTCCAAATGTGCTGTTATCACATCCTTGATAACTGACTCCAGCAGTTTCCCCACCAGCAACGTTAGGCTAACCGGTCTATAATTCCCCGGTTTCTCTCTCCCTCCTTTTTTAAAAATTGGAGTTACATTAGCCACCCTCCAATCCTCAGGAACTAGTCCAGAATCTAACGAGTTTTGAAAAATTATCACTAATGCATCCACTATTTCTTGGGCTACTTCCTTAAGCACTCTAGGATGCAGACCATCTGGCCCTGGGGATTTATCTGCCTTCAATCCCTTCAATTTACCTAACACCACTTCCCTACTAACATGTAGTTCGCTCAGTTCCTCCATCTCACTGGACCCTCTGTCCCCTACTATTTCTGGAAGATTATTTATGTCCTCCTTAGTGAAGACAGAACCAAAGTAATTATTCAATTGTTCTGCCATGTCCTTGCTCCCCATAATCAATTCACCTGTTTCTGTCTGCAGGGGACCTACATTTGTCTTTACCAGTCTTTTCCTTTTTACATATCTATAAAAGCTTTTACAGTCCGTTTTTATGTTGCCTGCCAGTTTTCTCTCATAATCTTTTTTCCCCTTCCTAATTAAGCCCTTTGTCCTCCTCTGCTGAACTCTGAATTTCTCCCAGTCTTCAGGTGAGCCACTTTCTCTGGCTAATTTGTATGAAGATTTGATTAGGAAAGTCAAGGTAAAGGAACTCTTGGGAGACAGTGATCATAACATAATAGAATTCACCCTGCAGTTTGAGCAGAAGAAGCTAAAGTCAGACGTATCAGTATTACAGTGAAGTGAAGGGAATTATATTGCATGAGAGATGAGCTGGCCATAGTTGGTTGGAAGGCGGCTCTAGCAGAGGTGATGACAGAACAGTAATGGGTGTAGTTTCTAGAAGCAATTCGGAAGGCGCAGGATATCCAAAGGCAAAGAAGTATTGTAAAGGGAGGATGAGGCAACCGTGGCCGACAAGGAAAGTCAAAGACAACATAAAAGCAAAAGAGAGGGCATTTTTGGGAAGCTTTTAAAAACCAACAGAAAGCAATGGAAAAACTATAAGGAAGGAAAGATGAAATATGAAGTGAAGCTGGTCAATAATATCAAAGAGAATACATAGAACATAGAATAGGACAGCATAGTACAGGCCCTTTGGCCCACAATGTTGTGCCGACCCTCAAACCCTGCCTCCCATATAAGCCCCCAACTCAAATTCCTCCATATACCTGTCTAATATATATAATAAACTTCACGAGTGTATCTGCCTCCACTACTGACTCAGGCAGTGCATTCCACGCACCAACCACTCTCTGAGTAAAAAACCTCCCTCTAATATCCCCCTTGAACTTCCCACCCCTTACCTTAAAGCCATGTCCTCTTGTACTGAGCAGTGGTGCCCTGGGGAAGAGGCACTGGCTGTCCACTCTATCTATTCCTCTTATTATCTTGTACACCTCTATCATGTCTCCTCTCATCCTCCTTCTCTCCAAAGAGTAAAGCCCTAGCTCCCCTAATCTCTGATCATAATCCATACGCTCTAAACCAGGCAGCATCCTGCTAAATCTCCTCTGTACCCTTTCCAATGCTTCCACATCCTTCCTATAGTGAGGTGACCAGAACTGGACACAGTGCTCCAAGTGTGGCCTAACCAGAGTTTTATAGAGCTGCATCATTACATCACGACTCTCAAACTTTATCCCTCGACTTATGAAAGCTAACACCCCATAAGCTTTCTTAACTACCCTATCCACCTGTGAGGCAACTTTCAGGGATCTGTGGACACGTACTCCCAGATCCCTCTGCTCCTCCACACACCAAGTATCCTGCCATTTACTTTGTACTCTGCCTTGGAGTTTGTCCTTCCAAAGTGTACCACCTCACACTTCTCCGGGTTGAACTCCACCTGCCACTTCTCAGCCCACTTCTGCATCCTATCAATGTCTCTCTGCAATCTTTGACAATCCTCTACACTATCCAGGTTGTTAATAAAAATCACAAAAAGTAGAGATCCCAGAACAGATCCTTGTGGGACACCACTAGTCACAATCCTCCAATCTGAATTTTTCAGATAAAGTTTTCTCAGATAAATTTTTCAGATAAAGTTTTTTCAGGTAAATAAAGTGTAAAAGAGAGATGAGATTAGATATCAGACTGCTGAAGAATGGTGCTGTAGAGGTAGTAATGGGGGACGAGGAAATGGCTGATGAACTGAATATGTTTCGAGGAGCATTACAAATGCACAGGTATAAATAGTAGAAGTAAGGAAGAATAAAAAATACCTTAAAATAAGATGTACAATATTAACAAGTCAAAGATTACAAGATTTACAAATTCACACTGATAAGATGCTAGTGCAAGAATTACTGTGATATTATACAGTAATGGATGGTAGACATTATACATGTAACCAGGTGACCAGTGAGTATCATTATCTATTGTTAAAGTGCACTTGGTGATGTTAAAATAGCAGCCTGTTCCTCTAAGAGAAAATGGTGACATCATTTTGTACGGGTGGAGTAGAAAGAAAAGTTACCATATTCTAAAGAGAACAACGTTTGAGTGCTTTTCCCAGGTTTGGTGAGGAAAGATTTTCACGTCTAAGGTATTGGCGCTAGATAGCGTGGTTGTGCGAAGTTCCTCATCGGCCTAGTAGTGTCCGTGAGGAAAACTCTTTTCAGGATCTAGCCTATATGTGTTGGGAACCCCTGATCTAGGTTACAGTCTATTCTTGCTGTTGCCATCGGGAAGAAGGTACAGGAGCCTTGGGTCCCACACCACCAGGTTCAGGAAGTTATTACACAACCATCAGGCTCCTGAACCAGTGTGGATGAATTCGCTGAACTGATTCCACAACCTAGACTCATTTTCAAGGAGTATGCAGCACAAGCGGTCCCTCAAACAAGGAAGTTCGGTGTTTCACTCCTGGACAAGCAGTCCTGGCAAGGGACTACAGAGGTGATCAAAAGTGGGAACTCGGAAAGATTAAGGACAGAACTGCAACAGTGGAAATTGCATCTGATATCATCCGGAGACAACACATTGATCAGTTGAGGAGAGCAGAGTCAATTGTTAGAGAAGAAATGTGTCCAGAGCTGTCAGAACCACTTCCTGCAGTCCCAGAGTCAACTCCTACAACCACCACGGAGGAGGGCCCAGAAACTGGGATTGTTTCACTGCCACAAGCCTCAGCTGAGCAGAAAGAGCACCCCCACCGTCCAGTCAGGAAGACATTATCCCTTGAAAGTAAGAAATCCTCCAAAGCGATTAAATCTTTAGGACAATTTAATATTTAGTATGCAGTGGATGACTTTATAGTAGTTATAATATATGTTATACTAATATATATATAAGCATCCGTTAGTCTCGTGAGACCATGGATTTGTGCCTTGAAAGGTTTCCAGGGCGCAGGCCTGGGCACGGTTGTATGGAAGACCGGCAGTTGCCCATGCTGCAAGTCTCCCCTCTCCACGCCACTGATGTTGTCCAAGGGAAGGGCACTAGGACCTATACAGCCTGGCACCGGTGTCATCACAGAGCAATGTGTGGTTAAGTGCCTTGCTCAAGGTCACAACACACTGCCTCAGCTGAGGCTCGAACTAGTGTCCTTCAGATCACTGGACCGACGCATTAACCACTGGTCCACGTGCCAACACATTTATTATATTTATTATACTGATAAACATATAGAAACATAGAAACATAGAAAATAGGTGCAGGAGTAGGCCATTCAGCCCTTCGAGCCTGCACCGCCATTTATTATGATCATGGCTGATCATCCAACTCAGAACCCCGCCCCAGGCTTCCCTCCATACCCTCTGATCCCCGTAGCCACAAGGGCCATATCTAACTCCCTCTTAATTACAGCCAATGAGCTGGCCTCAACTGTTTCCTGTGGCAGAGAATTCCACAGATTCACCACTCTCTGTGTGAAGAAGTTTTTCCTAATCTCAGTCCTAAAAGGCTTCCCCTCTATCCTCAAACTGTGGCCCCTCATTCTGGACTTCCCCAACATCGGGAACAATCTTCCTGCATCTAGCCTGTCCAATCCCTTTAGGATTTTATACATTTCAATCAGATCCCCCTTCAATCTTCTAAATTCCAACGAGTATAAGCCTAGTTCATCCAGTCTTCCTTCATATGAAAGTCCTGCCATCCCAGGAATCAATCTGGTGAACCTTCTTTGTACTCCCTCTATGGCAAGGATGTCTTTCCTCAGATTAGGGGACCAAAACTGCACACAATACTCCAGGTGTGGTCTCACCAAGGCCTTGTACAACTGCAGTAGTACCTCCCTGCCCCTGTACTCGAATCCTCTCGCTATAAATGCCAGCATACCATTCGCCTTTTTCACCGCCTGCTGTACCTGCATGCCCACTTTCAATGACTGGTGTATAATGACACCCAGGTCTCGTTGCACCTCCCCTTTTCCTAATCGGCCACCAATCACCAATCTGTTTTCCTGCTTTTGTCACCAAAGTGGATAACTTCACATTTATCCACATTAAATTGCATCTGCCATGAATTTGCCCACTCACCTAACCTATCCAAGTCACCCTGCATCCTCTTAGCATCCTCCTCACAGCTAACACTGCCGCCCAGCTTCGTGTCATCCGCAAACTTGGAGATGCTGCATTTAATTCCCTCATCCAAGTCATTAATATATATTGTAAATAACTGGGGTCCCAGCACTGAGCCTTGTGGTACCTCACTAGTCACCGCCTGCCATTCTGAAAAGGTCCCGTTTATTCTCACTCTTTGCTTCCTGTCTGCCAACCAATTCTCTATCCACATCAATACCTTCCCCCCAATACCGTGTGCTTTAAGTTTGCACACTAATCTCCTGTGTGGGACCTTGTCAAAAGCCTTTTGAAAATCCAAATATACCACATCCACTGGTTCTCCCCTATCTACTCTACTAGTTACATCCTCAGAAAATTCTATGAGATTCGTCAGACATGATTTTCCTTTCACAAATCCATGCTGACTTTGTCCGATCATTTCGCTGCTTTCCAAATGTGTTGTTATCACATCTTTGATAACTGACTCCAGCAGTTTCCCCACCACCGACGTTAGGCTAACCGGTCTATAATTCCCCGGTTTCTCTCTCCCTCCTTTTTTAAAAAGTGGGGTTACATTATCCACCCTCCAATCATCAGGAACTAGTCCAGAATCTAACGAGTTTTGAAAAATTATCACGAATGCATCCACTATTTCTTGTGCTACTTCCTTAAGCACTCTGGGATGCAGACCATCTGGCCCTGGGGATTTATCTGCCTTTAATCCCTTCAATTTACCCAACACCACTTCCCCACTAACAAGTATTTTGTTCATGTATATATATATATACTCAACATAGATTAAGCATTCTTTGCTTACATCATTCATGCGTTCTTGTACAAATTACGTGAATGGCATACGTTATTAAAACTCCCCACACGGTTACAGGGAGAACACAGAAACTCCCCACCAGGTCACGGGGAGAACACACAAATTCCCCACATGGTCACGGGGAGAACACACAAACTCCCCACATGGTCACGGGGATAACACACAAACTCCCCACATGGTCACGGGAAGAGCATACAAATTCCCCACATGGTCGCGGGGACAACACAAAACTCCCCACAAAGTTACAGGGAGAACACACAAACTCCCCACATGGTCACACAGAGAACACACAAATTCGCCACATGGTCGCGGGGAGAACACAAAACTCCACACACAGTCACGAGGAGAACACAAAACTCCCCACACAGTCACGTCGTCAACATTCAAACACCCCACACGGTCACGGGGCAGCACACAAACTCCACACACAGTCATTGGGAGAACACTCAAACTCCCCACACAGTCACGGGGAGAACTCACAAACTCCCCACACAGTCACGGTGAGAGCACACAAAATCACCACACGGTCACGGGAAGAGCACACAAACTGCCTACACAGTTACGGTGAGAGCATACAAACTCCCCACATGGTCACGGGGAGAGGACACAAACTCCCCACACAGTCACGGTGAGAACACACAAACTCCCCACACGGTCCCGGGGAGAACACACAAACTCCCCACACGGTCACGTGGTCAAAACACAAACACCCGACACGGTCACGGGGAGAATACACAAACCCCCCCACACAGTCACGGGGAGAACACACAAACTCCCCACACAGTCACGGGGAGAACACACAAACTCCCTACACAGTCACAGGGTGAACATACAAACCCCCACACGGTCACGTGGAGAACACACAAACTCCTCACACGGTCACGGGGAGAACACACAAACTCCCCACACAGTCACGGTGAGAGCACACAAAATCACCACACGGACACGGGAAGAGCATACAAACTGCCTACACGGTTACGGTGAGAGCATACAAACTCCCCACATGGTCACGGGGAGAACACACAAACTCCACACACAGTCACTGGGAGAACACACAAACTGCCCACACGGTCACAGGGTGAACACACAAACTGCCCACACGGTCACAGGGAGAACACACAAACACCCCACACGGTCAGGGGAGAGCACACAAACTCCCCACACGGTCAGGGGAGAGCACACAAACTCCCCACACGGTCACGGGGAGAGCACACAAACTCCCCACATGGTTATGGGGAGAGCACACAAACTCCCCACACAGTCACAGGGAGAGGACACAAACTCCCCACACAGTCACGGTGAGAACACACAAACTCCCCACACGGTCCCGGGGAGAACACACAAACTCCCCACACGGTCACGTGGTCAACACACAAACTCCCGACACGGTCACGGGGAGAATACACAAACCCCCCACACAGTCACGGGGTGAACATACAAACTCCCAACACGGTCACGGGGAGAACATACAAACTCCACACACAGTCACTGGGAGAACACACAAACTCCCCACACAGTCACGGGGAGAACACACAAACTCCCCACACAGTCACGGTGAGAGCACACAAAATCAACACACGGTCACGGGAAGAGCACACAAACTACCTACACGGTTACGGTGAGAGCATACAAACTCCCCACATGGTCACGGGGAGAACACACAAACTCCACACACAGTCAAAGGGTGAACATACAAACTCTTCACACAGTCACAGAGAGAACACACAAACTCCCCACACAGTCACAGAGAGAACACACAAACTCCCCACATGGTCACTGGGTGAACATACAAACTCCCCACACGGTCACGGAGAGTACACAAAAACTCCCCACACAGTCACGGGGAGAAGACAGAAATTGCCCACAGGGTCACGGGGAGAACTCACAAACTCCCCACACAGTCATGGGGTGAACACACAAATTTCCCACATGGTCACGGGGAGAGCACCCAAATTCCCCACACGGTTAAAGGGAGAGCACACAAACTCCCCACACAGTCACTAGGAGAACACACAAAATCCCCACACGGTCACGTGGAGAACACACAAACTCCCCTCACGGTCGCAGGGAGAACACACAAACTCCCCATAGCGTTATGGGGAGAACACACAATCTCCCCACACAGTCACGGGTTAAACACACAAACTCCGCACATGGTCACGGGGAGAGCACACAAACTCACCAAACACAGTCACGGGGAGAACACACAAACTCCACAGACAGTCACGGGGAGAACACACAAACTCCCCACAGTGTCACAGGGTGAACACACAACCTCACCACACGGTCACGGGGAGAGTGTACAAACTCCCCACACGGTCACGTGGAGAACACACAAACTCCCCTCACGGTCGCAGGGAGAACACACAAACTCCCCACACGGTCACGAGGAGAACACACAAACTCCCCATAGCGTTATGGGGAGAACACACAATCTCCCCACACAGTCACGGGTTAAACACACAAACTCCGCACATGGTCACGAGGAGAGCACACAAAGTCACCAAACACAGTCACGGGGAGAACACACAAACTCCACAGACAGTCACGGGGAGAACATACAAACTCCACACACAGTCACTGGGAGAACACACAAACTCTCCACACGGTCCCGGGGAGAACACACAAACTCCCCACACGATCATGTGGTCAACACACAAACTCCCGACACGGTCACGGGGTGAATACACAAACCCCCCCACACAGTCATGGGGTGAACAGCCAAACTCCCAACACGGTCACGGGGAGAGCACACAAACACCCCACACGGTCACGGGGAGAGCACACAAACTCCCCACACGGTTATGGGGAAAGCACACAAACTCCCCACACAGTCCCGAGGAGAGGACACAAACTCCCCACACAGTCACAGGGAGAACACACAAACTCCCCACACAGGGTCACAGGGAGAACTCACAAACTCCCCACACAGTCATGGGGTGAACACACAAATTCCCCACATGGTGACAGGGAGAGAACACAAACTCTCCACACGGCTATGGGGAGAACACACAAACTCCCCACACAGTCACGGGGAGATCACCCAAACACCCCACACGGTTAAAGGGAGAGCACACAAACTCACCACACAGTCACGGGGAGAACACACAAACTCCCCACACAGTCAAAGGGTGAACATACAAACTCTTCACACAGTCACAGAGAGAACACACAAACTCCCCACACAGTCACAGAGAGAACACACAAACTCCCCACATGGTCACTGGGTGAACATACAAACTCCCCACACAGTCAAAGGATGAACACACAAACTCACCACACAGTCACTGGGAGAACACAGAAAATCCCCACACGGTCACGTGGAAAACACACAAACTCCCCATTGCGTTATGGGGAGAACACACAATCTCCCCACACAGTCACGGGTTAAACACACAAACTCCACACATGGTCACGGGGAGAGCACACAAACTCACCAAACACAGTCACGGGGAGAACACACAAACTCACCACACAGTCACGGGGAGAACACACAAACTCCCCACACGGTCACGTGGAGAACACACAAACTCCCCTCACGGGCGCAGGGAGATCACACAAACTCCCCACACGGTCACGAGGAGAACACACAAACTCCCCATAGCGTTATGGGGAGAACACACAATCTCCCCACACAGTCACGGGTTAAACACACAAACTCCACACATGGTCACGGGGAGAGCACACAAACTCACCAAACACAGTCACGGGGAGAACACACAAACTCCACAGACAGTCACGGGGAGAACACACAAACTCCCCACAGTGTCACAGGGTGAACAAACAACCTCACCACACGGTCACGTGGAGAACACACAAACACCCCACACGGTCAAGGGGAGAACACACAAACTCCACACACAGTCACTGGGAGAACACACAAACTCCCCACACGGTCACGGGGAGAACACAAAAACACCCCACACGGTCCCGGGGAGAACACACAAACTCCCCACACGGTCACGTGGTCAACACACAAACTCCCGACACGGTCACGGGGAGAATACACAAACCCCCCACACAGTCACGGGGAGAACACACAAACACCCCACACGGTCACGGGGAGAGCACACAAACTCCCCACACGGTTATGGGGAGAGCACACAAACTCCCCACACAGTCACGAGGAGAGGACACAAACTCCCCACACAGTCACGGGGAGAACACACAAACTCCCCACACAGTCACGGGGAGAACAAACAAACTCCCCACATGGTCACGGGGAGAGCACACAAACTCCACACACAGTCACTGGGTGAACATACAAACTCCTCACACGATCACGGGGAGAACACACAAACACCCCACACGGTCACGGGGAGAGGACACAAACTCCCCACACGGTCACGGGGAGAGCACACAAACTCCCCACACGGTTATGGGGAGAGCACACAAACTCCCCACACAGTCACGAGGAAAGGACACAAACTCTCCACACAGTCATGTGGAGAACAAAGAAATTCCCCACATGATCTCGGGCAGAACGCAAAACTCCCGACACGGTTATGCGGAGAGCACACAAACTCCCCACACAGTCACGGGGTGAACATACAAACTCCGAACACGGTCACGGGGAGAACACACAAACACCCCACACAGTCACGAGGAGAGGACACATACTCCCTACACAGTCATGGGGAGAACACACAAACTCCCCACACAGTCACGGGGAGAACAAACAAACTCCCCACATGGTCACGGGGAGAACACACAAACTCCACACAGTCACTGGCAGAACACACAAACTCCCCACACGGTCACGGGAGAACACACAAACACCCCACACGGTCACGGGGAGAGGACACAAACTCCCCACATAGTCACGGGGGGAACACACAAACTCCCCACATGGTCATGGGGAGAACACACAAACTCCCCACACAGTCACGGGGAGAACATACAAATTCCCCACATGGTGACAGGGAGAGAACACAAACTCTCCACACGGTCACGGGGAGAACACACAAACTCCCCACATAGTCAAAGGGTGAACATACAAACTCCCCACATGGTCACTGGGTGAACATACAAACTCCCCACACAGTCAAAGGGTGAACACACAAACTCCCCGCACAGGGACGGAGAGAACACACAAACTCCCCGCATGGTCACGGGGTAAACATACAACACCCCACACGGTCACGGAGAGAACACCAAAACTCCCCACACAGTCACAGGGAGAAGACACAAATTGCCCACAGGGTCACGGGGAGAACTCACAATCTCCCCACACAGTCATGGGGTGAACACACAAATTTCCCACATGGTCACGGGGAGAGCACCCAAACTCCCCACACGGTTAAAGGGAGAGCACACAAACTCACCACACAGTCACTGGGAGAACACACAAAATCCCCACACGGTCACGTGGAGAACACACAAACTCCCCTCACGGTCGCAGGGAGAACACACAAACTCCCCACACGGTCACGAGGAGAACACACAATCTCCCCACACAGTCACGGGTTAAACACACAAACTCCGCACATGGTCACGGGGAGAGCACACAAACTCACCAAACACAGTCACGGGGAGAACACACAAACTCCACAGACAGTCACGGGGAGAACACACAAACTCCCCACAGTGTCACAGGGTGAACACACAACCTCACCACACGGTCACGGGGAGAGTATACAAACTCCCCACACGGTCACGTGGAGAACACACAAACTCCCCTCACGGTCGCAGGGAGAACACACAAACTCCCCACACGGTCAAGGGGAGAACACAAAAACTCCCTACATAGTCACATGGTGAACATACAAACTCCCCACACGGTCACGTGGAGAACACACAAACTCCCCACACGGTCACAGGGAGAGCATACAAACTCCCCACATGGTCACGTGGAGAGCACACAAACTCCCCACACGGTCGCGGGGAGAACACACAAACTCCCCACACAGTCATGGGGTGAACACACAAACTCCCCACACAGTCATGGGGAGAGCATACAAACTCCCCACACGGTCACGTGGAGAAGACACAAACTCCCCACACGGTCGCGGGGAGAACTCAGAAACTCCCCACACGGTCACGGCGAGAACATACAAACTCTTCACACGGTCGCGGGGAGAACACACAATCTCCCCACACGGTCAGGAGGAGAGCACACAAACTCCCCACACGGTTATGGGGAGAGCACACAAACTCCCCACACAGTCACGGGGAGAAAACACAAACTCCCCACACGGTCACGTGGTGAACACACAAACTCCCCACACGGTCACGGGGAGAACACACAAAATCCCCACACAGTCACAGGGAGAACACACGAACTCCCCACACAGTCACGGAGAGAACACACAAACTCCCCACACAGTCACAGGGAGAACACACGAACTCCCCATACAGTCACGGGGAGAACACACAAACTCCCCACACAGTCACGGGGAGAACACACGAACTCCCCACACAGTCACAGGGAGAACACACAAACTCCCCACACGGTCGCGGGGAGAACACAAAAACTCCCTACACGGTCACGGGGAGAACACACAAACTCCCCACACAGTCACGTGGAGAACACACAAACTCCCCACACAGTCACAGGGAGAACACACGAACTCCCCACACCGTCACGGGGAGAGCACGCAAACTCCCCATACAGTCACGGGGAGAACACATAAACTCCCCACACAGTCACGGGGAGAACACACGAACTCCCCACACAGTCACAGGGAGAACACACAAACTCCCCACACGGTCGCGGGGAGAACACAAAAACTCCCTACACGGTCACGGGGAGAACACACAAACTCCCCACACAGTCACGTGGAGAACACACAAACTCCCCACACAGTCACAGGGAGAACACACGAACTCCCAACACCGTCACGGGGAGAGCACGCAAACTCCCCATACAGTCACGGGGAGAACACATAAACTCCCCACACGGTCGCGGGGAGAACACAAAAACTCCGCACACGATCATGGGGAGATACACAAACTCCCCACACAGTCACGGGGAGAACACACAAACTCCCCATACAGTCACGGGGAGAACACACAAACTCCCCACACAGTCACGGGGAGAACACACGAACTCCCCACACAGTCACAGGGAGAATACACAAACTCCCCACACGGTGCGGGGAGAACACAAAAACTCCCTACACGGTCACGGGGAGAACACACAAACTCCCCACACAGTCACGTGGAGAGCACACAAACTCCCCACACAGTCACAGGGAGAACACACGAACTCCCCACACAGTCACGGGGAGAGCACGCAAACTCCCCACACAGTCACGGGGAGAACATATAAACTCCCCACACGGTCGCGGGGAGAACACAAAAACTCCGCACACGATCATGGGGAGATACACAAACTCCCCACACAGTCACGGGGAGAACACACAAACTCCCCATACAGTCACGGGGAGAACACACAAACTCCCCACACAGTCACGGGGAGAACACACGAACTCCCCACACAGTCACAGGGAGAATACACAAACTCCCCACACGGTGCGGGGAGAACACAAAAACTCCCTACACGGTCACGGGGAGAACACACAAACTCCCCACACAGTCACGTGGAGAGCACACAAACTCCCCACACAGTCACAGGGAGAACACACAAACTCCCCACACAGTCACGGGGAGAGCACGCAAACTCCCCACACAGTCACGGGGAGAACACATAAACTCCCCACACGGTCGCGGGGAGAACACAAAAACTCCCCACACGATCATGGGGAGATACACAAACTCCCCACACAGTCACGGGGAGAACACACAATCTCCCCACACGGTCGCGGGGAGAACACAAAAACTCCCCACACGGTCACGGGGAGAACACACGAACTCCCCACACTGTCACGGGGAGAGCACACAAACTCCCCACACAGTCACGGGGTGAACACACAATCTCCCCACACGGTCGCGGGGAGAACACAAAAACTCCCCACACGGTCACGGGGAGAGCACACAAACTCCCCACATAGTCACAGGAATTGACAGGACCATAATTGGCCACATTAGTGTCAGATCGACATTTAAACACCACCGTTGCTTCTCACTAACATTCTCCTAAGCAAGCTTGTTTTGCTTGCAGGTTGATAAGGCCTGCATCTCCAGACTCCAACACAACACAAGGACTGGAGGCCAGGAGGCACCTATCCTGGAGTTCGAGGCTTGTCTGTGTGTGTGAGAGGGCGGAGAGGTGGTTCGATGGGAAATGTGCCTGTTTTGCTCTTGTTGCCTTGTTTTTTTCTAGTGTCGATGTTGCTTGTCTTGCCCACAGCTGACTAATCCTATCCTTTGGAGTGTGGTTGGAAACCGGAGCAGCCACAGAAACTCACGCGGAAATCCTTTTCAGACTGTGGTGGGAACTGACCCCCGATGGCGCTGAGAAGCGATACGCCAACCACCACACCACTGTGCCACCCTGATCCCCACATCCAAGAGTCTTCCCTGCTATTAAAGATTCTATGAACTCCAATACCTTCAAATGCAAAATTGTAGAGCTGATCGGCGATGTTGTACACCATCAGTCCCCCTCCTTGGGTCTGCCTCAGCCAATGTATCTTCCTCATAAAGTCAGTCACCACCTCGTCGATGGCTGGAGAATAATTGGCCACCTCCTTGGGCATCAGCAACTTGGGGTTCAACACGCTGCGCATCTTACTCCACTCTTCACCATACCTGAGGAGAAGGAGGGTTATTCTGCGGTTAACACCACGCTTTACAGTGCCAGTGCTCACTGATCAGGCTCCAATTCCCACAACTATCTGCAAGGAGTTTGTACACTCCATGTAACTGCATCCGTTCCTTCAGGTGCTCTAATTTCCTCCCACATACAGGTTTATGAATTATGGGCATGTTATGTTGGCACCAGAAGTGTGGCTGCCTGTGCTGGGCTGCCCCTAGTTGGTTTGTGTTGGTTGTTGATGCAAACAATACATTTCACTGTACACTTCAATGTACAAGTGATAGTTAATCTTTAATCATTACTATTGATTGATAATTGGTCTATTATTGTTATATGTAGAGATAATGCGACAAACATTTGTTTCACATGCCATCCAGAGAAATCATTCTATACACATCATTGGATTGTTTCGCTCATTGACTCAAATGACACATTTCACTCTATTTGTTAATGTATATGTGATGAAGAAAGCTAATAATTAAAAATGTTTAAATCTTTAATCCTGGAGAAGTCCAGGATTGGTACTGGTGATGAGAGACTTATGTTACAATGGGAAGCTGTTGTGGGAGCTTGGCACAGTCCAGGCCATTGTATGATTGAGTACACCTACAAGTGCTGCCCCAAGAAAGTCATGCTCACTTCTCACATCTGATACCGGGAAGGAGGTGCAGGAGCGTTCGGTTCAGGCTCAGGAACAGTTATTACCCTTCAGCCATCAGCTTGGATAACTTCACTCACCACAACAATGAGCTGATTCCACAATCTACGCACTCACTTGAAGACTCATGTTCTCAGTATTATGCATTTACGTATTCATTTAGTTTTTTTTGTATTTGTAGTTTTGTCTTCTTGTGTGTGCTTTTTTTTCTGTGTAGTTTTTCATCTATTTTATTGCATTTCTACTGTGAATGCATGCAAGAAAATTAATCTCAGGGTTGTACATGGAGACATATACAAACTTCAATAGTAAATTTACTTTGATCTTTGAACATCCTCCCACCCACCTTCATACCAGTCCCATCAAATTCTTCATGCCTACCCTTTTTTTGTCCCGTCTGAAACACCCACACCAGGGGTTAGAAACATAGGAACATAGAAAACCTACAGCACAATACAGGCCCTTGGGCCCACAGTGCTGTAAAACATTGTGCTAAGGGCTACGCCACGCTACTGCTTGTCTCATGGTTAGTGACGGCTCGGGGCTTATGGGCTTGTTCCAGTGATGGATACTGAACTGATGTTGGTAGTTGTCTTTACTATTGGATAGGGTAGATGAGGAGAGGATGATTTCAGTCATGGGAGAGTTTAGGATCTGAGAGCACAGCCTCAGAATAGAGGAATGCCCTTTTGAAACAGAGATGAGGAGAAATTTCTTCAGCTAGAGGGTGGCAAATCTGTGGAATTTGTTGCACAGCAGGCTGTGGAGGCAAAATTATTGTGATTACATTCGATTAGAGATTAGCTTGATTTGTTACATGCACATTGAAACATACAGTGAAGAGTGACGTTTGTGACAACGACCTACAGAGTCAGAGGATGTGCTGGGGGCAGCCCACAAGTGTCGCCACGCTTCCAATATTTGTGCCCCACATTTACTAACCCTAACCCCTATGTCTTTGAAATGTGGGAGGAAACTGGAGCACCCAGAGGAAATAGAGCCCCCTCAACTTACTTCGTCGTAGCCTTGCAATGTATTCTCTCTCTCAGCTAACCAGCGTCCCCTTCAATTCTCTCCTGTACAAGGTAGGTATTTATTCTAGTCAACTTACAATGCCAAGGGAAAACGCAGAGGAGGTGCTAACTCCTCACTAACAGCATGCAAGGTCAGGGTCAAACCTGGGTATTGGGATGGGACTGGTAGCGGGAGGCATGGTAGCTCAGCAGTTAGCAGAACGCTGTTATGCCTCCGGGACCCTGGTTCAATTCCCATCGCTGTCTGCACGCAGTTTGTAAATTCTCTTCAGGGCCATGTGTTTCCTGTGGGTGCTCCCGACTCTTCTCACATTCCAAACCCATACAAGTTCAGTAAGCTGTGGGAATGTTACGTTGCCACTGGAAGTTTGGTAACACTTGTAGACTAGACTACTCTTTGTTTAATTAAGTGAGAAAAGGAGTATTAATCTCGAGGTAGTGATAAATGCATTGCTTGATGTAGTAACAGAAACAACAAAAGTGTTTATAAAATGCATTATGCATTCTTCAAAACTGCTAAAATAACTAAAGAGTTAGCACTTACCTTACATAAGGCGATTGGCTATAAGAAAAATAATTTTCAAATTGAGAGGAAATAAGATTGATAGCTTTGTTCCACTGGGAGCCAGTGCGCTGAATGGCCAGTTCTTTGGCTCATCACTCACACCCACAAGCACTTGCGGGCTGCCCCCAACACACCCTTGGACTGTGCTGGTTGTTGATGAAAACGATACATTTCACTGCATGTTTCACTGTTTTGCTGTACATTTGACGAATAAAGCTAATCTTTATCATTGGAATTGCTTTGTTATTGTCACATGTACTAAGATACAGTGAAAAGTTTGTCTTGCATTCTGTTCATACAGATCAAATCCTTGTAACAGTACATTGAGGTAGAAGAAGATGAAACAACAACAATGCAGAATGAAGAGTAAAAGCTGCCGAAGGAGTGCAGTGCAGATAAACAATAAAGCATGGTCATAATGAGGTAGATTGTGCAGCCAAGAGTTCATCTTACTGCGCGAGAGTTCTATTCAAGCGTCTGATAACAGTGGGACAAAAGCTGTCCCCTGGCCTGGTGGGATGGCCTTTCAAGCTTTTGCATCTTTTGTCTGCTGGGAGAAGGGAGAAGCGAGAACACCTAGGGTGAGTGGGGTTTTGATTATGCTGGCTGCTTTACTGAAGCAGAGAGAAGTATAGAAAGAGTCCACAGGGAGAGGGTGGTTCCTGTCATCAGCAGAACTATGACTCACTCCCTGTGAGACTATCTCTGGCAGCCCCGCCAGAAAGTCCCTTCCAGATTCGATGCAGAGTCCCTCTGATACTTACTCACAGAGTGGTCCATAGCTGTGTCCTCTCATCTCCCTATACTCTCGCCAGTGAAACATGTAGGCTCTCATGGGATATTTGCCTTCCTGCCGCAGAATTTCCTCAATCATGTCAGAATCGGCCACATGGATGACAGGAAAGTTTCCGGCACGAGATTTCCAGATGGGACCAAACTTCTTCTTATGCACAATCTAGAAAAGTGAGGAAATCACCCAAAATGGGTGGAGTTAAATGCTGACCTTCCAATACCTGAGGCAAAGTACATCTAAACATGTGGTGCAAAGAATGCCACACAGCTTGGCGATCTGGTGATGCTTCAAATGAAAATGTAATAAAATAGGCATTCTGGGTGCATTCTGTACACCCAGAACAACAAATTAACTCAGCTGGTCAGGCAGCGTTTGAGGAGCGTGACCCTACATCAGGAGCCTTCATCAGTCCAGAATATACGAGGGGTGATTGATAACTTCGTGGCCTAAGGTAGAAGGCGATGAGTTATTAACTTCAAACTTTCTGCATAATCACTGAAAGAGTTGAATTGCGTGTGCATGTAACGAGAGCTGTATAACTCATCTCCTTCTACCTTAGGCTACAAACTTATCAATAACCCTGCCGTGGACACTTTCTGGAGGTCCAAGATCCATATATTCCACAACCACTGCACTAAATGTGTAAATGTAGGAGGGGACTATGTTGACAAATAAATGTGCTAGGTTTTCTAAAACTGACTCCTTCTACCTTGGGCTACAAACTTATCAATCACCCCTCATAAATCTCAACCGAAAACTTTATCAACCACAGGAGCTGCCTCACCCACTGAGTTCCTCCAGCAGCTTGGTCTTGTCACTCTGGATTCCAACATTTGCAGTCCCCTTGGTCTCCCTGCACTTTAATTCACCAAATTTCAAGTAACAATATTGTTAGCCACAAAGAACTAAAATCTGCAAATCAGCGAATGAGAATGAGCCAAGAGCAGTGAAAGCAGCCAAAGCAAACGCCTTTGTTCTCGCTACATGGCCAAAAGAATGGAGGCGGCCATTTTATGAGACTGTTCTTGCAGCCACCATTTCATGAACTGGTTTTTGCTCGGGGATGGCTCAATCAGAGCAATCGAAAGTGGACCAAACTTGGAGAGGGAACAGGATGCAGCCTAGTTTAGGGGCTGGATAAACACATTGTCTTCCCTGGAGTGATGGAGGCCAAAGGGAGATCCAATAGAGATCTACAAGATCATGAGAGGCGTAGGTAGAGGACACGGGGGTATTTGTTTCTCAGGGTTGAAATGTCTAATACCAGAGGGCATGCATTGAAGGTGAGAGGGGATACGTTCAAGGAAGATGTGAGGGGTTAAGTATTTTACTCAGAGTGGTGGATGCCTGGAATGCACTGCCTGGTATGTTTGTAGAAGTCAATTCATCACCGGCTTTTAAGAGACATTTGGATAGGCACATGGATGTAAGGAAGATGGAGGGACATGGTCATGGTGTAGGTAGGAGGGATTAGGTGTTTAAGATTTGCTTAAGAGCTGGTTCGACACAAGACTGTGAGCCAAAAGGCCTGTTGGTGTGCTTTGCTCTTCTATGTTCTATGCACAATGATCTGCTAAACCTGAGACCATTTCCAGATAAGAAGCTGTTGTAACCCAGGTTAATTAAATCCAAAGATTTAATGCTCAGAATGGCCTGTTTCTCTACCACCGCCGCCAGCAGCCCATTCCATGCACTCACCGCTCTCCGCATAAAAACTTACCCCTGACATCTCTTCTGTACCTACTTCCAAACACATTAAAACTATGCCCTCTCAAACTAGCCATTCCAGCCCTGGGAAAAAACCTCTGACTATCCACATGATCAATGCCTCTCATTATCTTGTACACCTCTATCAGGTCAACTCTCATCCTTCGCCGCTCCAAGGAGAAAAGGCCGAATTCACTCAACCTATTCTCATAAGGCATGCTCCCCAATCCAGGCAACATCCTTGTAAATCTCCTCTGGACCGTTTCTATGGTTCCCACATCCTTTCTGTAGTGAGGCAACCAGAACTGAGCATAGTACTCCAAGTGGGGTCTGACCAGGGCCCTATATAGCTGCAACATTAGCTCTCAGCTCTTAAACTCAATCCCACGATTGATGAAGGCCAATGCACCGTATGCCTTCTTAACCACAGAGTCAACCTGTGTAGCAGCTTTGAGTGTCCTATGGACTCAGATCCCAAGATCCCTCTGATCCTCCTCACTGTCAAGGGTCTTACCATTAATACTATATTCTGCCATCATATTTGACCTACCAAAATGAACCACCTCACACTTATCTGGGTTGAACTCCATCTGCCACTCCTCAGCCCAGTTTTGCATCCTATCAATGTCCCACTATAACCTCTGACAGCCCTCCACACTATCCACAACACCCCCAACCTTTGTGTCATCAGCAAATTTACTAACTCATCCCTCCACTTTCTCATCCATGTCACTTATAAAAATCACGAAGAGAAGGGGTCCCAGAACAGGTCCCTGAGGCATACCACTGGTCACTGGGCTCGATGCAGAATATGACCTGTCCACAACCACTCTTTGCTTTCTGTGGGCAAGCCAGTTCTGGATCCACAAAGCAATGTCCCCATGGATCCCATGCCTCCTTACTTTCTCAATAAGCCTTGCATGGGGTACCTTATCAAATGCCTTGCTGAAATCCATATACACTACATCTGCAGCTCTACCTTCAATGTGTTTAGTCACATCTGCAAAAAATTCAATCAGGCTCGTAAGCAGGGATTAAGTAGGGTAGGGAAAGGAAGAGGAGGGCAGTTGTAATAGGGGACTCGATAGTAAGGGGGTCAGATAGGCGATTCTGCGAACGCAGTCCAGACACCCGGATGGTAGTTTGCCTCCCTGGTGCCAGGGTCCGGGATATTTCTGATCGTGTCCAAGATATCCTGAAGTGGGAGGGTGAGGAGCCAGAGGTCGTGGTACATATAGGTACCAATGACATAGGTAGGAAAGGGGAAGAGGTCCTGAAAGGAGAATATAGGGAGCTAGGAAGGGAGTTGAGAAAAAGGACTGCAAAGGTAGTAATCTCGGGATTACTGCCTGTGCCACGCGACAGTGAGAGTAGGAATGCAATGAGGTGGAGGATAAATGCGTGGCTGAGGGATTGGAGCAGGGGGCAGGGATTCAAGTTTTTGGATCATTGGGACCTCTTTTGGTGCAGGCATGACCTGTACAAAAAGGACGGGTTACACTTGAATCCGAGGGGGACCAATATCCTGGCGGGGAGATTTGCGAGGGCTACTGAGGTGGCTTTAAACTAGAATGGTTGTGGGGTGGGAATCATATTAAAGAGACTAGGAGAGAGGAGGTTAGTTCACAACAGGGGGATGGGAACCAGTGCAGAGAAACAGAGGGGTGTAAAATGAGGGTAGAAGCAAAAAGTAGTAAGGTGAAAAGTAAAAGTGGCAGGCCGACAAATCCAGAGCAAAAATCAAAAAGGGCCACTTTTCAACATAATTGTATAAGGGCCAAGAGTGTTGTAAAAGCGAGCCTGAAGGCTTTGTGTGTCAATGCAAGGAGCATTCGTAACAAAGTGGATGAATTAAAAGTGCAGATTGTTATTAATGAATATGATATAGTTGGGATTACAGAGACATGGCTCCAGGGTGACCAAGGATGGGAGCTCAATGTTCAGGGATATTCAATATCCAGGAGGGATAGACATGAAAGAAAAAGAGGTGGGGTGGTGTTGCTGGTTAGAGAGGAGATTAACGCAATAGAAAGGAAGGACATAAGCTGGGAGGATGTGGAATCGATATGGGTAGAGCTGCATAACACTAAGGGGCAGAAAATGCTGGTGGGAGTTGTGTACAGGCTACCTAACAGTAGTAGTGAGGTTGGGGATGGTATTTAACAGGAAGTTAGAAATGTGTGCAATAAAGGAACAGCAGTTATAATGGGTGACTTCAATCTACATGTAGATTGGGTGAACCAAATTGGTAAGGGTGCTGAGGAAGAGGATTTCTTGGAATGTATGTGGGATGGTTTTTTGAACCAACATGTTGAGGAACCAACTAGAGAGCAGGCTATTCTAGACTGGGTATTGAGCAATGAGGAAGGGTTAATTAGCAATCTCGTCGTGAGAGGCCCCTTGGGTAAGAGTGACAATAATATGGTGAAATTCTTCATTAAGATAGAGAGTGATATAGTTAATTCAGAAACAAAGGTCCTGAACTTAAAGAAAGGTAACTTTGAAGGTATGAGACGTGAATTAGCTAAGATAGACTGGCAAATGACACTTAAAGGATTGACGGTGGATATGCAATGGCAAGCAATTAAAGATCGCATGGATGAACTACAACAATTGTTCATCCCAGTTTGGCAAAAGAATAAATCAAGAAAGGTAGTGCACCCGTGGCTGACAAGGGAAATTAGGGATAGTATCAATTCCAAAGAAGAAGCATACAAATTAGTCAGAAAAGTGGCTCACCTGAGGACTGGGAGAAATTCAGAGTTCAGCAGAGGAGGACAAAGGGCTTAATTAGGAAGAGGAAAAAAGATTATGAGAGAAAACTGGCAGGGAACATAAAAACTGACTGTAAAAGCTTTTATAGATATGTGAAAAGAAAATGATTGGTTAAGACAAATGTAGGTCCCCTACAGACAGAAACAGGTGAATTGATTATGGGGAGCAAGGACATGGCAGACCAATTGAATAATTACTTTGGTTCTGTCTTCACTAAGGAGGACATAAATAATCTTCCAGAAATAGTAGGGGACAGAGGGTCCAGTGAGATGGAGGAACTGAGGGAAATACATGTTAGTAGGGAAGTTGTGTTAGGTAAATTGAAGGGATTAAAGGCAGATAAATCCCCAGGGCCAGATGGTCTGCATCCCAGAATGCTTAAGGAAGTAGCCCAAGAAATGGTGGATGCATTAGTGATAATTTTTCAAAACTCGTTAGATTCTGGACTAGTTCCTGAGGATTGGAGGGTGGCTAATGTAACCCCACTTTTTAAAAAAGGAGGGAGAGAGAAACCGGTGAATTATAGTCCGGTTAGCCTAACATCGGTGGTGGGGAAACTGCTAGAGTCAGTTATCAAAGATGTGATAACAGCACATTTGGAAAGCGGTGAAATCATCGGACAAAGTTAGCATGGATTTGTGAAAGGAAAATCATGTCTGACGAATCTCATAGAATTTTTTGAGGATGTAACTAGTAGAGTAGATAGGGGAGAACCAGTGGATGTGGTATATTTGGATTTTCAAAAGGCTTTTGATAAGGTCCCACACAGGAGATTAGTGTGCAAACTTAAAGCACACGGTATTGGGGGGAAGGTATTGATGTGGATAGAGAATTGGTTGGCAGACAGGAAGCAAAGAATGGGAATAAACGGGAACTTTTCAGAATGGCAGGCAGTGACTAGTGGGGTACCGCAAGGCTCAGTGCTGGGACCCCAGTTGTTTACAATATATATTAATGACTTGGATGAGGGAATTAAATGCAGCATCTCCAAGTTTGCGGATGACACGAAGATGGGCGGCAGTGTTAGCTGTGAGGAGGATGCTAAGAGGATGCAGAGTGACTTGGATAGGTTGGGTGAGTGGGCAAATTCATGGCAGATGCAATTTAATGTGGATAAATGTGAAATTATCCACTTTGGCGACAAAAATAGGAAAACAGATTATTATCTGAATGGTGGCCGATTAGGAAAAGGGGAGGTGCAACGAGACCTGGATGTCATTATACACCAGTCATTGAAAGTGGGCATGCAGGTACAGCAGGCGGTGAAAAAGGCGAATGGTATGCTGGCATTTATAGCAAGAGGATTCGAGTACAGGAGCAGGGAGGTACTACTGCAGTTGTACAAGGCCTTGGTGAGACCACACCTGGAGTATTGTGTGCAGTTTTGGTCCCCTAATCTGAGGAAAGACATCCTTGCCATAGAGGGAGTACAAAGAAGGTTCACCAGATTGATTCCTGGGATGGCAGGACTTTCATATGATGAAAGACTGGATGAACTAGTCTTATACTCGTTGGAATTTAGAAGATTGAGGGGGGATCTGATTGAAACATCTAAAATCCTAAAGGGATTGGACAGGCTAGACATAGGAAGATTGTTCCCGATGTTGGGGAAGTCCAGAACGAGGGGTCACAGTTTGAGGATAAAGGGGAAGCCTTTTAGGACCGAGATTAGGAACAACTTCTTCACACAGAGAGTGGTGAATCTGTGGAATTCTCTGCCACAGGAAACAGTTGAGGCCAGTTCATTGGCTATATTTAAGAGGGAGTTAGATATGGCCCTTGTGGCTACGGGGGTCAGGGGGTATGGAGGGAAGGCTGGTACACGGTTCTGAGTTGGATGATCAGCCATGATCATACTGAAAGGCGGTGCAGGCTCGAAGGGCCGAATGGCCTAGTCCTGCACCTATTTTCTATGTTTCTATGTAATGCATGACCTGCCTTTGACAAAACCATGCTGACTATTCCTAATCATATTATGTCTCTCCAAATGTTCATAAATCCTGCCTCTCAGGATCTTCTCCATCAACTTACCGACCACTGAAGTAAGACTCACTGGTCTATAATTTCCTGGGCTATCCCTACTCCCTTTCTTGAATAAGGGAACAACATCTGCAACCCTCCAATCCTCCAGAACCTCTCCTATCCTCATTGATGATGCAAAGATCATCGCCAGAGGTTGAGCAATCTCCTCCCTCACCTCCCACAGTAGCCTGGGTGACATCCCGTCTGGTCCTGGTGACTTATCCAAGTTGATGCTTTCCAAAAGCTCCAGAACATCCTCCTCCTTAATATTTACATGCTCAAGACATCTCTACAGTTGCCAAGATCCTTTTCCATGGTGAATGCTGAAGCAAAGTATTCATTAAGTACCTCTGCCATCTCCTCCGGTTCCAAACACAGTTTTCAACTGTCACACTTGATTTGTCCTATTCTGTAACGTCTTATCCTCTTGCTCTTCACATACTTGTAGAATGCCTTGGGTATCCTGTCCACCAGGGCCTTCTCATAGCCCCTTCTGGCTCTCTTAATTTTATTCTTAAGCTCCTTCCTGCTAGCCTTATAATCTTCTAGATCTCTATCATTACCTAGTTTTTTGAACCTTTCATGAGCTCTTCTTTTCTTCTTGACTAGATTTTCAACAGCCTTTGTGCACCACGGTTCCTGTCTCATTGGAACATATCTACGCAGAACCACATGCGAATATGAAAAAGTACATAATTAAGACCAGAACTCTTCAATTCAGAGCAGGGTCCTCTGATACTAACCAGCCAGAAACAGCTCTAGCTGCTATCCAGAATAACTCAGTCCCTGAAATACAAACTAATGGAGTTACAGCAAGGCATCCCTCTCTCCCAGTGATCTACACTTTGAGTGATAATGCAGAAAGTTTGAAGATAATAACTCATCTCCTTCTACCTTAGGTCACGAACTTATCAATCAGCCCTGCTGTGGACCACTTCTACAAAGAAGGGATACATATGCTCCACGACCGCTGGACTAAGTGTGTACATGTAGGAGGGGATTATGTTGAAAAATAAATGTACTAGCTTTTCTAAGTTTGACTCCTTCTACCTTAGGCCACGAACTTATCAATCACCCTCGTATATTCTAGTAGCAAAGTAATGGTCAATGATAAGAGGCAGATCAAAAATGCTGCAGTCTAGCTCAAGGGCAACCAACTTATGAACACCTGCACATATTACCAAGCTCCCATGATATTAAATTCCAGTCTGACAGCTGCATATACCCTCAGTGGCCTCTTTATTAGGTATGCCGGTACACCTGCTTGTTAATGTAAACATCTAATCAGTCAATCATTGTTAGCAACTCAATGCATAAAAGCATGCAGACATGGTCGACAGGTTCAGCTGATGTTCAGACCAAACATCATAATGGGGAAGAAATGTGATCTAAATGACAATGACTGTGGAATGATTGTTGGTGCCAGATGGGGTGGTTTGAGTATCTCAGACACTGCTGATCTCCTGGGATTTTCGTGCACAACAGTCTCTAGAGTTTACAGAGAATGGTTGGAAAAACAAAAACAGTACAGTAAGTGGCTGTTCTGTGGGTGAAAATGCCTTGTTAATGAGAGAGGTCAGAGGAGAATGGCCAGACTGGTTCAAGCTGACAGGAAGGTGACAGTAACTCAAATAATCATGCTTTACAACAGTGGTGTGCAGTAGAGTGTCTCTGAACACACAACACATCAAACCTTGAAGTGAATGGGCTACAGCAGAAGGCGGCCATTGATAATCAGAAATACACTCAGTGGCCACTTTATTAGGTACCCCATGTACCTAATAATGTGGCCACTGAATCTATATACATTTGTTTACATGAACTGCAGAACTAGTTTCTTCTCTTTCTCCCTCCATTTCTAGTAACTGTTCTGGTGTGTTTTGACATCATTCATTAAAATACTGTGGAGGTTAGGGTCACTACATTGAATGATATTTCTCTATTTTCCAATGTTGACAAATTGAACTAATGACATCAGTGAAAACCAAACCCGTTTGTTACCAGGGTTGGTCTGAACGTCCATTTCTTTCCAAAGAACAGGTGACTGAACTCTGAAATGAAAAGTTCTGATCTTCCTTCCTCTTCCGTCTAAAAGCATCCAAAACTTTTCCCACTGCAACACTTAAACAGTGCTAAGTTTTCATGTTGAATTGAGTTACAGAGTGAGAGAAACATGCTCGTCAAGTGTGCACCAAGCGTCAATCACTCACTTACACAAATTGGAATATTATTGGTGTATGCACTGAGACACAGTAAATATATGAGCTTGCATACTGTTCATGCAGAATAATTCATTCTATAGTGCTCTGAGGTAGAGCAATAGCGGGATGGTAGCACAATGCTCTACAGCACCAGCAATCAGCGATCGAGGATCAACTCCTGCTGCTATATGTAAAGAGCTAATACACTCTTCCCGTGACCTCTAGGTGCTCCAGTTCCCTCCCATGTTCCAAAGACACGCGGTTAGGATTAGCGTGCTACGTTGGCGCAGGAAACACGATGACACCAGCCGGTTACCCCCAGCAGCCCTCGAACTGCATTGGTCATTGATGCATTTTACTGCCTCTTTCAATGTACATGTGACAAGTAAAGCTGACATTTAATCTTTAAGAGTGCAGAATAGAAATGCATTCTCCCTGCTTCTCCTTCCAATATTTCTAACAACTACTATACTATGGAAGTTGCATCAAGGTAAGGGTTAAGATAATGCCTAGGCAAGAAAGGTCTTCAAAGAGCATAGCTTCCCTTTGCACAGCAGGGGACTGCAGTCATTTGGCATATGGGTCGTTACGGGTGTATGAAAACTGCCCAGCAGATTATCAACACCCAGTTGCCCACCATTGAGAACATCTACCATAAACACTGCCTGGGCAGGGTGAAAAGCATTATCAGGGATGCATCTCACCCTAACCATGGACTTTTTACTCACCTCCCATCCGGTAGGTGCTACAGGAGCCTCTGCTCCCGCACCAGCAGGCACAGGAAGAGCTTCCTCCCTGAGGCTGTGACACTGCTGAACCTCTCATCACAGCGCTAAGCAGTATTGCATCCGTATTGTACTGTCTCAGTACTTTTATATTTGTTGCTGTAGCACTTTTTTTATTCACAGTTATTTTGTAAATAACACTACTCTTTGAATTTCTGGTCAGATGCTAAATGCATTTCATTGGCTTTGTATCTGTACTCGGCACAACGACAATGAAGTTGAATCTGATCTAATCTAATCTAAATTGAAGGAAGCAAGCCATACCAACTGAGGGACAATTACTTTCATAACTTCAAAGCATGATCGGTTGTTAGGTTGTAGTTTCAATTGACAACGAACACTTGTATTATGCATGGAGACTGATCTCGCAAAGACGGCATTTGAATATACATACATTACCAAATGGTCAATATCCATAACAGAATCAGAATCAGGTTTAATATCACTGGAATAAATATTGAAATTTGTTGTTCTGTGGCAGCAATACATTGCAATATTTAATTTAAAAAACTATATACTTCTAAAAATTACATAAGTAGTGCAAAAAGAGAGCAAAAAATATTGAGGTGCTGTAGATGGGTTCATTATCCATTCAGAAATGTGACGGGGGAGGGGAAGAACCTGGCCCTAAAATGCTGAGCATGTGACCTCAGCCTCCTGTCCCTCCTCCTGGGTGATGGCAGCCCTCAATGATGGATGCCACTTTTTCAGGCATTGCCTTTTGAAGATGCTTCAATACTGGGAAGGCTTGTGCCTATGATGGAGCTGTTCAGAACTTCCTGCAGCTTTTTCCAGTCCAGTGCAGTCACCCCTCCTTATCAGATGGCGCTGCAGCCAGTTAGAATGCTCTCCACAGTACACCTGTAGGAAAATGCTAGAGTCTTTGGTGTTCACACCAAATCTCCTCGAATTTCTTCGTCGTAATTAAAACCATAAGAGCAGAAGTAGGCCATTCGGCCCATAGAGTCAGCTCAGTCTTCCAATTCTTCTAGTCTCTATCAAATCTCCCCTCAGTCATCTACAGTGGCATGCAAAAGTTTGGGCACCCCGGTCAAAATTTCTGTTACTGTGAATAGCTAAGCGAGTAAAAGATGACCTGATTTCCAAAGGGCATAAGGTTAAAGATGACACATTTCTTTAATATTTTAAGCAAGATTACTTTTTTATTTCCATCTTTTACAGTTTCAAAATAACAAAAAAGGAAAAGGCCTGAAGCAAAAGTTTGGGCACCCTGCATGGTCAGTACTTAGTAACACCCCCTTTGGCAAGTATCACAGCTTGTAAACGCTTTCCGTAGCCAGCTAAGAGTCTTTCAATTCTTGTTTGGGGGTTTGTCACCCATTCTTCCTTGCAAAAGGCTTCTAGTTCTGTGAGATTCTTGGGCCGTCTTGCATGCACTGCTCTTTTGAGATCTATCCACAGATTCTCGATGATGTTTAGGTCAGGGACTGTGAGGGCCATGGCAAAACCTTCAGCTTCCGTCTCTTGAGGTAGTCCATTGTGGATTTTGAGGTGTGTTTAGGATCATTATCCTGTTGTAGAAGCCATCCTCTTTTCATCTTCAGCTTTTTTACAGACGGTGTGATGTTTGCTTCCAGAATTTGCTGGTATTTAATTGAATTCTTTCTTCCCTCTACCAGTGAAATGTTCCCCATCACACCGGCTGCAACACAAGCTCAAAGCATGATCGATCCATCCCCTGTGCTTAACAGTTGGAGAGGTAGTTCTCCGCATCCTTTTTTCTCCAAACATACCTTTGCTCATTGTGGCCAAAAAGTTCTATTTTAACGTCATCAGTCCATAGGACTTGTTTCCAAAATGCATCAGGCTTATTTAGATGTTCCTTTGCAAACATCTAATGCTGAATTTTGTGGTGAGGATGCTGGAAAAGTTTTCTTCTGATGACCCTTCCATGAAGGTCATATTTGTGCAGGTGTCACTGCACAGTAGAACAGTGCACCACCACTCCAGAGTCTGCTAAATCTTCCTGAAGGTCTTTTGCAGTCAAACGGGGGTTTTGATTTGCCTTTCTAGCAATCCTATGAGCAGTTCTTTTGGAAAGTTTTCTTGATCTTCCAGACCTCAACTTGACCTCCACCGTTCCTGTTAACTGCCATTTCTTAATTACATTACAAACTGAGGAAGTAGCTACCTGAAAACGCTTTGCTATCCTCTTTTCGCCTTCTCCTGCTTTGTGGGCATCATTTATCTTAATTTTCAGAGTGCTAGGCAGCTGCTTAGAGCAGCCCATGGCTGCTGATTGTTGGGACAAGGTTTAAGGAGCCAGGGTATTTATAAAGCTTTGAAATTTGCATCACCTGACCTTTCCTAACGATGATTGTGAACAAGCCATAGTCCGAACAAGCTAATTAAGGTCTGAGACCTTGGTAAAAGATGTCTGAGAGCTCAAATCTCTTGGGGTGCCCAAACTTTTGCATGGTGCTCCTTTCCTTTTTTTTCCACTCTAAAATTATACAAAACAAAAATAATACACTAATCTTGCTTGAAATGTTGAAAAGAATGTTTCATCTTTAACTTTATGACTTTTGGAGATCAGTTCATCTTCTACTCACTTAACTGTTCACAGTAACAGAAATTTTGACCGGGGTGCCCAAACTTTTGCATGCCACTGTATGTTCTAGGGAATGAAGTTCTAACCTGTTCAACCTTTCCTAATAACGCAGGTCCTCCAGTCCTGGTGACATCCTTGTAAATTTTCTCTGTACTCTTTCCACCTTATTTACATCTTTCCTGAAGGTAGGTGACCAAGGCTGCACACAATACTCCACATTAGGCCTCACCAATGTCTTTTACAATTTCAACATAACATCCCAACCTTTGATCTATGAAGGTCAATGTGCCAAAAGCTTTCTTTCTGAACCTATCTGCATGTGACGCCACTTTCAATGAACTATGGACCTGTATTCCCAGATCCCTGTTCTACAGCACTTGTCCTTTCCCCACTGTTCAGTGTGTAAGACTTACCCTGGTTTGTCCTCCCAAAGTGCAACACCTCACACTTGTCCACATTAAATTCCATCTGCCAATTTTCAGCCCATTTTTCCAGCTGGTCCAGATCCTGCTGCAAGTTCTGATAGTCTTCCTCACTGTCCACTACACCCCCAATCTTGGTGTCATCTGCAAATTTGCTGATCCAGTTAGCCACATGATCATCCAGATCATTGATAATAGATCCAGCACCGATCCCTGTGGCACTCCAATAGTCTCAGGCCTTCAGGCAGAGAGGCAAGCACTCTCTGGTTTTCTCCTACAAAGCCCATGTCCAATCCAATTTACTGCCTCATCTTGAACGCCGAGCACTGGAACTCAGTTGAGCCACTTCCCACGTGGGATTTGTTTTGTGCGAGGTGCTGCCTGGCCTGCTAAGCTACTCCAGCATTTTGTGTTTGTTGCTTGGATTTCTAGCATCTGAAGATTTTCTCTTGTTTGTGATGGGACTTGCTTTAATACCTTACTGAAGTCCATGTAGACAACATCCACTGCCTTGTCATCATTACCTTACCTGGTAACTTCCTTGAAAAGTATAAGATTGGTTTGACATGGCCTTTGATCCTCAGCATACAAAGTGTCACATAGTGGTGGGTCAGGCAAACCACCTTCTTCCCAAAGGGGATTCAGTATGATGCCCACTCTGTCTTACTTTGTCGAATAAAAGACTGCTCCGTATCCACCAGTACTTCTCTCTGGTGATTTTGTTAAGGCAACAACAGTCGTTGTGGCACCACTCAGCCAGATTTTCAATCTTCCTCCTATATGCTGATTTATCAGCACCTTTGACTTGGCCAACAACAGTTGCATTGTCAGCAAATGAATATGGTATTGGAACTGTGCTTATAAGTGTAAAGGGAGTAGAGCAGGGGACTAAACACATAGCCTCGTGGTGCACCTGTGCCAATGGAGATTGCGGAGGAGATGTTGTTGCCAATCCAAACTGACTGGAGTCTGCAAGCAAGGAAGCTGAGTATCCAATTGCATAAGGAAGTATTGAGGTCAAGGTCTTGAAGCTTAGTTTTGATTCGTTTTGAGGGGATGATGGTATTGAATGTCAAGCTGTCGTCAATAAAGAGCATTCTGATATATGCATCTCTGCTGTCTAGATATTCCAGGGCTGAGTGAAGAACCATTGAAATAGTGCCTGCTGTGGACTTGTCGCTCTGGTAGGCAAAGTAGAGTGATTCCATGTAGGCAGGAGTTGATACATTTCATCACCAGCTTCTCAAACCCTTCATCTCTGTGGATGTAAGTGTTAGTGGATAATAGTCATTCAGGCAGGTTGCTATGTTCTTCTTGGGCACTGATTTAAAAACTTTCTGTTTTCTTGCACATTTTATGATTTGGTCTTTAACTTTAAAGCGAAGAAAGTTGACTAAAATTGGTCGAGCTTTATCTGACAAAGTGAAAATTCCGTGAGCTCTTTCAATATCGGGAGGCTGAGATAGAATATCCAGGAACAGAGATTGAAACAGATTGGCAAAATAATCCAATAAATTCCCATTTTCGGAGCCTTCCTGAAGACCCAGAATACGAATGTTATTCCGACAAGACTTTGCCTCTAAATCGACAATTTTGCGTTGAGCCTGTTCCAATCAGGTTGAAATATCCACAATCTGACGTTTCGATTCTTTAAAGTCAGTATTCAAGGAAAGAATATTTTCCTCAATAGTCTGTAAACTCTGTCAGAACGACTTCAACTCAGAAGTGTTATTGTCCATTTTGTTATTGAGACCCATCAACGCACGTTCCAAACGCTCAGCCCAGACAGGCATATCTCCTGATTTTTCTTTCGAAATTTTTCCCTTTCCATTGCTGGGTTCAAAAAGCTGTTTTCCACTTCTTAAAGGATACGACATAATGACCACTATTACCCTCTAAGATCCAAAAAAAAAAAAGTTGAACAATTCAAGGTTTAGACTGGAGAAAGGCAGAATTAAAGGCAGCCACAAAATTTACGTGTTACTCCATTGAGCTACAGGCAGAAGTCCTCATTGATGAAAATTACTGGTAGATACAAAGCAGCTTCTTTATTTGACAAAACAAGGTAGAGCAGGCATCATACAGAGATACTTTCAGTGGAAAGGTCTGCTGGCCCAATGTGGGGCTCGATATTTATTTGCTAAACACAAAGACAATTCCATATTTACAAAGTATAGGCAATGCTTTCTTTTGAAACTACATGCAAATTTCACACCTTCTGATTCGCATCCATCCCACAGCCGCCAGCAGCGTCTGGACTGGGATCCACAGCTTTAAGGAATGCATTGTCCCAAACTGAATTCACAATACATTATCAAGGAACAGAAGACTGTGCCCAAAGCCATTTGCTGAATGTAAATGACCTAGACACAAAAATCACTCCAAAATATCCACCTTGATTTGCCCCCTGACAGCAAACACCTCCTCCTTTATAATCTGTATGGGGTCCATGAGGTCGAAGCCACTTTGCCTCACTTCTATACACTCTGCGTCTGTTCCCTGAGTATAGATGCAAAAAAATGATTTAAGATCTCCACCACCTTTTCTGGCTCCATATATAGATTACCATTCTGATCTTCCAGAGAACCAATTTGATCTCTTGTTCTTAACATATCTATATCTATAGAATCCTTTAGGATTCTCCTTCTTGTCAGCTAAGGCAACTCATGCCTTCTTTTAGCCCTCCTGATTTCTTTCTTGAGTGTTCTCTTGCATTTCTTATACTCCATAAGCACCTCATTTGTTCCTACCCGCCTATACCTGCTATGCACCTCTTTTTTTTTCTTGACCACGACCTCAATATCTCTTGAAAACCAAGGTTCCCTAAACCTTTTCCTACATCCAATAACTTTATCTTTTTATCTTGACAGGCACATACAAGTTTTGTACTCCCAAAATTTCACTTTTGAAGGCTTCCCACTTACTAAATATATCTTTGCCAGAATCATTTCTGATATCAAAATTAGCATTTTTCAATTTACAATCTCAGCCCGCAGACCAGATCTAGCTTTCTCATACTTACTTCAAAACTAATGGCATTGTGGTCACTAGATGCAAAGTGTTCCCTTTCACGAACTTCTGTCACCTGCCCTATCTCATTCCCTATTGGCAAATCAAGTATCACACCCTCTCACATTGGGACTTCTAAGTACTGATTAAGGAAATGTAGCTTGGAGAAAAAATACACATGCAAGACAACAAATACTTTTTCGGGTCTTAAATTCCTTTATCTGTTTTAGTTGTTTTATTGCAGAAAGAGGGTGTGACAACAAAAACAAGGAAATAAATTTTTAAAAGTTCCCTTCATTACAATCTCATCTTAGCTTCGGACGACGCTCTTGTAACGTATGCAGTAGGAAAATAACTAAACCAAAATATACAAAACCAGTATGGTAGTGACAATTATTTGGCACATACGTGCTTAACTTCCAAACACATATAGGCTAGACCTTGAAATGCTTTGTCCTCGCTCACACTAGCAGGCTGATTAAGGAACTTCGCAATCACGCTATCCAATGCTAATCAACTTACTCACAAAAATGTTTCCTCACCAAACCTGGGAAAAGCATTCGAACGTCATCCTTTCTGAACGTGGAAACTCTTCGTTCTACTCCACCCATGCAAAATGGCATCACCGTTTTCTCTTAAAGGCACAAGCAGCTATTTTGGCATTACCAAGGTGAATACATAAGTGCACTTTAACGATAAAAAATGATATTAATGGTCACCTGTTTACAGAAACTTCCCTGAACACATTTGACAAACAATACCTCATCTAGTCCTTTGATAGTATGGGAGCCCAGGCAATATGTGGAAACTTAAAATCACCTACTATAACAACCCTATATTTCTTTTAACAGTCTGCAATCTCTCTACAAAGTGTTCCTCTAAATCCCCCCAACTGTTGGGTGGTCTGTAATATAGCCCCATTAATGTGGTCATATCTTTCTTATTTCTCAGTTCCACCCATAACTCCTCACGAGCTGAGTTCTCCAGTCTGTCCTGATGGAGCACTGCTGTGACACTTCCTATGACTAGTAATGTCACCCGTCCTTCTTAAATCCCTCCCACTCTGTCACATCTGAAACAACAGAACCCCAGAATATAGAGCTGCCAGGTGTTGATCCATACCCTGAAATCATCGGCCTTTCCTACGATACTTCTTGCATTGAAATATATGCAGCTCAGGACATTAATCACACCATGCTCAAATCTTTTCATTCTTGACTTTGTCTGAGGTCTTACTGACATCTTCTCCACAACTCTCCACCAAATGTTCTGGCACTCTGGTTCCCATCCTCCTGTAACCTTAGTTTAAAGCCCACCATGCACCATTATCAAACCTTCCTGCTAGGATATTAGTCCCCTCCAGTTCAGATGCAAACCGTCCCTTCTGTACAGGTCCCACCTTCCCTGGAAGAGAGCCCAATGATCCAAAATTTCTATGCCTTCGCTCCTGCATCAACTCCTTCGTTAAACTGTATAATCTTCCTAGTTCTGGCCCCACTAGCATGTAGCATGATTAGCAATCCTGAGATCACAACCCTGGAGGTTCTGCCCTTTAACTTAGCACCTAACTCCCTAAACTCCCTTCGTAGAACCTTGTCACTAGTACCTACATGGACCATGACTTCCCACTTAAGAACGCTGAGGACTCATTCCAAGATGTCCCAGACCCTGGCACCCGGGAGGCAACATACCATCTGGGAATCCACAAATCCTCCTTTCTGTTCTCCTAGCCAATGAATCCCTTATCACTACACCTCAGCTCTTCTCTCCACTTCCCTTCTGAGCCACAGAGCCAGACTCAGCGCCAGAGACCCGACCACTGTAACTTTCCTCTGCTAGGCCATCCCTCCCCAACACTATCCAAAATGATACACCTGCTGTTGAGGGGAATGTCCACAGGGGTTCTCTGCACTGGCTACTTAACCCTTTTTGCCTTCCTGACTGTCACCCATTTTCCTGAGACTTGCATCTTGAGTGTAACTACCTCTCTATATGTACTATCTATCACCCCTCATTCTCTACACTCATGGTGGTGTGCTCAAACACCATGTATAAACTTTTCAATAATACCATTGTTGTTAGTAGAATCTCAGATGGCAACAAGGAGGCATACAGCAGTGAGATGGGTCAGATGGTTGAGTGGTGTAGCAATAGCAACCTTGCACTTGTTGGCCAGAAAGAATTAAAATCTGCAGAATAGCCAAATGGATTGAGCCAAGGACTGTGCAAAGCAGACAAATCAAATGCCTTTGTTCTTGTCAAATGGTCAAAGGAATGGAGCTTCCCATTTTGTGAGACTGTTCTTGTGCCACTGCTTTGTGAACTGTTTAACATAGAAACAGAAATCTACAGCACATTGCAGGTCCTCCAGCCCACAATATTGTACTGACCATGTAACCTACTCTAGAAACTGCCTAGAATTTCCCTACCACATAGCCCTCTATTTTTCTAAGCTCCATATACCTATCTAAGAGTCTCTTAAAAGACTTTATCATATCCGCCTCTACCACTGTCACCGGCAGTGTATTGCATGCATCCACCACTCTCTGCGTAAAAAACTTACCCCTGATATCTCCTCTGTTCCTCTTTCCAAGCACCTTAAAACTATGCCCCCGCATGTTAGCCATTTCAGTCCTGGGAAAAAGCCTCTGTGCATCCACAAAATCAATGCCTCTCATCTTATTATACACCTCTGTCAGGTCACCTCTCATCCTCCACCATTCCAAGGAGAAAAGGCCAAGTTCACTCAGCCTATTCCCATAGGGCATGCTCCCCAATCCAGGTAACATCCTTGTAAATCTCCCCTGCACCCTTTCTATACTTTCCACATCCTTTCTGTAGTGAGGTGACCAGAACTGAGCACAGTACTCAGTGGGGTCTAACTAAGGTCTTATATAGCTGCAACATTACCTCACGACTCTTGAACTTAATCCCACGGTTGATGAAGGCCAACACACCATATGCCTCTTAACAACACTGTCAACCTCTGCAGCAGCTTTGAGTGTCCTATCGACACAGACCCCAACATCTCGCTGATCCTCCACACTGCCAAGAATCTTACTATTAATATTATATTCTGCCTTTAAATTTGACCTACCGAAATGAACCACTTCACACTTATCTGGGTTGAACTCCATCTGCCATTTCTCAGCCCAGTTTTGCATCCTATCGATGTCCCACTGTAACCTCTGCAACCCTCCAGACTATCCACAACACCCTCAACCTTTGTGTCATCAGCAAACTTACTAACTCACCCTTCTACTTCCTCGTTTTCTAAAACTCACAAAGAGGAGGGTTTCCCAGAACAGACCCCTACAGACCTCCTGGACCCTAGCAGCTGGGAGGCAACACATGATCCTGGTGTCTCTTGCTGCTGCAGAATCTCCTATGTGTCCCCCTAACTATCGAGTTCCTCATGACTATTGCTTTGCCTGACTTCACCTACCCTTCTGAGGCTCAGAGCTGACCACAGTGCTATTGGTCTGGCTGCCGCTGTATGCTCAGATAGGTCATGCCCTTCAGCAGTATCCACAGGGGTATAGCTGTTGCTGAGGGGAATGGGCACAGGGGGGACCTGTACTGACTTCCCTCTCCCTTCACCTCTCCGTTTAGTGCTCTGTTCAGTTTCCGATCCTGACCTCATTTTCCAAATAAAAAGGGTGGAGGGGAGGGAAGGGATATATCTGGCAGGTAATAGAGGGAGGAGGTGGCTGAATGTGAGTGTGAGAGTGGGATGAAATAGGAAGCTAGGAGGGGAGGTGGAAGAAATAACGGGGTGAAGATGGAATATTATAGGAGCACTCAATGGATCCAGAGAAAGGGAAGGAGAAGGGGAGCCAAAGGGAGGCAATGGGCAGGTGATAAGAGAAGGGGTGAGAGGATAACCAGAAAGAGAGAAGGAGGAGGAGAGGAGAGATTACCAGAAGGTGGAGAAATCAGTGTTCGTGCCATTATGTTGGAGGCTGCCCAGAAAGAATATGAAGTGTTGCTCCTCCAATCTGAATTTGGCCTCATCATGACAGTAGAGGAGGCCATGGACAGACATGTCAGAGTGGAGTAGGAAATCTAATTGAAGTGGTCAGGCACTGGGAAATCCCACCCTTTTGCAATGGATGGAGCAAAAGTGCTCAACAAAGTAATCCCCCAGTCATGTTGTGTCTCACCGATATAGAGGAGACCTCAACAGGAGCACCGGATGCATAAATTACGACATTGGATTTGCTGGTGAAGTTTCACCTCATCTGGAAGGATTGTTTGGGGCCCTGAGCAATGATGAATGGACAGGTAAATGGACAGGTGAATGGAGGTTAAGGGACAAGTGAATGGACGGGTGAATCAACAGGTGAATCGACAGGTGATTGGACAGATGAATGGAGGTTAATGGTCAGGTAAATGGACAGGTGAATGGAGGCGAATGGACAGGTGAATATGGTGAATAGACAGGTGTAGCACTTTTCCTGTTTGCAGCTCAAAATGGTGCTAAGGGAGGAGGTCTAAGGACAGATGTAGCACTCATCACGGTTGCAGGTATAAGTGCTCACAGACTGCAAATGCTGGAATTCTGAAGCAATGCACACAAAACATGTGATGTTAATCCTGCATATCCATTTAGGCACTGAAAATGTATCCATCCTAATTTGCCTCAAGACAGCAAACACCTCCTCCTCCATAATCTGTACAGGGCCCATGACCTCGCTGCTGCCTTCAGTCACCTCCATAGACTCTGTGTCCATTTCTTGAGTAAATACAGATGCAAAAAATATCCATTTAAGATCTTCCCCACACATATATTACCACTCTGATCTTCCAGAAGACCAGTTTTGTCCCTTGCAATCTTTTTGCTCTTAATGTATCTGTGGAAGCCCCTAGGATTGCCCCTCACCTTGTCTGCTAGGGGAACCCCATACCTTCTTTTAACCCTCCTGATTTCCTTCTGAAGTGTTCTCCTGCTTTTCTTATATTCCTTAAATATCTCATTTATTCCTCCCTGCCTGCCCGTATCTGCTATGCACCTCCTTTTCTTTCTTAATTAGGGCTTCAATATCTCTCGGAAACCAAGGTTCCCCAAACCTATTATCCTTGTTTTTTATTCTGACAGAAACATACAAACTCTCTATTCTCAAAATTACACTTTTGAAGGCCTCCCATTTAGCAAGTACACCTTTGCCAGAAAGCAGCCTGTCCCAGTCCACACTTGCCAGATCATTTCTGCTACCATCAAAATTGGTCTTCTCCAATTTACAATCTCAACTTGTAGGCCAGATCTATCTTTTTGCATATTTACTTTAAACTAATGGCATTGTGATCACTAGATGCAAAGTGTTCCCCTACACAAACATCTGTCACCTTCCCTGTCTCATTCCTTAACAGCAGGTCCAGTATTACACATGCTCTCATTGGGGATTTCTATGTACTGATTAAGTAAACTTTTCTGAACACATTTGATAAACTCTTTCCCATCCAGCCCTTTTACAGTATGGGAGTCCTAGTCAGTAGAAAAAGCCTGATTGCATTGTGATGAAAAACCAAGTTATCAGGAGATTGATGCTAATGAGAGAGACAAGTGAGACAATGGAGAAACATTCAAAATGTTAATGAGAGAGGAGAGAGAGATAACGGAAAGAGACACCAGTCCGAGTATTGACAGACCGATTGCTTTGAACCTGAACTGTTTGAAGTTTGATGTACAGGCGATACCCCAGCAGGGGGATAAAAAGAACAGGTTCGCTAAGGCAAGACACACACCACGAGATCATGAGATAACGAGACCCTGGAAGAGCGGTGTGCCCAACAAGTTGGTGGGAGTTTGGAGGTCTGGTTGCGGGAACCGACCATAGACGCACAGGATGAAAAGGTACGATCGGCGGGAACCTGGTGTGTGTGTCTGCCCTTGCCTGGGTGCCGGGTTCACCGCGGAAGAACAGTCATATAGTTAGATATGGCCCTTGTGGCTACGGGGGTCAGGGGGTATGGAGGGAAGGCTGTTCTGAGTTGGATGATCAGCCATGATCATAATAAATGGCAGTGCAGGCTCGAAGGGCCGAATGGCCTACTCCTGCACTTATTTTCTATGTTTTCTATGTTTCTATATCTGGAACGGAGGGGTCACAGTCGGTGACCACAGAAGACATTAAAAGGGTTCGCCCGAAAGCTAACTGCGAAGAACAAAGGTCTGTCTGAATCAGATTTGCATATCATCCTCTCTCTCTCTCTCTCCCTCCAATGGCACAACGGCGATTACTGTGAACTGTACTAAGCTGAACTGAACTCTGCGTCACTTGAGACTGATCATTTTACCCCTAGACTGCGATAGAGCTTATTTGATTCCTATTACCCTAGTTCTGTGTACATGTGTGTTTTATCATTGCTAACCTGTTGTATTTATATTCTTATGATTAGAGTACTCTGTTACTTATTTCTTTAATAAAACTTTCTTAGTTCCAGTAATCCAGACTCCAACTAAGTGGTCCATTTCTGCTGGTTTGGCAACCCAGTTACAGGGTACGTAACAGCATTTACCCTCATAATTTTGCACACCTCTATCAAATCTCCTCTTAATCTTCTGCATTCTAAAGAATACAGCTCTAACCTATTCAATCCTTCCTTATAACTCAGGTCCTCCAGTCCCTGCAACATCCTTGCAAATTTTCTCCGTACTCTTTCAACTTTGTTTACATCTTTCCTATAGGTAGGTGACCAAAACTGCACACAATACTCCAAATTAGGCCTCTCCAATGTCTTATACATCTTCAACATAACATCCTATCTCCTGTACTCAATACTTTGATTGATAAAGGCCAATATGCCAAAAAGCTTTCTTTATGACCCCATCTACCTGTGACGCCACAAATTATGTACCTGTATTCCCAGGTCCCTTTGTTCTACCACACTCCTCAGTGTCCTACCATTCACTGTGTAAACCCTACCCTGGCTGGTCCTACTGAAATGCAAAACGTCACACTTGGTCCGCATTAAAATCCATCAAGCATTTTTCAGCCCATTTTTCCAGCTGATGCAGATCCCTCTGCAAGCCATGATAGTCTTCCTCACTGTCCACTAAACCCCCACTCTTGGTGTCATCTGCAAACTTGCTGACCCAGACAACCACATTGACATCCGGATCATTGATATAGATGACTAGCAACAAAGGACCCAACAGCAGTCCCTGCTGCACTCCACTAGTCCCAGGCCTCCAGTCAGAGAGCCAACCATCTACTACCACTCTCTGGCTTCTCCATCAAAGCCAATGTCTAATCCAATTTACTACAGGTGTCCCCCACTTTTCGAACGTTTGCTTTACAAAACCTCACTGTTATGAAAGACCTACCCTGTTTTCGCTTTCAGAAGGTGTTTTCACTGTTATGAAAAAAAATTCAGCGTGCGATAAAAGGCAGACCGTTCCCCGAGCAGCCGCTCTCCCCGGATTCGGAACGGCATTGCTTTAACACGTGCCTGTGAGCAGCCGTTTGCAAGATGAGTTCTATGGTATCGGAAAAGCCCGAAAGAGCTCGTAAGGGTGTTACACTGAGCGTAAAATTAGACATAATTAAGCGTTTCGATCGTGGTGAACGAAGTAAGGACAACATGAGTTTGGCTTGTGGAAGTTGACGAAGATGATGTTGAAGAGATTTTGGCATCCCATCACCAAGAACTGACAGATGAAGAGCTGATGCAATTGGAAGAAAAAAAGGATAACAATCGAAACTGAATGAGTAATGATAAAGTACGACTTTAATTTTGAAAGGGTACGTCGGTTTAGGGGATATTTGCAGGATGGTTTGAGTCCTTATTAAAGAACTGTATGATAGAAAAATGTTCGAGGCTCAGCAGTCAAGCAAGCTTCCACATCAGCCACAGCAGACGACGAACCTCGACCTTCGACATCGAGGCGGGCAGAGGTAGAAGAAGATGAGCCGCCTGCTGTAATGGCAACAGACGACGAGATGACACCCCAGTGTCTCACCACCCCAGCACCCAGGCCACGGAGAGATACTGATTCGCGAAAATGCAATGGTAGCCGGGACGCACACAGCACATCTTTAAGAAAAAAGCCGAAATAAACATGCTAATTAATTAGGCACCGCCTAGCACATAATTGTCGGCCCAGATCGGTGCCGATGCAATCAGCAATCGCCTCTGATCTGCGCCAACATTTATGTGCCAGGCAGCACCTAATTAATTAGCATGTTTATTTCAGCTTTTTTCTTAAAGATGTGCTGTGTGCCTCCCGGCTACCCCTGCGTGCTTCGCGGTTCGGTATCTGTCGGCGGCCTGGAGGGTGGGGGCCACTGCACCACCCAACCTGCAACGACTCAGTCTAACACACCATCATCAGTGTGCTTTGCGCTGTCCCGATTCCCATAAGTGATACTACACTGTACGTACATTATTTCTACTTTATATAGGCTGTGTATTTTTACGTGTTATTCGGTAGATTTGGCAGCTTCATAGTTTAAAGGTTACTGGAGAACGCGTCTTTGCCAACAGCGCTTACGTGAGATTTTCTGTCAAGAGCACTTGCGTCAGATTTTCGCTACGGAGAACTGTGCAGGCAATCGTTGTAGAGAAATATTTCAACTTTATATAGGCTGTGTATTTATCATACCATTCCTGCTTTTACTATATGTTACTGTTATTTTAGGTTTTATATGTTATTTGGCATGATTTGGTAGGTTATTTTTGGGTCTGCGAATGCTCACAAAATTTTCCCATATAAATAAATGGTAATTGCTTCTTCGCTTTACGACATTCCAGCTTACAAACAGTTTCATAGGAACACTCTACCTTCAGATGGCGGGGGAAACCTGTACCTCATCCTGAATGCCGAGCAACTGAACCTTTTAGACCAGCCTCCCACACGAGTCCTTGCCAAATGCCTTACTGAAGTCCATGTAGATAACATCCATTGCCTTCCCTTCATCCACTTTCTGGTAACTTCCTTGAAAAACTCTATAAGATTGGTTAGACATGACCTACCACACATAAAGCCATGATGACTATCCTCAATCAGTCCATCTATCCAAATACTCGTATATTTGGTCCCTTAGAATACCTTCCAATAACTTGCCTACAACTGATGTCAGACTCACTGGCCCATAATTTCGTAGTTTATGTTTAGAGCCTTTTTAAAGCAGTGGAACAACATTGGCTATCCTCCAATCCCCTAGTACCTCTACTATCGCTAAGGATGTTTTGAACATCTCTGCTAGGACATTGGCAAATTCTGCACTTGCCTTCAGTAGAGTCTGAGGGAACATCTTGTCAGACCCTGGGTATTTATCCACCCTGATTTGCCTCCGGACAGCAAACACCTCTTCCTCTGTAATCTGTGCAGGGTCCATGAAGTTGATGCAGCTTTGCCTCACTTCTATATGCTTTGTGTCATTTCCCGAGTAAATACAGATGCAAAGAATTCATTTCAGATCTCCCCCATCTGTTTCGTCTCCACACATAGATTACCATTCTGATCTTCCAGAGGGCCAATTTTGTCTCTTGCAATGCTTTGGCAGTTAACATATCCACAAAATCCTTTAGGATTCTCCTTCACCTTGTCTGCTAGAACAACTTCATGTCTTCTTTTAGCTCTCCTGATTTCTTTCTTAAGTCTTCGCTTACATTTCTTGTCCTCCATAAGCACCTTATTCATTCCTACTTGCCTATACCTGCTATGCACCCCCTTCTTTCTCTTCACCAAGTTCTCAATATCACATGAAAAGCAAGGTTCCCTACACTTGTTATCCTACCTTTTATTCTGACAGGCACATACAAGCTTTGTACTCTCAAAATATAATTTTTGAAGGCTTCCACTTTCCAAGTACACCTTTGCCAGAAAACAGCCTGTCCCAATCCGTACTTGCCAGATCATTTCTGATACCATCAAAACTGGCCTTACTCCAATTTATAATCTCAGCCCGTGGACCAGACTTATCATTTTGCATATGAAACTAATGGCATTGTGGTCACTTGATACAAAGTGTTCCCCTACACAAACTTCTGTCACCTGCCCTTTCGCATTTCCTAATAGCAGATCCAGTATCACATGCTCTCTTGTACGTACTGATGAAGAAAACTTACCTGAACACATTTGACAAACTCTATCCTTTCCAGTCCTTTGATAGTAAGAAATTCACAGTAAATATCTGGAAAGTTAAAATCACCTCCTATAACAACCTTGTGTTTCTTGCAACAGTCTGCAATCTCTTTTCAAATTTGTTCCCCAAAATCCTAGCACTGTTGGGTGGTCTGAAATATGCCCGATTAATGTGGTCATATCTTTCTTATTTGAGGTCTGGCCCCTGCACGCGTAGCATACAGGCCCACCGGTGTGTGGACATGTCCTGGTGCTTGTGAACCAGATCCCCAGCAATGAGTAAATGGCCCCACTACCTTGCAGGCAGCCTCGGGAGAGACGAAGGCTACGGGAATAATGTAGATAGCAAATCCAGAATGGAGACCCTCAGGCAGCTGGACATCATTGAACATCCTTCTGGCAGCTCCTGCAGCCAAACTAGTGCCAAACATATCGCTTCATAAGCTTTCCTTTGGATTATACTGCTGAGGCTGGGGGGGTGGGGTGGGGTGGGGTGGGAGGTCTTGACAACTGGGCATCTCAGGATCTCCGTACCTTCCACCCAGGCTTGTGATGATAATTATCATCCATTGTCCTTCGAGACAGATGGATGCCTTTCTTATTTCACCCATTTTTCTCAGTTCCACCCTTAACACCTCACTAGTCGAGTTCTCCAGTCTGTCCTGACGGAGCACTGGCGTGACATTTTCCTTGATGAGTAACACCACCCCATTAAATCTCTCCCACTCTGTCACGTCTAAAACAACAGAACCCCGGAATATTGAGCTGTCAGTCCTACCCCTCCTGCAAACAAGTATCACTAATGGCTGCAATATCGTAATTCCACGTGTTGATCCATATCCTGAGCTTATCTGCCTTTTTTACCATGCTTCTTGCATTGAAGTATATGCAGCTCAGGACACTAGCCGCACCATGCTCAATGTTTTGATTCCCGACTTTGTCTGAGGTCTTACCAGCATGTCTGTACAATCTCTCCACTAACTGTTCCGGCACTCTGGCTCCCATCCCCCTGCAACTCTATTTCAAACCCCACTATGCAGCATTAACAAACCTTCCCGCTAGGATATTAGTCCCCCTCCAGTTCAGGTGCAAACCATCTCCTCTGTACAGGTTCCACCTTCCCTGGAAGAGAGCCCAGTGATCCAAAAATCTGAAGCCATCCTCCTGCACTAATCCTTAGCCAACTGTTAAACTGTATGATCTTCCTGTTTCTGACTTTACGAGTACATGGCATGGGAAGCAATCCTGAGATCACAAGCCTGGAGGTCCTGTCTTTCAACTTACCACTTAACTCCCTGAATTCACTTTGCTGGACTTCATCACCCGTTCTATGCATGTCATTGGTACCAAAGTGGACCACGACCTCTGGCTGCTCTCACTCCCACTTAAGAATGCTACGGACTTGATCCTTCATCTGCAAACTTGTGAATTTACATGCATATCACTTATGAAAATAATGAATTACAAGGGTCCCAACACCAGTTGCTGCAGTATACCACTAGCCAGTGGCCACCATTCCAAGAAACAACCTTCAAACCTGTATCCACCTAGCCAGCTCTTCTTTCTACTGCTGACTGGTATCTGATCTCCCAACTTCCCCACCCTGAAGTCCACAATTAATTGCTTGGCCATACTGACATTGAATGCAAGGTAGTTGTTCTGACACCGCTCAATCATCCAATCTTTCTCACTCCTGTATGCCTCCTTGTTGCCATTTCAGATTTTACCAATTCCAGTGGTGTAATTTGCAAATTTACAAATGGCGCTTGAGCTGTGCCTAGCCAAAGAGTCATGGGTGTAGAGAGACTAGAGCAGCAAGCCAGTCACAATGGACAGACCCCACTTGGAGTACAGTGCTCAGTTCTGGTCGCCTCACTACAGGAAGGATATTGAAGCCATAGAAAGGGTGCAGAGGAGATTTACAAGGATGTTGCCTGGATTGGGAAGCATGTCTTATGAGAATAGGTTGAGTGAACTCTGCCTTTTCTCCTTGGAGCGACTGAGGATGAGAGGTGACCTGATAGAGGTGTATAAGATGATGAGAGGCATTGATCGTGTGGATAGTCAGAGGCTTTTACCCAGGGCTGGAATGGCTAGCACGAGAGGGCACAGGTTTAAGGTGCTTGGAAGTAGGTACAGAGGAGACGCCAGGGGTAAGTTCTTTACGCGGAGAGTGGTGAGTGCGTGGAATGGGCTGCTGGTGGAGGCGGAAACGATAGGGTCTCAAGAGACTCCTGGATAGTTGCACGGAGCTTAGTAAAACAGAGGGCTATGGGTAAACCTGGATAATTTCTAAGGTAAGGACATGTTCGGTACAGCTTTGTGGGCCGAAGGGCCTGTATTGTGCTGTAGGTTTTCTATGTTTCTAGTGTGAAATTGCATCTAGTATTAACATCCACAGCGTGGCACTGGCAGGGGTTGGGGAGGGGGTCAGCTTCACGGGACGGGCCAATGAAGTCTGTCAGCAACACCTTACCTGTAATTCGTGTGTTTTCTCGTAGAATCCCTTAATGAAGTACCAGTAGGTACTCGAGAGTAAACCGTAACTGGGAATGTCCTGAACGTTCTTCTGATCCCGCATGGGTGGCTCGGTCACGGCACCCAGATCCACCGGCGACCTGGCGCCCGACTTGTACCGAAGAGAGGGGCAGCTGTCACGGATTCCGAGCAGCAGCCGGTTCCGAACCGGGAAAGAGCGCAGGGAGTGGGTCCAAGACATTTCCAGAGCGGTCGCAGCCACTGGCGTGAATCTGGCTTCTCCTGGCGAGACCCTGATTCCCAAAGGCACGGCAGGAACCGATCGTTGGATTCGCAAGCGGCGGATCAATGAAGTCCTCTTAAGAGTTTCAATTTTCCTCCCAGCTTCCACCTCCCACAAACACCAGTCAAAGCACTTCGGCTTCACTCAGAATGTCAACGTTGTAATCGTATCACCGAAACCTGGGAAACTATTCTAAACCGGTGCCGCGGATAATTCTGCAAGACAAGCAACCCCCGCGTTACGGGGGGAGGAGGGTTATTTTATAAATTATGTAAAGATGAATTCATGTAAACGCGGTTGCTGCCTATTCTCGCTCCTCTGGAATACCGCAGGTCAATTATTTGGCCGATTCTAACCTACTGGATCTCTCCTGCGCTTGGTTCCTGTCGAGGTAACAGAGCTGGGGCCAACATGAAGTTAATCACGATGGTAGAGTCAAAGGTTGAATACCGCACAGAAACAGGCCTATTGATAAAAGTTCAAAGTTAATTTATTATCAAAGTAAATGTACGTCACCATATCCAACCCTGAGGTTCATTTTCTAGAGGGCATTCACAGTAAATACAAAGAAACACGGCAGAATCAATAAAAGACAGCACACAGGACAAACAACTGTTACGTACCCCGTAACTGGGTTGCCAAACCAGCAGAGTAACACAGTAAACGAAAGGATAATAAATGCAACAGTTCAGCAATGATAAACATACATGTGCACAGAATTAAGATAACAGGATCAATCAAGCTCTATCGTTGTCTAGGGGTAAATGACCAATTTCAAAGTAACACAAAAGTCCAGTTCGATTTAATAGTTCAGTTCGCAGTAATCGTTGCCATGGCGATGGACAACGTGGGGGGAGGGAGAGAGAGAACGACTGATCATTCAGAAACGGCTTCCACTCACAGACCGGCGATATTGCTCACAAGCAGCTTACGGGCGAGTCCTTTGTGATGTCACCTGAGGTCACCGACTGTGACCCCTCCTCCAGATGCGGTCGATCCTCTGCAGTGAACCCAGCACCCAAGCAAGGGCGGATACACACCGGGTTCCCGCTGATCGTACCTTTCCACCCTGTGCGCTTCAGGTCCGGTACTTCCCACTGACTCGTGAAACGCGCACCGCTTCCAGGGTCTCGTTACCTCGGGTGTCGTGTGTGTCCTGCCTTAGCGAACCTGTCCCTTTTTATCCCCCTGCTGGGGTATCGCCTGTCCATCACTTCAAACAGTTCAGGGTTCAAAGGGGGAGCCGCTCCAGACAGCTCTCTCTCCGGTCCCTTCATTACATATCTCCAGATCGCCTGTCCATCACTTCAAACAGTTCAGGGTTCAAAGGGGGAGCCGCTCCAGACAGCTCTCTCGCCGGTCCCTTCATTACACATCTCCAGATGCTGCTTCATTTTTCCTTATCTCTCCTTCCCCTGAGGAGAGGTGGCAGACCAACTGCTGATGCCACTGATGCTAACCCAGGCCAGCAAACATCTTAATTTTATGTGTATTCTCGTCACACAACCAATGTGTGAAATGCAAATACAAGAAGAAAAACAAAATAACAATAAATAATATTCAGAACATGAGTTGCAGAATCCTTGAAAGTGAGTCTTTTGTACCTCTGAGATCCCCTCAGATCCACTTTAAACCTCCTCCTTCAACTTAAAATACACCGTCTTGTGGTAGAGACCCCCATGGTGAAACAAAGCACAGAACATAGAACTGGGAAACCCACACAGTCACAGGGAGCAAGTACAAACTCCCCAGAGACAGCGTGGACAGTTGAACCAAGGTTGCTGACACTGCATTAATGTAATGCTAACTACTGCCCAGTCAGGCAGTGCATGTCAGGTTCTATACAGTCTTGAACATAGAATAGTACAGTACAGCACAGTACAGGCCCTTCGGCCCACAATGTTGTGCCGACCCTTAAACCCTGCCTCCCAAATAACCCCCCACCTTAAATTCCTCCATATACCTGTCTAGTAGTCTCTTAAACTTCACTAGTGTGTCTGCCTCCACTACTGACTCAGGCAGCGCATTCCACGCACCAACCCCTCTCTGAGTAAAAAACCTTCCTCTAATATCCCCCTCGAACTTCCCACCCCTTACCTTAAAGCCATGTCCTCTTGTATTGAGCAGTGGTGCCCTGGGGAAGAGGCGCTGGCTATCCACTCTATCTATTCCTCTTGAGATGAAGGAAATTCTTCCTCAAGTTTATTCTAGATCTTACTTTAAACCCCTGCCCCTTGTTAATTGGCACTTCTACTAAGGCAAAAAAAAACTTTTTACTTTCTACCCTAACATCGCCCGACTCCAAGGACCTCCAGTCTCCTCAGAACTGAAGTGCTCAATTCCAGGTAAGATCCTTGTAAATCTCCTTTACTGAGTAATATTAGTGTAGTGGCTAGAATTGTACCCTGTACTGCAACTAAATAAATAAAGGCATCCATTAGTCTTGTGAGACCATGGATCTGCGCCTGGAAAGTCTTCACTCTGGGCAAGGTTGTATGGAAGACCAGCAGTTGCCCATGCTGCAAGTCTCCCCTCTCCACGAGACCAATGTTGTCCAAGGGAAGGGCATTAGGACCTATACAGCTTGGCACCGGTGTCGTCGCAGAGCAATGTGTGATTAAGTGCCTTGCTCAAGGACACAACACGTTGCCTCGGCTGGGGCTCGAACTCACGACCTTCAGGTTGCTAGTCCAATGCCTTAACCACTTGGCCACGTGCCCACAGAAGCTCTGTAATAAGATCTGGGTTATTACACAACACCCAACCTAAGATAACCTTTCCCTAAGTAGGCTCAAGCACAGGTTGCTCTGAAAAGCCATCTCGTTGACATTCAACAAATTCCCTCTCTTGCGATCCAACACCAACATGATTTTTCCAATCTCCTTGCATATTGAAGTCCCCCATTACGTTTGTGACATTACCTTTATTACATGCCTTTTCCAGCTCCCTTTGCAATTGCAACCCCACATCTTGGCTACTATTTGGAGGCCTATATACGATTCCCAATCATGAGGTGATTGGAACGGAACACAATACTCCAAGCAACAGAGACAAAATGCTCGAGGAACTCAGAAGACAGGCAGCTATGGAGAAGAATAAATAGTTGACATTACAGGCCAAGACCCTCATCAGGACTGGAAAGGAAGGGGGAGAAATACTCCAAGTGTGGTCTAACCAGTGTTTTATAAAGCTGTAACATTTTTTCAGAATTCTTGAACTTAATGCCTCAGCGAGTGAAAGCAGACTTGCAACATCGAATAGCTCAGCACAGGAACAGGACCTTTAGTTCGTGATATACTGCTGAACAAATTAGGGAGGGAGGGAACGTCCACTCAGACCATGAGAGGCCTGTGTCGGGCATTTTCATGCCTTACAAGGCGCAGATTGGAAGTCTGTGTGGGGCGCCATTCCTCGCACAGACTAGAGCAATGTGTGATTAAGTGCCTTGCTCAAAGGCACAAACACGCTGCCACAGCTGAGGCTCAAACTAGCGACCTTGAGGTCACTAGACAAACACCTTAACCACTTGGCCACGTGCCCAACAAATTAAGCGCATGACAACTAATGAAACTAATCCCTTCTGCCTGCAAATCATCCATATCTCTCCATTTTCGGCACATTCATGTGCCTGCTTAAGAGACTTAAATATCTTTATCATGTCAGCTTCCACCACCACAGGCAACACATCCTTTACGGAAAAGTTTCTGCCTTCACCTTAAGCGCACACCCTCTAGTGTTACAAATTTCAATGATGGAGAAAAGATACTGGCTGTGTACCTTAGCTGTACCAAACAGCACCAAGTCCTTATTCCTCCACCATCAGATTCCTCCTCTACTGATGATGTATCATTCTCAACGCACACTGCCCTGGTATAGCTGTGGTGGGGAAGACAAGGCCATCTACCTCTTTGCATATTGTGAATATTTTAACCTCTCCCTGTGTAGAGTGCCCTCCTGCTTCAAAACATCCACCATTGTCCCTCCACCTAAAAAAGACTAAGGTAACAGTGAGAACAGTGGGAAGAGTTTAAAAGTGAGCAGAGTTGAAAAGGTGATGGTTATTTCTTCCAACAACACACATAAAAGTTGCTGGTGAACGCAGCAGGCCAGGCAGCATCTCTAGGAAGAGGTACAGTTGTCGTTTCAGACCATGACCCTTCGTCAGGACTAACTGAAGGAAGAGTGAGTAAGGGATTTGAAAGTTGGAGGGGGAGGGGGAGATCCAAAATGATAGGAGAAGACAGGAGGGGGAGGGACGAAGCCAAGAGCTGGACAGGTGATACGAGAGGATCATGGGACAGGAGGCCTAGGGTGAAAGAAAAGGGGGAGGGGGAAACCCAGAGGATGGGCAAGGGGTATAGTCAGAGGGACAGAGGGAGAAAAAGCAGACAGAGAAAAAGAATGTGGGTATATAAATAAATAAATAACGGATGGGGTACAAGGGGGAGGTGGGGCATTAGCGGAAGTTATTTCTTCGGCAGTTTAATGGGGTACGACTGCGCAAGCATGTGGAGGTCGGCCAGTGAGAACAGTGGGAAGAGTTTAAAAGCGAGCAGAGTTGAAAAGGTGACGGTTGGCTGTGGACTGCCCGGCTGGCTGGGGAGAGTTGAATTGCTGGCTGAGTTGGGGTTGGGCCAGACTGGCAATTGGGGCTGTTGATTGAGTGGGTGGGGACTTTGGCGTGGAGGAGCCTAGTAGTTTGGAAAGGTTTAGTTTGTAGCCTATTGTCATATGGCGGTGGCTGGGAACGGACCCAAGGACACAGACACTGAAGTACTAGGGACAGGACTAGGATACAGGCTGAGGGCAAGGACATGGACATGAAAACCAGGAACCCGGAACAGGACTGGACAAGAGAGCTAGGAGCCCGGGCTTGGACTCCGAGCCAGAGACTGGACAAGGACCCAGCACCTGCGTCCTGCCTCTGGCTCGGACCCCAGAACTAGGCAAGGATGAGTCTTGGCAGGCAGGCAGGCAGGCAGGACGAGGGTGGAGTCGTCAGGCTTGAGGCTAAAGGCTTGAGGCTAGGCAGGAGGCTGGAGTCTTCAGGCCTGAGGCTAGGCAGGAGGCTGGAGTCTTCAGGCCTGAGGCTAGGCAGGAGGCTGGAGTCTTCAGGCCTGAGGCTAGGCAGGAGGCTGGAGTCTTCAGGCCTGAGGCTAGGCAGGAGGCTGGAGTCTTCAGGCCTGAGGCTAGGCAGGAGGCTGGAGTCTTCAGGCCTGAGGCTAGGCAGGAGGCTGGAGTCTTCAGGCCTGAGGCTAGGCAGGAGGCTGGAGTCTTCAGGCCTGAGGCTAGGCAGGCTCCTCCTGGGCAGGGCACGGTTCTCCTGGGCAGGGCGCGGATCACCACCCGACAGAGGCATGGGACAGGAAAGGACAGAACCGTGCCCTGCCCAGGAAATGGCAAGATGGCCTGGCTTACCTGACAGAGGCAAGGGACAGGAAGGGACAGAACCAACCGCAGGTAACGGCAAGATAGCCTGGCTTACCTGGGCAGAGACAAGGGACGGGAAGGGAGCTAAGTACAGGGTGGCTCCAGGACAAGACTGCAGGCGAGACGAGGCAAGAGTTACCAGCAAGACAAGGCAAGGCTTCAGGCAATGCAAGGTGAGACGAGAACTTCAGGTGAGGCGAGAGTTACCTGCAAGACAAGGCAGGGCTTCAGGCGAGGAAATAGAAGGCAGGGGAAGGGATACAAGGAGTAAGGACAAGAACAATTCAACAGCCACGCCCTGGTCTCTGCAGGTATTTATGCAGCCAGCCCCAACGAGCATCAGCTGGCTCAATTCGAGCTCAACAAGAACAGAAATAGGGTAGACAGGAAAACCTGGAGCAAGGGTCAATGGACCGGATTGTGAACTGGAATACGGACTTCACGGACCGGACCATGACACCTATGGCTGCAAAAGTGAGGGGGGGGGGGTATTGAGATTGAAGGGGGAGGGCGGGAGACTGTGGAGTACTCCAGAAGAAAGGGTAGCCAAAAAAGGGGTGCATCAAGTGAAAGAACTGACATAATGAGGGACAACAAATTGAGGAAAATGGGTGAATTGGAGGAATTTATAGTTCTGTATAAAATTAAAGGTCAGAAGGAAGGAGAAGGAGTATTTAGAGCCCTTAATCCTTTGACGGTGGGAGCAGCATTAGAGAACCAAATAGGTAAAGGATTCCAGGCCAAGATTTTGTCTACTGGATTGCTGAAAGTTTGTTGCAAAGATATTGACCAATATAACAGTGCTAACATGGTGGGAAAATTGGTCGTGAAAGTGGAGTGTATTACTCCGAAAGAAAGGAAGGGAGTTAAGGGGGTAGTGTATGGTATTTGGTCTGGCATGACTGAAAAGGAAATTTTGGACAATATTAAAGATGGTCGAGTGATTAAAGTCAGACGATTAAAATCTAGAGAAGGTGGTAATAGGGATTCCCCGTTCTTCTGGTTTTTGCAGGTGATGTTCTTCCAACTAGAGTCTATCTTGGGTGCATGTCTTATCAAGTTAGAGAATACATTAGGCCTCCCTTACGCTGTTATAATTGCCAGAGATTTGGACATGTTGCTGGTTTATGTCGAGGTAAAAGAAGATGTATGAAATGTGGAGAGGATCATGATATTAAAGCATGAAAGGCAGCGGTGCCTAAGTGCAGTAACTGTGGAGGGGACCATATAGCGGTGTTCAGAGGATGTGAGTATTTCAGTAAGGCAAAGCAGATTCAGGATGTTAGTATCCAACAAAAAATATCACATGCTGAAGCAGTAAAGAAAGTTGATAGAGAGCAAAGGATAAGTAAAGAAAAGATTGGAATGATGGGGAGTCAGTTCATTCTGAGTTCTCCAACTATGGTTCCTTCAGGCATGTTGTTAATGACTAAAGAGACTTTTTTGGTATTTGTTGTTGATGTACTGGGCGGGGCTAAAACTACAGCCAAGAGGTCGGATATGATAAAAGTAGTCGTTGGAGCTGCAGAGAGATTCCTTGATATAAAACAGATTTCGCCGGAAAAATTACATGAGTATATGACAGACAAGCAATCACTGAATACTTCCCAGATGTCGGGATCAGAGAGTAGGGAGGAACTTTATGTGGATGAAGAGGCCAATAATTAGTATTTGGATGTTTTTAATATTACAATGGAATGCAAGAAGTTTGTCTGCAAATGGTCAAGAATTAAAAAGATTTGTTGGAACTTTTAAAGCAAGCCTGATTTGATCTGTATACAGGAGACATGGTTAAAGCCTCATTTGGATTTTGTGATCCCTGGGTATGATAGTCTGAAAGCTGACAGAACAGGTGAATCTGGTGTAGGGTGTGCAACTTTAATTAAAAACAGGACTCCAGTTCAGAAGACTTGATTTTAAATCTAACCTTGAAATTGTGGCTGTGGAGGTTTGGAGCTCTAGTGGTCAAATAACTTTGATTAACTTTTATAATCCAGGTAATATGATGTTATCAGATTTGGATGAAATTATGAATAAGGTAAGATCCCCAGTAATCTGGGTTGGAGATTTCAATGCCCATAATCCTATATGGGGTAGTGAAAGTAAAGATAGTAATGGAACGATAATAGAGGAGTTTCTAGATAAATACAGCATGGTACTGCTAAATGATGGAAGGCCTACAAGATTTAATATTGTAAAGAATACTTGTAGTCACTTAGACTTATCTATCACTTCCTCAAACTTAGTTAGGGTTGGGGAATGGGATGTTATGGACAGATACACACTAGGAAGTGATCACTATCCTATATTATGTAGATTTGGTAGAAATTTGATAGTAGAAATTGAGGAGAGGTCTGCTAGGTATAATTTTTCTTTGGCCCGTTGGGATGAGTACCAGGAGAAGGCTGTGGATATAATAGAAGAGATTAATAGCGACCCCTCGTTCTGGACTTGCCCAACATCGGGAACAATCTTCCTATGTCTAGCCTGTCCAATCCCTTTAGGATTTTATATGTTTCAATAAGATCCCCCCTCAATCTTCTAAATTTCAGTGAGTATAAGCCTAGTCAATCCAATCTTTCATCATATGAAAGTCCTGCCATCCCAGGAATTAATCTGGTGAACCTTCTTTGTACTCCTTCTATGGCAAGAATGTCTTTCCTCAGATTAGGGGAACAAACCTGCACACAATACTCCAGGTGTGGTCTCACCAAGGCCTTACCCCCAATACCATGTGCTTTAAGTTTGCACACTAATCTCCTGTGTGGGACCTTGTCAAAAGCCTTTTGAAAATCCAAATATACCACATCCACTGGTTCTCCCCTATCCACTCTACTAGTTACATCCTCAAAAAATTCTATGAGATTCATCAGACATGATTTTCCTTTCACAAATCCATGCTGACTTTGTCCGATGATTTCACCGCTTTCCAAATATGCTGTTATCACATCTTTGATAACTGACTCTAGCATTTTCCCCACCACCGATGTTAGGCTAACCGGTCTATAATTCCCCGGTTTCTCTCTTCCTCCTTTTTTAAAAAGAGGGGTTACATTATCCACCCTCCAATCCTCAGGAACTAGTCCAGAATCTAAAGAGTTTTGAAAAATTATCACTAATGCATCCACTATTTCTTGGGCTCTGGGATGCAGACCATCTGGCCCTAGGGATTTATCTGCCTTTAATCCCTTCAATTTACCTAACACCACTTCCTTACTAACATGTATTTCCCTCACTTATTCCATCTCACTAGACCCTCTGTCCCCTACTATTTCCGGAAGATTATTTATGTCCTCCTTAGTGAAGACAGAACCAAAGTAGTTATTCAATTTGTCTGCCATGTCCTTGTTCCCCATGATCAATTCACCTGTTTCTGACTGTAAGGGACCTACATTTGTCTTAACCAATCTTTTCTATAAAAGCTTTTACAGTCAGTTTTTATGTTCCCTCCCAGTTTTCTCTCATAATCTTTTTTCCCCTTCCTAATTAAGCCCTTTGCCCTCCTCTGCTGGACTCTGAATTTCTCCCAGTCCTCAGGTGTGCCGCTTTTTCTGGCTAATTTGTATGCTTCTTCTTTGGAATTGATACTATCCCTAATTTCCCTTGTCAGCCACGGGTGCACTACCTTCCTTGATTTATTCTTTTGCCAAACTGGGATGAACAATTGTTGTAGTTCATCCTTGCGATCTTTAAATGCTTGCCATTGCATATCCACCGTCAATCCTTTAAGTATCATTGGTTCCAGTCCAGCCCAGGTGCAGACCGTCCTGTTTGTACCGGTCCCACCTCCTCCAGAACTGGTTCCAATGCCCCAGAAATTTGAATCCCTCCACCTTGCACCATTTTTCAAGCCACGTATTCATCTGACATATCCTCCTATTTCTACTCTGACTAGCACGTGGCACTGGTAGTAATCCAGGTCCTGCTTTTTAGTTTATCTCCTAACTCCCTAAATTCACTTTGTAGGCCCTCATCCCGTTTTTAACCTATATCATTGGTACCTATGTGCACCACGACCACTGGCTGTTCACCCTCCCACTCCAGAATGTCCTCCAGCCTCTCAGAGACATCCTTAATCCTTGCACCAGGGAGGCATCATACACTCCTGGAGTCTCATTTATGGCCGCAGAGACACCTATCTATTCCCCTTACAATCAAATTCCCTATCACTATAGCTCTCCCACTCCTTTTCCTTCCCTCCTGTGCCGCAGAGCCACCCATGTGCATGCCATGAACTCGGCTGCTGCTGCCTTCCCCTGATGAGACATCTCCCCCAACAGTATCCAAGTAAGTATATCTGTTTAGGAGGGAGATGACCTCAGGGGACTCCTGCACTACCTGCCTACTGCTACGCTGTCCAGTGGCCACCCATTCCCTTTCTGCCTGTGTAGCCTTTAACCTGCGGTGTGGCCAATCCACTGAACGTGCTATTCACGACTTTTTCAGCATCACGGATACTCCAGTATGAATCCAGTCGCAGCTCCAGCCACTCAATATACTTAATATATCTAGCCATGATTAGATCAGTTATAGATTATGGTTGTATTGCTTATGGTTCCGCTGCTACGGCAGTGCTTAGAAAACTGGACACTGTGCAGTTCAAAGCACTTAGACTCTGTTGTGGAGCTTTTAGAACAACATCAGTCCCGGCATTATGTGTGGAGATGGGAGAAGTGCCTCTGCATTTAAGACGAATTCAGTTGGGCCTGCAGTATTGGGCAAAACTAAATGGATTCGATCACAGCTGTCCATCAAAGTGTCTTTTGCAGGGGAAGTCGGAGCGCCAAAGTAAAATTAAAAGATACCCATTTTTAGATTTGGTTAATAACTGGGCTGTGAAATTGAAACTGACTGAGGAAGACATAGTTGACCAAATTTGCTTGCCACCCGTCCCTTTTTGGCTCTTTCCAGAACCAGAAGTAGACCTATTCCTCCTTTTTCAGCTTAAAAGAAGCAGTGCAATTTCATCAGCGTTGATCACAAATCAGTATTTAAATAATAAATGGGGATCTTATCTGAAGATTTTTACCGATGGCTCAGTGGACCCAGAGAGCAGTAGGGCAGGATTTGGGATGTATGTACCTCAACTTGGAGTTAAGATTGGTCACCGGGTTTCAAATTTCACTAGTGTATCTGCCTCCACCACTGACTCAGGCTGTGCATTCTCTGAGTAAAAAACCTTCCTCTAATATCCCCCTTGAACTTCCCACCCCTTATCTTAAAGCCATGTCCTCTGGTATTGAGCAGTGGTGCCCTGGGGAAGAGGGGCTGGCTGTCCACTCTGTCTATTCCTCTTAATATCTTGTACACCTCTACCATGTCTCCTCTTATCCTCCTTCTCTCCAAAGACTAAAGCCCTAGCTCCCTTAATCTCTGATCATAATCCATACTCTAAACCAGGCAGCATCCTGGTAAATCTCCTCTGTACCCTTTCCAATGCTTCCACATCCTTCCTATAGTGAGACGACCAGAAGTGGACACAGTACTCCAAGCGTGGCCTAACCAGTGTTTTATAGAGCTGCATCATTACATCGCGACTCAAACTCTATCCCTCGACTTATGAAAGCTAACACTCCATAAGCTTTCTTAACTACCCTATCCACCTGTGAGGCAACTTTCAGGGATCTGTGGACATGTACCCCCAGATCCCTCTGCTCTTCCACACTACCAAGTATCCTGCCATTTACTTTGTACTCTGCATTGGAGTTTGTCCTTCCAAAGTGTACCACCTCACACTTCTCCAGGTTGAATTCTATCTGCCACTTCTCAGCCCACTTCTGCAACCTATCAATGTCTGTCTGCAATCTTCGACAATCCTCTACACTATCTACAACACCATCAACCATTGTGTCGTCTGCAAACTTGCCAACCCACCCTTCTACCCCCACATCCAGGTCGTTAATAAAAATCATGAAAAGTAGAGGTCCCAGAACAGATCCTTGTGGGACACCACTAGTCACAATCCTCCAATCTGAATGTACTCCCTCCATCATGACTCTCTGCCTGCTGCAGGCAAGCCAATTCTGAATCCACCCGGCCAAACTTCCCTGGATCCCATGCCTTCTGACTTTCTGAATAAGTCTACCGTGTGGAACCTTGTCAAATGCCTTACTAAAATCCATGTAGATCACATCCACTGCACTACCCTCATCTATATGCCTGGTCACCTCCTCAAAGAAATCTATCAGGCTTGTTAGATACGATCTGCCCTTCACAAAGCCATGCTGACTGTCCCTGATCAGACCATGATTCTCTAAATGCCCATAGATCCTATCTCTAAGAAACTTTTCCAACAGCTTTCCCACCAAAGTCGTAAGGCTCACTGGTCTATAATTACCCAGACTATCCCTACTACCTTTTTTGAACAAGGGGACAACATTTGCCTCCCTCTAATCCTCCGGTACCATTCCCATGGACAACGAGGACGTGAAGATCCTAGTCAGATCCTAGTCAGACAATCTCTTCCCTCGCCTCATGGAGCAGCCTGGGGAATATTCCGTCAGGCCCCGGGGACTTATCCGTCCTAATGTATTTTAACAACTCCAACACCTCCTCTCCCTTAATATCAACATGCTCCAGAACATCATCCTCACTCATATTGTCCTCACCATCATCAAGTTCCCTCTCATTGGTGAATACCATCCGTGAATACTGATCCATGGAAAGGATGGTATACCGGCTACTTCAAGTGCCAGGCTTCAGATGTTTCAGACAGGACAGGGAGGGAGGCAAAAGAGGTGGGGGCGTGGCACTGTTGATCAGAGATAGTGTCACGGCTGCAGAAAAGGAAGAAGTCATGGAGGGATTGTCTATGGAGTCTCTGTGGGTGGAAGTTAGAAATAGGAAGGGGTCAAAACTCTACTGGGTGTTTTTTATAGACCACCCAACAGTAACAGGCAGGAGAAGATATGGAGACAGATTCTGCAAAGGTGTAATGATAACAGGATTGTTGTGGTGGAAGATTTTAATTTCCCAAATATTGATTGGCATTTCGCTAGATTGAGGAGTTTAGATAGGGTGAAGTTTGTTAGGTGTGTTCAGGAAGGTTTCTTGACACAATTTGTTGATAAGCCTACAAGAGGAGAGGCTGTACTTGATCTGGTATTGGGAAATGAACCTGGTCAGGTGTCAGGTCTCTCAGTGAGAGAGCATTTTGGAGATAGTGATCACAATTCTATCTCCTTTACAATAGCATTGGAGAGGGATAGGAACAGACAAGTTAGGAAAGTGTTTAATTGGAGTAAGGGGAACTATGAGGCTATCAGGCAGAAACTTGGAAGCATAGATTGGAAACTCCATCCCATCACAGGAAACGTACTGAAGAAATGTGGCAAATGTTCAGGGGATATTTGCGTGGGGTTCTGAGACAGTAGGTACATTCCAATGAGACATGGAAGGGATGATAGGGTACAAGATCCGTGGTGTACAAAGGCTGTTGTATATCCAGTCAAGAAGTAAAGAAGAGCTTATGAAACGTTCAAAAAATTAGGTAATGATAGGAATCAAGAAGATTATAAGGCTGGCAGGAAGGAGCTTAAGAATGAAATTAGGAGAGCCAGAAGGGGCCATGACAAGGCCTTGGCGAACAGGATTAAGGAAAACCCCAAGTATGTGGAGAGCAAGAGGATAAGATAAAGGAGAATAGGACCAATTAAGTATGACAATGGAAAAGTGTGTATAGAACTGGAGGAAATAGCGGAGGTACTTAATGAATACTTTGCTTCAGTATTCACTATGGAAAAGGATCTTGGCAATTGTAGGGATGACTCGCAGTGGACTGAAAAACTTGAGAATGTAGATATTAAGAAAGAGGATGTACTGGAGCTTTTTGAAAGTATCAAGTTGGATAAGTCACAGGGACCCGACCAGATGTACCCCAGGCTACTGTTGGAAGCAAGGGAGGAGATTGCTGAGCCTCTGGCAATGATCTTTGCATCATCAATGAGGATGGGAGAGGTTCTGGAGGATTGGAGGGTTGCCGATGTTGTTTCCTTATTCAAGAAAGGTAGTAGGGATAGCTCAGGAAATTATAGGCCAGTGAGTCTTACTTCAGTGGTTGGTAAGTTGATGGGGAAGATCCTGAGAGACAGGATTATGAACATTTGGAGAGGCATAATATGATTAGGAATAGTCAGCACGGCCTTGTCAAAGGCAGGTCGTGCCTTACGAGCCTGATTGAGTTTTTTGAGGATGAGACTAAACACATTGATGAAGGAAGGGCAGTAGATATGGTGTATATGGATTTTAGCAAGGCATTTGACAAGATACCCCATACAAGGCTTATTGAGAAAGTAAGGAGGCATGGGCTCCAAGGGGACGTTGCTTGTGGATCCAGAACTGGCTTGCCCACAGAAGGCAAAGAGTGGTTGTAGACGGGTCATATTCTGTATGGAGGCCGGTGACCAGTGGTGTGCCTCAGAGATCTGTTCTGGGACCCCTACTCTTTGTAATTTTTATAAATGACCTGGATAAGGAAGTGGAGGGATGGGTTAGTAAATTTGCTGATGACACAAAGGTTGAGTGTGTTGTGGATAGTGTGGAGGGCTGTCAGAGGTTACAACGGGACATTGATAGGATGCTGGGCTGATGAAAACTGGGCTGACTATTGGCAGATGGAATTCAACCCAGGTAAGTGTAAAGTGGTTCATTTTGGTAGGTCAAATATGATAGCAGAATATAGTATTAATGGTAAGACTCTTGGCAGTGTGGAGGATCAGAGGGATCCATAGGACACTCAAAGCTGCTACGCAGGTTGACTCTGTGGTTAAGAAGGCGTACGGTGCATTGGTCTTCATCAATCATGGCACTGAGTTTAAGAGCTGAGAGATAATGTTGCAGCTATATAGGACCCTGGTCAGACCCCACTTGGAGTACTGTGCTCAGTTCTGGTCGCCTCACTATAGGAAGGATGTGGAAACCATAAAAAGGGTGCAGAGGAGATTTACAAGGATGTTGCCTGGATTGGGGAGCATGCCTTATGAGAATAGGTTGAGTGAACTCAGCCTTTTCACCTTGGAGCAACGGAGGATTAGAGTTGACTTGATAGAGGTGTACAAGATAATGAGAGACATTGATCGTATGGACAGTCAGAGGCTTTTTGCCAGGGCTGAAATGGCTAGCACGAGAGGGCATCATTTTAAGGTGCTTGGAAGTAGGTACAAAGGAGATGTCAGGGGTACGTTTTTACGCAAGAGTGGTGAGTGCGTGGAACGGGCTGCTGGCGGCGGAAACAATAGGGTCTTTTAAGAGACTCCTGGATGGCTACATGGAGCTTAGTAAAAGAGGGCTATGGGTAAAGCCTAGGCAGTTCTAAGGTAGGGACATGTTCGGCATAGCTTTGTGGTCCGAAGGGCCTGTATTGTGCTGTAGGTTTTCTATGTTTCTAACATGTCTGAACGACTGGCAACCTGTTCCACTTACCTCAATAATAAGCAAATGCTTTGGAGAGGCTGGTCAAGGATAACATCTGCAGCTTGCTACCACCCACACTGGTCCCTCTTTATGAAAAGCAGTTCCTCCTCATCTCCATCCTAAATTTACTCCTCCAGATTTTGAGGCTATGTCCCCGACTTCTAGTCTCACCTACCAGTGAAAACAATTTCCTGCCACTATCTTATCTACCCTTTTCATAATTTTATAACGTTTCTATAAGATCTCTTCTCATCCTTCTGAATTCCAATGAGTACAGTCCCAGGCAACTCAATCTCTCCTCATAGTCTAACCCCCTCATCTCTGGAATCAACCTGGTGAACATCCTCTGCACCGCCTCCAAAGCCAGTATATCCTTCCTCAAATAAGGAGACCAGAACTGCATTCAATACTCCAGATGCGGCCTCACCAGTACCCCACACAGTTGTAACATAAACTCCCTGCTCTTAAATTCAATCCCTCCAGCAATGAAGGCCAACATCCCATTTGCCTTCTTGATAGCCTGCTGTACCTGCAAACCAACCTTTTGTGATTCATACACAAGCACTCCCAAGTCCTTCTGCCCAGCAGCATGCTGCAATCTTTTACCATTTAAATAATTATCTGATCTTCCGTTTTACCTTCCAAAGTGGATAATTTCGCATTTACCAACATTGTACTCCATCTACTAGATCCTTTCCCACTCACTTAACCTATCTATATTTCTCTGCAGACTCTCCGTATCCTCTACACAATTTGCTTTTCCACTCAATATAGTGTCATCAGCAAACTTAGATTCACTACACTTGGTCCCCTCTTCCAGATCATTAATCTGAGTTGCGGGCCTAGCACTGACCCCTGTGGCACGCCGCTCACCACTGATTGCCAACTGAGAAACACCCATGTATCCCAACTTTCTGCTTTCTATTGGTTACCCAATCCTCTACCCAACTCTATGCTTCCTTATCTTATGGATAAATCTTTTATGTCACACCTTATCACCTGCGGTGCAACGCAGCTCTCTGTGGCCATCCTGATTTGATGGAGACGGACATGAGAGCACAGAGGAACATCTGGTGAAACTTCTGAAGTACCTGCTTCGCTGCTGCTCCTACTGTGTGGTCCAGAATCTCCGGAGGAGAAGGCCCCGAGTCCTTGGCTTTGCTTGTTGCTCGGTGGCTGGGGCAGGGTCGAAGCGCTCAGCAGAGGATGGTGCTCGGAGAGGCTGTGTCAGAGGGGATGGTCAGAGGCTCGAAGTTTTTGGACAGACTCAGAGTCAGCAGTGGTCGAGTGTTTCCAATGGTGCTGCATCGGCAAGTTGGTGGTGCTTGGATGTTCATGGCAGGGAGAGTTTCTCCCTTCTGCCGCCTGCATGAGTTGATGAGTCTATCGGGACTTTGAGACTTTTTTTTACAGTGCTCATGGTCTGCTCTTTATCAAATTATGGTATTGCTTTGCACTATTCCCCTCTATCCATTGCACTTACTATATCCTCAAAGAACTTCAGCAAGTTTGTCAGACAGGACCTGTCTTTGCTGAATTCATGCTGTGTCTGCCTGATGGATCTATTTCTTTCCAGATGGCTCTCTATTTCTTCTTTAATGATAGTGTAACTCTCGGTTCGGATGGCAGCTTAATCCAGGGGATGAAAGCACCCACCCCCATCAGCCCAGCCAAACTTGGGAAATCTCATTTGGGTGGATGCTGTGTGATGTGACCCCTGTTACAAATCAGTACCATGAAATAACAAACAGTCCACAATATGCGATTAAAGGATTGAGCTTTATAACTCTTAATTTGACTATATGGATAGTAAAGAAACAAGAAAAGGGCCCATTCTCATGAACCAGTCTAATGCACAAACATTGGAGCTCACGAATAAGGCTGTTCATCCACCTTCGACCCCTTCCGGTCATCGCTGACCTTCAGACCCTCACTCCAAGTCCAATCCATCTGGCCATCTACCAACTCTCTCCATTTGCGTCTTCTCTCCCAATCTCCCCCCGGCAAAAGACTGCAAAATCACTGCTCCCAGACACACAAGAAAGAACAACATTCCGCTCATTGGCTAACACTCCCCATTATCTCTAGTCATAACCCAAATACTGCTGCTACAGAGACACCATTACCTTAGCAGTGGAACATTACAGAGAAGCCATTACATTAGCCTTAGCAGTGAAACATTACAGAGAGGCCATTACATTAGCAGTGAAACCTTACAGCATGTTACAATAGATTCAAGCACTTTCCCAACTACAGATGTTAAGTTAACTGGCCTATAGTTACCTGCCCCTTGCCTACATCCCTTTTTGAACATGAATCTAAGGAAGGACAAACCAATGATTGGGTACAAATGCAGACAGAGCGAAGAGTTAATTTGTACCACAGAGAAAGAATTCATAAGAATGAAGAATGCAGGACTGAAGGTGCTGTACTTAAATGAACGTAGCATTCAGAATTCATGACGCAATTAGAGATTGGTCGGTATGACGCTGTGCCATCACTGAGTCATGGCTGAAAGAAGGCCATAGTTGGGAGCTTAACATCAAAGGATATACTTTGTATTGAAAGGACAGTCAAGAAGGCATAAGCAGTGGTGTGGCTCTGTTGGTAAGTTATGGAATTACATCATTAGAAGGAGGTGACATATGGTCAGAGAATGCTGAATCTTTGTGGGTGGAGTTAAGGAACTGTAAGGGTAAAAAAAACCATGATGGGAATTATACAGTATATAGACCTCCAGATAGTAACCAAAATGTGGGGTTGAGATATGGGCATGGGAGCTGGAAAAGGCATGTAATAAGGGTAAAGACACAATTGTAATGGGGGACTTCAGTATGCAAGGGGTTGGGAAAATCAGGTTGTTGTCTGATCGCAAGAGAGGGAATTTGTTGAATGCTATGAGATAGCTTTTTAGAGCAGTTTGTGTTTGAGCCTACTTAGGGAAAGGCCATCTTATATTAGGTGTTGTATAATAACCCAGATCTTAACATAAAGGAACCACTAGGAGGTAGTGATCATAATAGGATTGATTTTATATTGCATTTTAAGAGGGAAAAGCATAAGTCACATGTATCAGTATCACAGTGGATTAAAGGGAATTACAGAAGCAAGAGAGAGGAGCTTGTCCGGTGGATTGGAGAGGGACACTGGTGGGGATGACAGCAGAGCAGAGATGGCTGATGTTTCTGGAAATAGTTCACAAGGCACAGGATAGATATGTCCCACAGAGGAAGTTGTTCTCAAACAGCAGGGCTGACAAGAGTTAAGGACTAAAAGCCATGGAAAGGGTATATGAGGTAGCAAGAGTGAGTGAGAAGTTAGATGATTGGGCAGCTTTTAAAATCCAACCGAAGATAACTAAAAAGCTATAAGGGAAAAGATGAAATATGAGGGCAAACTAGTCAAAAATATAAAGCAGGATACCAAAAGATTTTGCAGTTATATAAAAAGTAAACGGGAGGTGAGAGTTAATATTGGACCACTGATTCAATGATGCTAGTGATGTAGTAAAGGAGGCAAAGATATAGCAGATGAACGTAATGGGTTCTTTGCATCTGTCTTCACTGTGGAAGACATTAGCTGTGAGCATCAGGCATTCGTTAAGATGCCACACATGAGGCTGCTTAACAATATAAAATCCTATGGCACTACAGGAAAGATACTAACATGGATAGATGAATAGCTGACAGGCAGGAGGCAGTGGGTGGGAATAAAGGGAGCCCTTTTTGGGTGGGTGCCAGTGACTAGTGGTGTCCCTCAGGGGTCAGTTTGACAATGATTTGGATAATGGAATTGATGGCTTTCTGACGAAGTTTGCGGATGATATTAAGATAGGTGGGGGGGGGTAGGTAGTGCTGAGGAAGAAATGCGATTGCAAAAGCACTTTGACAAACCAGAAGAATAGGCAAAAAAGTGGCAGATGGAATAGTGTTGAAAAATGTATCATAATACATTTAGGTAAAAGGAACAATAGTGCGTCCAGACTATTATCTAAATGGGGAGAAAGTTCAAACATCAGAGTTAAAGAAGGACTTAGGAGTCCTCATGCAGGACTCTGAGAAGATTAATTTACAGGTTGAGTCTGTGATTAAAAAAAGGCAAATGCAATGTTGCATTTATTTCAAGGGGAATTGATTGTAAAAGCAAGGAGATAACGCTGAGGCTTTAATAAGCCAATAGTCAGGCCACACTTGGAATATTGGCAACAGTTGTGGGCCCCATACCTCAGACAGGATGTGTTGTCATTGGAGAGAGTGCAGAGGAGATTCACTATGATTCCAGAAATGAAAGGGTTAACATACGAGGAGCGTATGGCAGCTTTGGGCCTGTACTTGCTGGAATTTCAAAGAATGCATGGGGATCTCATTGAAACCTACCAAGTGTTTAAAGGACTAGATAGGAAACATCCTCTCCATATTCACTCTATAGTGGGGGTATCTAGACGAGGGCACAGCCTCAAAATTGAGGAGTAACCTTTAGAACAGATGTAAGGAGGAATTTTTTTTTAGCCAGAGAGTGGAATGTTCTGCCACAGACTGTGGCGGAGGCCAAGTCCGTGGGTATATTTAAAGCAGAAGTTGATAGTTTCCTGATCGGTCAGGGCATCAAAGCCTATGGTGAAAAGGCAGGTGTGTGGAGCTGAGAGGGATCCAAGATCAGCCATGATGGAATGGCGGACCAGACTTGATAGGCTGAAATGGCCTAATTCTACTCCTATGTGTTATGTCTTAGCCGAAAGTACCACACCACCAGGTTCAAGAACAGTTACTCTACTTCCCTTCAACCATTCTGTTCTTGAACCAACCAGCAAAACTTTAATCACTGTCCCATAGCAACACTATGACCAATGCATGCACTAAGTATGGCAGGATACTTGGTAGTGTGGAGGAGCAGAGGGATCTGGGGGTACATGTCCACAGATCCCTGGAAGTTGCCTCACAGGTGGATAGGGTAGCTAACAAAGCTTATGGGGTGTTAGCTTTCATAAGTCAAGGGATAGAGCCGTGAGGTAATGATGCAGCTCTATAAAACTCTGGTTAGGCCGCACTTGGAGTACTGTGTCCAGTTCTGGTCACCTCACTATATGAAGGATGTGGAAGCATTGGAAAGGATACAGAGGAGATTTACCAGGATGCTGCCTGGTTTAGAGAGTATGCATTATGATCAGAGACTAAGGGAGCGAGGGCTTTACTCTTTGGAGAGAAGGAGGATGAGAAGAGACATGATAGAGGTGTACAAGATAATAAGAGGAATAGATAGAGTGGATAGCCAGCACCTCTTCCCCAGGGCACCACTGCTCAATACAAGGGGAAATGGCTTTAAGGTAAAGGGTGGGAAGTTCAAGGGGGATATTAGAGGAAGGTTTTTTACTCAGAGAGTGGTTGGTGCGTGGAATACACTGCCTGAGTCAGTGGTGGAGGCAGATACACTAGAGAAATTTAAGAGACTACTAGACAGGTATTTGGAAGAATTTAAGGTGGGGGGTTATATGGGAGGCAGGGTTTGAGGGTCAGTACAACAATATGGCCCAGAGGGCCTGTACTGTGCTGTGCTATTCTATGAAATCTATGAATGGATTTTAACTTTGTTCAAATTGTGCTCTTCCTTGTAAAAATTGTGGATATGGTCCCTTGTTTTTCTTGTGAATGCTGCTTACATGACTCTATGTGCCTGTGCTCTTTCTCATTGCATCTGTGTATACATGTACCTGTGCATGTAACAATAAAGTCAAATTTGACCTGACATTGAGAAACTGATAGCTGGCATTAGCCCCCTTGCTTTGCAGAATCAGGTTTATTATCACTGGTATACATTTGCAGTTTTGTGGCAGCAATACATAATAAACATTAAAAATTATGATAAGACATATACATAATAAATAAGTAGTGCAAAAAGAGCAAAATAGTGAGGTAGTGTTAATGGGTTCATTATCTGTTCAGAAATCTGATGGCAAAGGGGAAGAAATTGTCCTTAAAATGTTACATAGAAACATAGAAAACCTACAGCACAATACAGGCCTTTTGGCCCACAATGATATGCTGAACATGTACTTATTTAGAAATTATCTAGGGTTACCCATAGCCCTCTATTTTTCCAAGTTTCATGAACCTGTCCAGGACTCTCTTAAAAGACGCTATTGTATCCGTCTCCACCACTGTCGCTGCCAGCCCATTCCACGCACTCAGCACTCTGCGTTTAAAAAAAAACTTACCCCATCTCCTCTAACCTACTGTGCCCTCTCATGTTAGCCATTTCAGCCTGGGAAAAAGCCTCTGGCTAGCCACACAATCAACGCCTCTCATCATCTTACACATCTCTATCAGGTCACCTCTCATCCTCTGTCGCTCCAAGGAGAAAAAGCGGAGTTCACTCAACCAGTTCGCATAAGGCATGCTCCCCAATCCAGGCAACATCCTTGCAATCTCCTCTGCACCCTTTTTTTTTAAAATGGAAGCTTGTATAGCGTATAGCTCCAGGTTTGTGCTCCAAATGGGTTTTTTTTTTCCCTGTTTTTTTTTGTTATTAGGTTTTTTTTGTTTTAGTTAGTAGGGGTTCTTTTTCCCTTCTTTCTTTTTTCCAAAATAATAGCTTTAACATTTTGTTTTTTATTATTAATATTGATATACTGTTTAGTTTGGTTGATAGTTTAACTCTTATTCTACATATGGATATGTTGTCTTGATTATCTTGATGTATTTTTCTCTGTTGATTTTCAATAATAATTAATAAAAAAAGATTTAAAAATGAAAAATGAAACACACCCTTTCTATGGTTTCCACATACTTCCTGTAGTGAGGTGACCAGAACTGAGCACAGTGCTCCAACTGGGGTTTGACCAGGGTCCTATATAACAGTATACGTTGAATGTGTATCTTCAGTCTCTCTGATGAGAAGTAATGAGAAGAGGGGTAATGAGAGGCCTATGGCGGGGTCCTTAATGATGAATGTAGTCCTGTTGAAGGGTCTCAGCTTGTAACATCAACTGTTTATTCCGCTCCATAGATGCTCCATGACCTGCTAAACTCCTCCTGCATTTGTGTGTATTGCTCAAGATTCCAGCATCTGCAGATTATCTTGTTTAAATAAAAAAAAGTCTGAGTCAAATGCAAAGGAATTTTATTTCTATCACAATGATATTCTTTAAATGGAGGAAAGCAAGTCTAGTCTTGAGGCAATTATCCAAGTTACAGCAGAATCTGTTTGTTCCCTTTACACTTGCAAAAGGAGAGACCAGGAAGCCGATATGGATAAAATATTTAGCCTATTTAACAAAATCTAACTTGAAAGAAGAACAATATGTATTATATTTGCATTACTCACAATGAGGTGAGCTGGAAGCAAGGTTGGCATGTTGAGGATGAAATAACTTTCATATCCTATTTTTTTAATCATGTAAATCACATAACAGGACCAAGTGCAGCCACTGCAAAAATAAAGTTGGCATAATCTGCCACTCAGAACAAGTCAACAGGAGCCTAAGCAGTGTACCCTATTCAAGTGGAGGCTAGACACTGTTGAGGGGCCACTCTTCAATGTTATACTTCTGCTAGGGATCCTTCTCATCCACAACACTATAAGAAATTGGAGACATCACCTTCACTCAAGTCTCACTACTCTAAGCAATCCACACCTCAGAATTGGCAGGAAAGCTTCATATATTGTCAGCTCATTTTTGATCCCAAAGGCATATCCACTGTCCAAATTAATTGACCGTCAATTTTGTGGCATTCTGGACAGAAAGTTATGGCACTTTATTTAAATATTTCACAAAATATACCTTTCATATAGGTGTAAACATGCTAATAACTTTGTGAGTGACCTCATAAGGATGAAGAACCAAAATGCTTTGCTTGGTCACTTCCCTGTGAATAACATTAAGAGTGAAAACAGATTGATTTGTACCTGGATTTAAAAAGATATTTCCATTTAAAAATAAAATTCCTCCTTTCCAACTTTGAACCCATAAAATAAAGATTCAAAACTTCCAAGCCCTGATTTCAGCAAGAACATGCCTGCATAATTGAGTTGAGACAATTATTTCTTCAAAAACCATTAAGGCGGTGGATAGAAGAATAGGACTGACATCGTTAGGCATACTTCCAACTTATTGGACATCTTGCACTCTTAGAGTTCTAACAGAAGGTACTCCCTTTCAGCAGATTTTTAAAAATATGTTTATCTGCTCGTCCATGCACTTATAAACGCACGTACACACACACAGCCCATTTTCTTCTTAAAAAGGCAAGTTCCCGATTTCCTTTTCAGAGGTAAACAGCTGCTAAATGTTTGTGATATTGCAAAGCTTTGCCTCTGCTTTGTATTGGCACAACAACACCCTTTCCATTCAATCGCTGTCACTTCCAGATTCACTTAGTTGCAGATCACATCCTGAAGATTTAAGATTAAAAAGAAACATCAATTTCATTCAGCCTAATTTAGACACAAGCTTGCCCCCATCAAGTGGTCCAGGATAAAAACTACAAGCCTATATTATGTTTCATGTAAGTATTTCACTGTATGTTTTGATGTACTTATGATAAATAAATCTGAATCTACACAATAATTTCAATCAGACCTGTTTTCATATCCGGAACATAATGCGGCACAGGAACAGCCTCATCAGCTGCAATATCTGTGCTGATCACACTGGTATATTGGTATAGAATTGTAACGCGTGCTGAGATACAGTGAAAATCTTGATGTGTATACTGTTCATACAGATCAAATCATTACACGGTGCATTGAGCTAGCGCAAGGTTAAACAATAACAAAGTACAGAAAAGGTGTAACTGCTACGGAGAAAGTGCAGTACAGATAAAGTGAGAAATCATAATGAGCTGAATTATGAGGTCAAGGGTTCATCTTATCACACTGGGGAACCATTTAAAGACTTTTTAGAGGGTAGAAGCTGTCCTTGAGTTTGATGGTATGTGCTTTCAGACTTTTGCATCTTCGCTGATGAAAGGGGACAGAAGTGAGACTGTCTGGGGTGGTGGACAGGTTTTTGATTCTGCAATCTGCTTTATTGAGGTAGCGAGAATTATAGACAGGCTGGTGTCCGTGATGTGCTGAGCTGTGTCCACAACTCACTGCGGTTTCAGGCAAAGCAGTTGCCATATCAGTGTTCAATTAAGCTAATTTTTTTCTGCCTCTACAGGATCCATATCCCTGTATATTCATGTGTTTATCCAACAGCCTCCTAAAAACCACTATCCTATCTACTTCCACCACTAACCCTCGCAGCCCATTCCAGACACCTACCGTTCTCTGTGTAAAAACCTTGCCCTGCACATCTCCTATAAACATTCCCCCCCGCCGCCACCTAAAAGCATGTCCTTAAAATTTGGCATTTCAACTCTGGGGGGAGAAATATACCAACTGTCTACCCCTTCTAAGCCTCAAATTTTATAAACATACAGATCTTCCTTTAGCCTCTTACACTCCAGAGAAAACAACCCAAGTTTCTTGAACCTCTCCTTATTGTACCTGCCTTCTAATCCAGGCAACATCCTGTTGAAACTCTTCTGCACTCTCTAAAGCATCCATATACTTCCTGTTTTGGAACAATCAGAAATGCACACAATAATCCAAGTACAGCCTAACCAAAGTGTTATATAGCTGCAACATGACTTCCTGACTCTGAAACTTAATGCCTCAACCAATGAAGGCAAAAATGCCATATGCCTTATTTAACAATCCTCTCCCCATCTACTTGCACAGCCACTTTCAGTGAGCTATGGACTAGGACCCACGATCACTCTGTATGTCAACTGACAAGTAGTAGTGCGATCACTGGAGTCAAGCAAGATGTTCTTATAATGAGTAGTCTATAGTGGGTTCTCAGGAGGCTGTGGAGGCCAATCAGAGATCGATATACAGTGCCTATAAAAACTATTTACCTCCCACCTTGAAAGTTTTCAGGTTTTTTGTTTCACAACATTGAATCACAGTGGATTTAATCTGGCTTTTTTGTCACTGATCCAACAGAAAAGACTCTTTTGTGTCAAAGTGAAAAGAAATTTGTACAAATTGGTCTAAACTTTTTTATAATTATTAAACACAAAATAATTGATTGCATAATTACTCACCCCCTTCAAGTCAGTATTTAGTAAATGTACCTTTGGCACAATGCATGTCTCTTCTAACTAAGTGCATACCATACGATTCGTAAGAGGGAGATACGTGGTGAGGCTTTAATCTCTTCCACGGAAGATGGCCGTTGGCTGACAAGGAGCTCATCTGCTTTTCAGTCCAGCTGGGTGTCCTCACACCCTCCTCACTAGACTGAGTCCAGTTTAGTTGTCGATCACTCGGTGTGTGGCAAGAGGTTGGACTTTGGGCTGCATTGTAGAATTTGGAAATGCTGCGTTTGGAGCAGTCTGTTGTATGGAGTCGAATCGTGGACCTTGTGCAAGGAAGCACAATGACGACTGGAGGCATTTGAAATGTGGTGTTTAAGGAGAATGCAGAAAATTAGATGGGTGATGAAGGTCAGTAATATGGAAGTGTTGAAGATTGCAAGAAGAGAAAAGGAGTTGCTGAAGAATGTGCAGAAAAGGAAGCTGGAATATGCCGGGCACTTGTTCAGAGGTGGTGGACTGCAGAAATTGTTATTGGAAGGGATGAAAGAAGGAAAGAGGGAAAGAGGAAGGCAGCGAACCACTTGGTACAATAATGTGAGGCAATGGACTGGGTTGAGTTATGCTGAGGCCACAAAAAGAGCACAAGATCGAAGAAAAGGAGGTGCCTAGCCGCCAACCCCGGATCCGGATGGCACCCACTGACTGACTGACTGACCTTTGGCAGCAATTACAGCCTTGAGTCTGTGTGGATAGGTCTCTACCAGCTTTGCACTCTGAACACTGCAATTTTTCCCCATTCTTCTTTACAAAACTGAGGTTAGATTGCATAGGGATCATGAGTGAACAGCCCTTTTCAAGTCCAGCCACAAATTCTCAATTGGGTTGAGGTTTGGACTCTGACTTTGTCATTTTAAAGCCATTCCTGTGTAGCTTTGGCTGTGGTCATTGTCTTGCTGGGAAACAAATCTTCTCCTAAGTTGCAGTTCTCTTACAGACTGCATCAGGTTTTCCTCCAGGATATCCTTGTATTTGCTGCATTCATTTTACCCTCTATCTTCACAAGCCTTTCAGTGAAGCATCCCCACAGCATGATGCAGCCACCACCATGCTTCACAATAGAGATGGTGTGTTTTTGATGATGTGTGGTGTTTGGCTTATGCCAAACATAGCATTTAGTCTGATGGCCAAAAACCTCAATTCTGGTTTCATTAGACATTGAATCTTCCAGCTGATTTCAGAGTCTTGTGGCATAGTCAAGCTGAATTCATGTGTTTTTTTTTTTCAACAGTGGCTTTCTCTTTGCCACTCTCCCATAAAGCTGCGACTGGTGAAGCACCCGGGCAACAGTTGGTGTATGCGCAGTCTCTCCCATCTCAGACTCTGAAGCTTGTAACTCCTCCAGAGTTGTCATAGGTTTCTTGGTGGCCTCCTTCACTCATCTCCTTCTTGCACTGTCACTCAGTTTTTGAGGACTGCCTACTCTGGGCATATTTATAGCTGTGCCACATTCTTTCCATTTCTTGATAATTGACTTAACTGTACTCTAAGGAATATTCAGTGTTTTGGAAATCAGCTTATATCCATCTCCCGACTTGTGCTTTTCAATAACCTTTTCACAGAGTTGCTTAGAGTGTTCTTTTGGTGTAATTTTTGCCAGGATACTGACTCACCAGCAGTTGAACCTTCCATACATAGGTGTATTTTTACTACAATCAATTGAAACACCTTGACTGCACACAGGTGATCTCCATTTAACTAATTATGTGACTTCTGAAACTAACTGGCTGCACCAGTGATGATCTGGTGTGTCATACTAAAGAGGGTGAATACTTATGCAATCAACTATTTTGTGTTTTATATTTGTAATTAATTTAGATCACTTTACAGAGAGCTGTTTTCACTTTGACATGAAAGGGTCTTTTTCTGTTGACCAGAGTCAAAAAGCCTAATGAAATCTACTGTAATTCTCTCCTTTCACAGCTGCCACTTGTTCTCTGCAGCACAGCAGGAGTTGCTGTCATGTCACGCAGCTCCCTCTTGAACTGATTTCCTTCAGGTGCATCTACTGAGTGCAATATCTTTTCAGATGTAACGTTAAATTATTTCAGGGTGATTTTGATGTTATGTTTGAAGTTTCCTTTGCCCACCTGGGGCTTGCTGACCTTCTTTCAACTGGAAGTAAAGGATCTGTTTGGGGAGATGAGTTAGGCATTTGAATGACGTGACCTATCCACCAGGGTTGGTATTGCCTTATCGTGGTGGAGATGCTGTTCATGTTGGTCTTCTCCATTACACTGGTGTTATGGAGTCTGTCCTTCCAGCTGATCCTCAAAATCCTCAAAATCTTTTGTAAAGTTCTTTGGTACTTTTCCAGGGCTTTCAGGTGCCTACTATAGCTGGTCCATGATTCAGCTCCATATGGTAAATGTATGAATAATGACTGCTCTATAGACCAAAAGCTTTGTTTGGACCTGTAGGCTGCAGTCTTCAAAGGCTCGATTCCTTATTCTTCCACAGGCTCCACTAGCACTACTCAGGCAATGGTTAATCTCTGAGTCAATGTCTACTTTTGAGGAAAGAATGCTCCCAAGGTAGGGAAAGTGGTCTACACAATTGTAGACCACAATTTACAAGTATCACATTGAATAAAACTGCCACCTCAATAGACTCAATCCTCAAAGAATTAACCATATCTTTCACTGAGTTTAATCCATTTCCTTCCTGCACAGACTGCCAGTTGTATCTATACCCCTTCACCCAGCAAACACCACCTCACTACCTCCTTCCCGTCCTGTCAACCTTTCATCATGCTTTGCTCCCATTTGAAGACTGGCTTTATTTGTCATGTACATCAAAACATACAGTGAGTGAAATGTGTAGTTTGTATTAACCAGCAACACAGTCTGAGGATGTGCTGGGGGCAGCCCTCAAGTTTTGCAATGCTTTCGGTGCCAAGACAGCACATCCACAACTACTGGCCCTTACGTTATACATCTTTGGAGTATGGGAGGAAACTCATGCAGACACAACAGAATGTACAACTCCTTACATGCAAAAGATTCTGCAGGTGTTGGAAATCCAGAGTAACACATTCAAAATGCTGGAGGAGCTCAGCTGGTCAGGCAGCATCTTTGGAAAAGAGTGCAGTCTGATGAAGGGTTTCAGTCCAAAATGTCAACTGTACTCTTTTCCATAGATGCTGCCTGGCCTGCTGAGTTCCTCCAGTATTTTGTGTGTGTTACAACCATTTACTCCTGATCATTCTGCATTATTGCTTCATAAATATTAACAAGCACAGGAAGCTTTATTACTTTGTGGTTACAAATCATACATCTTGTTGTTATTGCTGGGCAAATATTGTCATTGAGTTTTGCCTTATCAATCTTGGAAACCGGAGGAGACAGACAGCCCAGTGACATGGTGTCATGACAACAACTTTTTCCTCAAAGTCAGCAAAACAAAAGGGTTGGTTGTTGAGTTCAGGAAAGGTGGTGGTGGACATACTTCTATTTATATTGGAGATGACCGATAGCACTGGAGACACGACCGGGTATTGAAGACCCTTGCAGAAGCAATCTTCTTAAGAATCTGCATTAGCAGGTGAGATCGGTGAGCAATCAGAAGCAAGAGTAAAGCCACCCACAGGGATTCTGGCATCGCTTCACGACACGTCTGGCGACTCATGACTGACCTGGAGAAACAACTAAAGTTTCCATCGTCAAGGCCATCCTCCTGGTCTCAGAGGCAGCAAAACAGATCGTCCTGCTGTAGCTGACAGACAGTCCCTTGGGAGGGGCATCTGGAGGAGGCCTATGGGATGAAGCTTGCCAGATATGAGGAACTGGTCAGCAACTGTCGGAGGCAGGGATGGAAGGCAAAGTGCAAGCCTGTTGAAGTGGGCTGCCAGAGCTTCACCTGGCAGTCTCTTCACAGAGCCCTCAGCATTTTGGGCATCACTAGTACAAGGAGACAGAGCGCCATCTGCACACATTGAGGCAGCAGAGAAAGCCTTTAGATGGCTCAGGATGAAGGTAGGAAGCCCATGGAAATGTGCAGCACATGCTACCTGAACACAAGTTGTGGCTTGATCAACCACAGCTGGGTCACCTGGGTGAAACACCCAGTGACCCCAAGCTACATCACTGATGATGTGTTCAGTGCATCATGAGATCTACTCTTCAAATGACAGCGAGGTTGCTGAGGTTGAGAGGGTTAAGATCTCCATGTGAACATCACCAAAAGCCTGTCCTGGTTCAACCCCAACCATGTTGGTGTTACAGCTAATAAGCTTCCCAATACTTCCACTTTCTCAGGAGGCTAGGGAAATTCAGTGTGCCCCTTTAACTATCACCAATTTTTATCAATGCATCATAGAAACATTCTATCCAGATACATATGGCACCTGGTCTGCCTGTGACCACAAGAAATTGCACAGAGTTGTGGACACAGCTCAGCACATTACAAAATCATCCTCCTCTCTGTGGACCTTTGTCTACACTTCTTCCTGCCTTGGGAAAGCAGCCAGCATAATCAAAGACCTCCACCCATCGTGGACACACTCTCTTCTCACTTCTCCCATTGGGCAGAGGGTGCAAAACCCCAAAAGTACATACCACCAGATTCAAGGACAGCTTCTATCCTGCTTTATAAGACTATTGATTGGTTCCCTCGTACAATAAGATGGACACCTGACCTCTAACTCAAGCTCATTATGATCCTGCACTTTATTGTTTATCGTCAATGCACTTTCTCTGTAGCTGCGACACCTTATTCTGCACTCTGTTACTGTTTTACCTTGTGCTACCTCGAAACACTGTATAATCTCATGAACAGTTTGCAAGAGAAGCTTTTCACTTCACCTCAATACATGTAACTATAATAAACCAATTTACCAACAACTATATCAGATTTACCAGCTCTGACGATCAACCAAGTATCAGCATGTAAAGACCATCTGCAGAACTGTTTGAGGTCTTCCTCTTTAGCTGACCAGAACAATATCTAGATTACAAGCATTAAATTGTAGTGAGAGATTAAAGAAACCAAGGTTATCCATTGATGCTGCCTGACTTGCAGAGTTTCTCCAGCACTTTGTGTGTTATTCTGTCTGGGTAGCCTACAATCTGATGGCATGGACATCAATTTCTCTTAACCTCTAGATATTCATTTCTCCCTTCTTCCATTCCCATTTACTGTCCCCTCACATCTTCTTTTCTCCTCACCTACCTTTGGAGCTCCTCCCCCTCCTTTCCCTTTTCCCATGGTCCACTGTTCCTTCCTGTCAGATTCCTTCTTCCTTTACCTCTTCCACCAATCCCCTCCCAGCTTATCACTTCATCATCCTCTTTCACCCACCTACTTTACCCCTCTCCCAGTTTCACCTATCACCTGTCAGCTTGTATTACCCCCACATCCTTAGATGAGCTTCTTTCCCCTTCCTTTTCAGTCCTGATATGGGGTCTTAGTCTGAAATGGCAACTGTTTATTCTTCTCCTTAGATGCTGCCTGACCTGCTGAGTTCCACCAGCACTTTGTGTGTATTGCTCAGGAAACAAGGTTTGTATTCTTCAGTATTCAAAATGTTAAGGGACAATTTGATTGAAGTTATGATACAGATGTGAACTGACAAGTGGGTAAAAGCCCATTCCTACTGGCTAAGTCTGGGATCATAACCTCTACATTAGAAAAAGGCTATTAAGGGATTAAACTAGAAAACTATGCAGGTACATTGCATGTAATCCTGTCAATTATTAAATTTAGATCCAACATTAAAGTGCCCACTTTATTAGGTACACCTGTATATTAATGCAAATATCTAATCAGCCAATCATGTGGCAGCAACTCAATGCATAAAAGCATGAAGAAAAGGTCAAGAGATTCAGTTGCTGTTCATACCAAATACTTAGAATGTGGAAGAAATGTGATCTAAATGACTTTTGACCTTGGAATGATCGCTGGTGCCAGACAGAGTGGTTTGAGTATCTCAGATCCTGCTGATCTCTTCGGATTTTCATGCACAACAGTCTCTTAGAGAATGGTGCAAAAACAAAAAAAACATTCAGTGAGCTGTAGTTCTGTGGGCAACAATGTTCTGTGAATGAGAGAGGTCAGAGGAAAATGCCCAAACTGGTTCAAGCTGACAGGAAGGTGACAGTAACTCAACGAACCATGTGTTTCAACAGTAGTGTGCAGAAGAGCATTAATGAATACACATGTCAAACCTTGAAGTAGATGGGCTACAGCAGTAGAAAATCATGTACATATACTTTGTTGCCACTTTAATAAGTACAGGAGGGACCTAAAAAAGTGGCCACTGAGTGTATTATTAATCAAGAGATAGCAAGAAATTTTGGGGACAACATATAAGTACTGTACATAAGCCGGGTCTCAGATCACATGGGTCTGATTGATGGTGTGAGTGATGCTCGGGCAGGGGTATGAATGGCTGATGCATGCTCCTATAACTTTAAACTCCATTGACATCTAGTTACACCACCGGTTAGTCACCTACACGATTGTCAATGGCATGCGTGACAGAACCTAAAATTCAGACTCTGACAAACTCTACAGCAGAGGCAACAAGGTTACTCATTTGCCAACAATGGCAAAGTTATGGCATGCTATGTGCCTGATTCTTAACAGTCTTTGCCTCTGGCTCCAAACACCATTGATAAATAATGGTGTGAGAATGGAGAGGGAACCTTGGAAGTTTACTTGCAGTTTCTCTTAGAACACAGAACAGTACAGGCCCTTCAACCCACAATGTTGTGCTAACCTTTTAACCTACTCAAAGATCAATCTAAAACTTCCCTCCCACATAGCCTTCCTTTTCTCATTCATTCATTCATCTAAGTCTCTCAAATGTCTCTAATGTATCTGCCTCTATCAGCACCCCTCGTAGGGCGTTCCATGCATCCACCACTTTCTGATAAGGGTCACATCCCTGACCTCTTTTGAAGACATTATTCTGTTAATTAAAAGGAATAATAGCAAGTTACTGACGCAATGTATTCAGAGTTTCTTCCATTTTTTTCATGTTATCCTGAGGTAGTGACGTTGACATTAACGGCATGGAAACGTGAGAGAAAGGCATGGTGGGAGGTAGAGGCTGAGCCACCTTGTGTGCCTCATCTTCAGAATCACTGGAGCTTTCGCTGCTCGAGGAGGTGGACGAGGATGAAGAGCTCTTGGAGTCTGATGAACTGTCTGATGTACTCATCTGGTCCATCGTACCCACCTCTGCCATCAGTTCTGCAAGTGAAAATATAAGGCCATAAGACATAGGAACAGAATTAGACCACTCTTCAGCCCATTGCATTTGCTCCACCATTTGATCATGGCTGATTTATTTTCCCTCTCAACCCCATTCCCCTGCCTTCCCTCTGTAACTTTTGACACCCTTACTAATGAGGAACTTATCAACCTCCACTTTAAATATACCCAATAACTTGGCCTTCACAGCCACCTGTGGCAGTGAATTACACAGATTCATCACTCTCTGGCTGAAGAGTCTCCCATGATTGGACACATACTCTCCACATTACTCTACCAAGACCTTTCAATATTCAGCAGGTTTCAATAAGATCACCTCCCCCCACCCCATTCTAAACTCCAGTGAGTATAATCACAGACCTAGCAAATGCTCCTCAAACATTAACCGTTTCATTTCTGGGATCATTCTTGTGAACCTCTTCTGGACCTTCTCCAATGCCAGTATATTCTTTCTTAGGGGCACAAAATTGCTCACAATACTTCAAATATGGTCTGTCTAATGCCTTATAAAGCATCCAAACCTTTGCCTTTATCTTTTAGTCCTCTCAAAATGAGTGCTCACATTGCAATTACCTTCCTTACCAACGACTCAACCTTCAGGGAATCCTGCACTAGAACACCCAAGTCCCTTTGTACTTCCAATTTCAGAATTCACTCAATTTGGAAAGTAGTCTATGCCTTTATTCCTTCAACCAATCTTCACTACACTGTTTTCCCTTTGCTGCTTCTTTGCCCATTCTCCTATCTATCCAGTCTTTCTGTAGACTCCCAGCTTCCTCAACATCACCTGCCCCTCTACCTATCTTTGTATTTTCACAAACTTGGCCACAAAGCCATCAATTCCATCAACATACGCACAATGTAAAAAGTAGCAGACTCAACACCAACTCCTGCGGTACGCCACTAGTCACCAGCAGCCAACCAGGAAAGGCCCGTTTTGCTTCCACTCTGAGCTTCCTGCCAGTCAGTCAATCTTCAATCCAATGAGATGCAGAATAGGGATGTAAGAGCACAATATGTGAGAGAAAATTCCTGATGTGTGATCCACTACTGTATATTATGGCCGAGCCCCATATTCTATCAAGCTTTATCTTGAACATACTCAGTAACTATACTGGATAATGACAGAATAGAAGCAGTAAGAAGGGATCCCATTGACATGGAGAATGGTGTGGATATTGGAGGGAGATGATGGAGTCATCTATATCAGAGGCTAAAGACAGAAAAAAAAGAGGCACTAACAATTAATTACACTGATTGTAATAACATACATCAGTGACACAGCAATATTACGGTAAGGACACAAATCAGAATCAGACTCACATTTATTATCACTGACATATGTCATGGACTTTGTTGTTTTGCAACAGAAGTACAGTGCAATACATAAAATACAAATTAAAATAACTAAACATAATCAAGCGCTTGAGATACTGCATGGTGCAGTCTCCAAACAAAGAACAGTCCATCCTGACACATCTCAAAGCATAATCAAGGACTTCAACCAGGCTTGTTTGAAGAAAATCCTGCCCAATTACCATCAGTATATAACCTGTAGAACCAGCGGTCCCATCACACTAGACCACTATTATACCAAGGAATGCCACCATTCCATGCACAGACCGCAGTTCAGTAAATCAGATCACTGGCTGTCCTTCTACAGGAAGGAGAAGGACTGAGGCTGAAGAGCAAGACTCCAGAGAATAGGACAACAAAGAGGTGGTCACAGGATGCAGAGGAGCAACTACGGGATTGCTTCAAGTCAATGGACTGGGCCGTGTTCAAGGACTCATCTGCGGTTCTGAATGAATACAACATGGTTATCACAGACTTTAGTAGAACAGTTACAGATGAGTGTGTCCCCACAAGATCATTCAGGTTCTTCCCGAATCAGAAACCCTGTAAAAATCATGAGATTCACAATCTGCTGTGGGCCAGATCAGAGGCATTCAATTCTAGTGACCAAGGAAGTTACAAGAGGTCCACTTCGATCTCCAGAAAGTCACGTCACAGGTGAAGTGGCAATTCTGGACTAAACTTGAATCAATGAAGGACGTTCGACAGTTGTGGCAGGGCTTGAGTACTATCATCTCTTATAAAGTTAAATCAAGCAACATAGGCAACAGCAGGGATTCACTTCCAGATGAACTCAATAACTCCTATGCTTGCAAAACATGGAGAAGCCATCACAAGCTCGCTCCACCCTTGATGATCCTGTAATTTCAGTATCCAAAGCCAACATGCAAGCAGTCTTCAGGAGAGTGAACCCATGAAAAGCATCTGGCCCAGACGGGGTACTAAACACCTGTGCTGATCAACTGGCTGGAGTGCTCACTGACATCTTTAACCTCTTGCTTCCGCAGTCTGAAGCATGATTCAAGTAGGCTTCAATTATACCAGTGCCTAACAAGAACATGGTGACCTACTGTACCCACAGTGATAAAGTGTTTTGAGAGGTTGGTGATGAAACATATCAACTCCTGGCTGAGAAGTGACTTGGATCTGATCCAGTTTGCCTACTAGAGCAACAGGCCCACAGAAGTTGCTATCTCATTGGCTTTTCACTTAACCATGGAACATCTAGACAGCAAAGATGCATACATCAGGATACTCTTTATCGACTACAGCTCAGCATTCAATACCATCATCCCCTCAAAACTAATCAACAAGCTCCAAGACCTTGGACTCAATACCTCCTTGTGCAGTTGGATCTTCAATTTCCTTATTTGCAGAGCCCAGTCAGTTCAGAATGGCAACGATGTCTCCTTCATGATCTCCATCAGCACAGGTGCACTGCAGGGATGTGTACTTAGCCCCCTGCTCCACTCACTTCACATTCACGACTGTGAGACTAAGCACAGCTCCAATGCCATATTTAAGTTTGCTGTCATAGACCGAATCAAAGGTGATGATGAATCACATAGAGGAAGGAGTTGGAAAAGCTAACTGCGGTGCCAAAACAACAACCACTTACTCAATATTAGCAAGACCAAGGAACTGATTATTGACTTCGGGAGAAGGAAACTCTTGGTCTATGAGCCAGTCCTCATCAGAGGATCAGAGGTGGAGAGGGTCAGCAACTTTAAATTCCTTGGTGTTATTATTTCAGAGGACCTGTCCAATTACGAAGCATGGCAGTGGCTCTACTTCCTTAGGAGTTTCATAGATTCAGCATAACATCTAAAACTTTGACAAACTTCTAAAGATGTGTAGTGGACAGTATATTGACTGGTTGCATCACAGCCTGGTATGGATACACCAGTGCAAATTCTTACAAAACGTTGTGGATAAGGCCCGGTCCGTCATGGGTAAAGCCCTCCCTACCACTGAGCATCTACGTGAAATACTGTTGCAGGAAAGCAGCATCCATCATCAGGGATCCCCTCCACCCAGAATATGCTCTCTTCTCACTGCTGCCCTCAGGAAGAAGGTACAGGAGCCTCAGGACTCACACCACCAGGTTCAGGAACAGTCATTACCCCTCAACCATCAGGCTCTTGAACCAAAGGGGATAACTCAACCTAACTTCACTTCCACATTCACTGAAATGTTCCCACAACCTATGGACTCACTTTCAAGGACTTGCATAGAATGCAGAACATAGAAATCTACAGCACATTACAGGCCCTTCGGCCCATAATGTCGTGCCAACCATGTAACCTACTCTAGAAACTGCCTAGAATTTCCCTACCGCATAGCCCTCTATTTTTCTAAGCCTCACGTACCTATCTAAGAGTTTCTCAAAAGACCCTATTGTATCTGCCTCTACCACCATCACTGGCAGTGCATTCCATGCACCCACCACTCTCTGTGTGGAAAAACTTACATAGAAACATAGAAAATAGGTGCAGGAGTAGGCCATTCGGCCCTTTGAGCCTTCACCGCCATTTATTATGATCATGGCTGATCATCCAACTCAGAACCCCGCCCCAGCCTTCTCTCCATACCCCCTGACCCCCGTAGCCACAAGGGCCATATCTAACTCCCTCTTAAATATAGCCAATGAACTGGCCTCAACTGTTTCCTGTGGCAGAGAATTCCACAGATTCACCACTCTCTGTGTGAAGAAGTTTTTCCTAATCTCAGTCCTAAAAGGCTTCCCCTCTATCCTCAAACTGTGGCCCCTCGTTCTGGACTTCCCCAACATCGGGAACAATCTTCCTGCATCTAGCCTGTCCAATCCCTTTAGGATTTTATACGTTTCAATCAGATCCCCCCTCAATCTTCTAAATTCCAACGAGTACAAGCCCAGTTCATCCAGTCTTTCATCATATGAAAGTCCTGCCATCCCAGGAATCAATCTGGTGAACCTTCTTTGTACTCCCTCTATGGCAAGGATGTCTTTCCTCAGATTAGGGGACCAAAACTGCACACAATACTCCAGGTGTGGTCTCACCAAGGCCTTGTACAACTGCAGTAGTACCTCGCTGCTCCTGTACTCGAATCCTCTCGCTATAAATGCCAGCATACCATTCGCCTTTTTCACCGCCTGCTGTATCTGCATGCCCACTTTCAATGACTGGTGTATAATGACACCCAGGTCTCGTTGCACCTCCCCTTTTCCTAATCAGCCACCATTCAGATAATAATCTGTTTTCCTATTTTTGCCACCAAAGTGGATAACTTCACATTTATCCACATTAAATTGCATCTGCCATGAATTTGCCCACTCACCCAACCTATCCAAGTCACCCTGCATCCTCTTAGCATCCTCCTCACAGCTAACACTGCCACCCAGCTTCGTGTCATCCGCAAACTTGGAGATGCTGCATTTAATTACCCCTGGCATTCTTGTTGTATCTTCTTCCAAGCACCTTAAAACTGTGCCCTCTCGTGTTAGCCATTTCAGCCATGGGAAAAAGCCTCTGGCTATCTACATGATCAATGTCTCTCGTCATCTTACAAACCTCTATCAGGTCACCTCTTATCCTCTGTTGCTCCAAAAAGAGGCCAAGTTCACTCAACCTATTCCCATAAAGCATGCTCTCCAATCCAAGCAACATCCTTGTAAACCTCCTCTGCACTCTCTCTACAATATCCACATCCTTCCTGTAGTGAGGAGACCAGAACTGAACACAGTAGTCAAAGTGGGGTCTAACTAAGGTCTGATATAGCCGTAACATTACCTCACGGCTCTTGAACTCAATCCCACAGTTGATGAAGGCCAACACACCATACGGTTTCTTAACAATGCTGTCAACCTGCGCAGCAGCTTTGAGTGTCCTATCGACACAGACCCCAAGATCCCTCTGATCCTCCACACTGCCAAGAGTCTGACCATTTATATTATATTCTGTACCAAAATGAACCACTTCACACTTTTCTGGGTTGAACTCCATCTGCCACTTCTCAGCCCAGTTCTGCATCCAATCAATGTCCTGTTATAACCTCCGACAACCCTCCAGACTATCCGCAATACCCCAACTTTGGTGTCATCAGCAAACTTACTAATCCACTCTTCCACTTCCTCATCCAGGTCACTTATAAAAATCACAAAGAGGATGGGTACCGGAACAGATCCCTGTGGAACACCACTGGTCACCGACCTCCATGCAAAATACAAACCATCCACAACCACCTTTCTGTGGTCAAGCTAATTCTGGATTCACAAAGCAATATCTCCTTGGATCCCATGCCTCCTTAATGAGCCTTGCATAGGGAACCTTATCAAAAGCCTTACTGAAATCCATATACACTACCTTCATCAATGTGTTTTGTTACATTCTCAAAAAATTCAATCAGGCTCATAAGGCACGACCTTCCTTTGAAAAAGCCATGTTGACTATCCCTAATCAGATTACGTGTCTTCAAATGCTGCTAAGTCCTGCCTCTCAGTTCTCCAACAACTTACCTACTGCTGAAGTAAGACTCACTAGTCTATAGTTTCCTGGGCTACCCTTACTCCCTTTCTTGAATAAGGGAACAACAACCACAACCCTTCAATCCTCCGGAACCTCTCCAATTCCTATTGATGATGTCAAGATCATTGCCAGAGGCTTAGCAATCTCCTCCCTCACTTCCCACAGTATCCTGGTGTATATCTTGTCCAGTCCCGCCAATTTATCTAACTTAATGCTTTTCAAAACCTCCAGCACATCCTCTTTCTTAATGTCTACATGCTCAAGCATTTCAGTCTGCTGTAAGTCATCCCCACAATTGCCAAGGTTCTTTTCCCTGGTGAATAATGAAGCAAAGTATTCATTAAGTACCTCTGCTATCTCCTCCAACTCCATGCACACATTTCCACTATCGCATCTGATTGGTCCTATTCTCACACAGCACATCCTTTCACATACCTGTAGAATGCTTTGGGATTTTCCCTAATCCTGCTCACCAAGGTCTTCTCATCGCCCCTTCTAGCTTTCCTAATTTCATTCTTAAGCTTCTTCCTGGCAAATGTAATTTTCTAGAGCTCTAACAGTACCTGGTTTCTTGAACCTTTTGTATGCTTTTCTTTTCCTAACTAAGGTTTTCTGCATCCTTCGTACACCATGGTTCTTTTACCCTACCATCCTTTCCCTGCCTCAGTGGACGTACCTCTGCAGAATGCCATGCAAATATTCCCTGAACATTTGCCACATCTCTGCCGTGCGTTTCCCTGTGAACATCTGCTCCCAATTTATCCTCCCAAGTTTCTCCAATTAAATGTTTTCTGAAATTGTCTGCTCCTCTCCCTCTCTAGCACTATGGTTGTATAGGAGATAGAGCTGTAATCACTACCTCCAAAATGCTATCCCATCCAGAGATCTGACGTCTGACCAGGCTCATTTTCCAATACCAGATCAAAGACAGCCTCTCCTCGAGTTAGCTTATCTACATATTGCATCAGAAACCTTCTTGAACGCACCTAACAAACTCCACCCCATCCAAACCCCTTGCCCTAAAGCGATGCCAGTCAATATTAGGAATGTTAAAATTACCTATCACAACAATCCTATTATTATTGCACCGTTCCATATCTGCCTCCTTATCTACTCCTCGATGTCTCTGTTACTATTGGTGGGGGGGGGGGGGGGCGGGGGGAATCTATAAAAAACACCCAGTAGAGTTATTGCCCACTTCCTCTTTCTGACTTCCACCCACAATGACTCCGTAGATGATCCCTCCATGACCTGCTCCTTTTCTGCAGCCATGATATGATATATTCCTGATTAGCAATGCCACGCTCCCACCTCTTTTGCCTCCCTCCCTGTCCTTCTTGAAACATCTAAAGTCTGGCACACTCAGCAGCCATTCCTGCTCCTGAGACATCCAGGTCTCTGTAATGGCCACAACATCATAGTTCCATGTATTGATCCATGATCCAAGTTCATCCACCTTGTTTATGATACTCCTTGCATTAAAATAGACACATCTCAAACCATCTGACTGAGGCAATCTTTCCTCATAAACTCTCTACAAGCTGTCTCTATTGGTGCTCCAACTGCTCCATTCTCTATCTCTTCACTTCAGTTCCCACCCCCCTGTAAATCTAGTTTTAACCCTCCCCACTAGCATTCGCAAACCTCCCTCCCACGATATTGGTTTCCCTCCAGTTCAGGTGCAACCTGTTCCACTTGTACACATCACCCCTACCCAGAAAAGGTTCCAATGATCCAAAATCTTGAAACTCTGCCTCCTGCACCATCCCGTCATTCGCTCATTCATCTGTGCTATCCTTCTTGTTCTGACCTTCAGTAGCTTGTGACACTGGGAGTAATCCGGATATTACCACCTTGGAGGTCCTGCTCTTCAGCCTCCTTCCTAACTCCCTGTACTTACAGTGCAGGACCTCTACCCCTCTCCTGCCTATGTCATTAGTACCAATATGTACCATGACCTCCTGCTGCTCACCCTCCCCTTCAAGAAGTTTCCCATGTTCTCGATAATTATTGCTTATTTATTTGTTACTATTATTATTAGGCTTGTATATGGTGACATATATGTACCTTGATAATAAATTTATTTTGAACTTTATTAGGTACACCTGTATACCTGCTCATTATGCAAATAGCTAATCAGCCAATCATGTGGCAACAACTTAGTGCATAAAACCATATAGACATGGCCAAAAGGTTCAGTTGTTATTCAGACAAAACATCAGAATTGGGTAAGAAATTGATCTAAGTGATTTTGACCTTGGAATGATTGTTGGTGCCAAACGACGTGTGCTGTGTATCTCAGAAATTGCTGATCTCGTGGAATTTTCATACATAACTGTCTCGCGAGCAGGGTTTCCCGAACTTTTTTATGCTACGGACCCCTACCATTAACTGAGGGGTCCATGGATCCCAGGTCAAGAACTTCAGCTCAAATTTACATAGAACGGTGTGAAAAACAAAAAAAATCCACTGAGCAGTTCCGAGGGTGAAAGCACCTTGTTAGCGAGAGAGGTCAGAGGAGAACGGCAAGGCTGCTTCAACCTGACAGGAAAGTGACAGTAACTTGAATAAACACGCATTTCAATAGTGTTCTGCAGAACAGCATCTCTGCAGGCCCAACATGTCGAACTTTGAAGTGGATGGGCTACGGCAGCAGAAAACTGCATAGGATTCTACTCCTGTTCCTAACAAAGTGGCCACTGTGTGCATATATCTATAAAAATTAATTAGTGCAAAAACAAAGCAAAAATAGTGAAGTATTGTTCCTGCATTAGGTCATTGTTCATTCAGAAATCTGATGGCAGAGGGAAAAAGCTGTTCCTAAAATGTCTGAACCTCATCTCTGATTGTAATAAGAACAAAGCACATCCTGGTTGATGGAGTCCCTTAATGATGATTGAAAGCCCCTTTTTGGGGTATTGCCTTTTGAAAGTGTCCCCGACACTGGAAATTTAGTGCCCATGATGGACAGGAACAAGATTGGATGGGTTCCAGAAACATTGGTGCAAATTTGGGTCTGTGGTTGAAGACTGTTGTTGTGGAGGAACAAAGATAGTAGACCTACAAAAGAAGTAGAACCAAAAGACAGGTTCATAATTCCACGCAAGTGACGTACTACGTAGAGAGAGAGTCATAAAGAGAGTTTTTGATCATAAATCAAAGGATGTTGCCGGGACTTAACGACCTGAGTTATAGGGAAAGGTTGAATAGGTTAGGACTTTATCCCCTGGAATGGAGGAGAATAACGGGAAATTTGTTAGAGGTATAAAAATTATGAGGTGTATAGATAGAGTTAATGTATGCAGGAATTTTAAAACACCTCTTCGGTTACCCCTCATTCTCTAATGAACAGAGTCCCCAGCCTGCTCAGCCTCTCTCCCTACTCAGTCCCACCTGTCCTAGCAACATGGTCATTAATCTTTTCTGCACTTTTTCCAGCTTAATGGCAACATTCCTGCAGCAGGGTGACCACAGCTGAACACAGTATTCCAGAAGTGACATCACCAACTACAACGTAACATCACTTCTTTACTTCTTTACCCTGAGTGCCAAACACCTTCACCATCTTGCTACCTGCAACTCCATGTTCAGGAAATCTTCTGTTCTACACGGGGCCCTGCCATTCACTATGATAGTGTTACCCTCATTTGTTTTCTCATAAGGCAAAACCTCCCACTTATCTGAAATCAACTCCATTTGCCATTCCTCAGCCCACTTACCCAAAGATCATTCAAAGTTGCCATGAAAGTTGATAGGATGGTAAAGATGATGTGGGGTGTGTTGGTCTTCATTAGTAGAAGGACTGAGTTCAAGAGCCATGATGTAATGTTAGACGTGTGTACAGAAGGGCCTTTATCCGTGCTGTATAACTGTGGTAGGACTAAAGGGCTTTGATTAGACCTGCTATTTATGAGATTACTTAGCTCCATCTACAGTGTCTAGTTCATTGTCTACTGAGCAAGCACCAAACAACGAAACAGCAATGTTACCAGTGGTGAAGTAATAAAAAATACCGAGCTCTGAGCTACTCTACAGCCAATTTTGTATGTAGTTTGCTAACTCTCCCTGCGATTTAACCTTCAAGAGCAACCTACCATACATGAACCTTATCAGAACCCTTATATACACCCAGTGGCCACATTATTAGGTACCTCCTGTGCCCAATAAAGTGGTAAATAAGTGTACATTCCAAGTGTGCTGCTCCTGTAGCCCATCCACTTCAAGATTCGATGTGTTGTGTGTTCAGAGATGCACTTCTGCACACTACTGTTGTAACACTTGGTTATTTGAATTACTGTCACCTTCCTGTCAAGCTTGAACTAGCCTGACCAACTTCCTCTGACCTCTCTCATTAACAAGGAATTTTTGCCCAGGAAACTGCTGCTTACCGGATGAATTTTGTTTATCACACAATTCTCTGTAAACTTCAGTGTGTGAAAATCCCAGGAGATCAGCAGTTTCTGAGTTACTCAAAACATCCTGTCTGAACCAACAATCATTCCAACAATTGTTATATGGTTAATGCAAATATCTAATCAGCCAATCATTTTATGTATTCAGTTGCTGCCAAATGATTGGCTGATTAGATATTTGCATTAACCATATATAACCATATAACAATTACAGCACGGAAACAGGCCATCTCGGCCCTTCTAGTCCATGCCAAACTCTTACTCTCACCTAGTTCCACCAACCTGCACTCAGCCCATAATCCTCCATTCCTTTCCTGTCCATATAGCTATCCAATTTTACTTTAAATCACAATATCGAACCTGCCTGTACCACTTCTGCTAGAAGCTCATTCCACACAGCTACCACTCTCTGAGTAAAGAAGTTCCCCCTCATGTTACCCCTAAACTTTTGCCCCCTAACTCTCAACTCATTTCCTCTTGTTTGAATCTCCCCTACTCTCAATGGAAAAAGCCTATCCACGTCAACTCTCTCTATCTCCCTCATAATTTTAAATACCTCTATTAAGTTCCCCCTCAACCTTCTACGCTCCAAAGAATAAAGACCCAACTTGTTCAACCTTTCTCTGTAACTTAGGTGCTGAAATCCAGGTAACATTCTAGTAAATCTTCTCTGTACTCTCTCTATTTTGTTGACATCTTTCTGATAATTCGGTGATCGGAACTGTAAATGACATGGTGTACAGGTGTACCTAATAAAATGGCCACCGAGTGTATACTAAACCTACCATCTCATCAACTTTCCTGATCATGTAATCAAACTCACAACACAGAAATCTCCTGCCAACCATAGCAGATGGTGCTGGAAATAAATAGTGACATTTTGCAGGCAGCTCAAAGAGCTACTAGATAAACTTTTGAACTATAAACACTGCAATCTGCATTCTGCGATTTCTCTTTAAACATGTACTTCTGATCTGCAATTATTTGTTTTTGTATTTGCAGTTTATCTTCTGCATATTGCTTGTCTGGCTTTGTGTGTAGTGTTTTCAAGATTCTATTGAATTTCTTTGTTAGCCCTTAAGACCATAAGATATAGGAGCAGAATTAGGCCATTTGGCCCATCGATTTTCCCTCTCAGCCCCAATCTCCTGTGTTGTCCTATCCCTTCATGCCCTGACCAATTCAGACTCCATCAACTTCTGCCTTAAATATACATAAAAGACTTAGCCTTCACAGCTGCCTGTGGCAATGAATTCCACAGATTCACCACTCTCTGGCTAAAGAAATTCCTGCTTATCTCTGTTCTAAAAGGAAGCCTCTCTATTCTGAAGCTGTGTCCTCTGGTCTTAGACTCTCCCACCTTAGGAAACATCCTCTCCAAATCCACTCTATCCAGGCCTTTCGCCATTCGATAGGTTTCAATGAGGTCACCTCTCATTCTTCTGAATTCTAATGAATAAAGGCCCAGAGCCATCAAAGGTCCTTCATATGACAAGCCGTTCAATCTTGGAATCTTTTTCGTGAGCCTCCTTTGAACTGTCTCTAGTTTCAGCAAGATAAGGGGCCCAAAACTGCTCACAAGTGAGGTGTCTCCACTACTTTATAAAGTCTCAACATTAAATCCTTGCTTTTATATTCTAGTCCTCTTTAAATGAATGCTAACATTGTATTTAGCTTCCTCAGTACAGACTCAACCTACTGCAAATGCCTCTCAGGGTAGTACATGTTAACTTGTATGTACTTTGATAATAAACTTACTTTAAACTTTGAAGCATGTACACCTTCTCCACCATGTTCTCTTCCTGCAATACCATTTTTGTGGAGACATGTCTCCCTGTTCTACTGCAGTCCACAGGGCTCTGCCGTAGACTGTGTTATGTCCTGCCCTAGTTGAACTTCCCAAAATGTATTGCCTGACACTTGTCTGAATTAAGTTCCCCCGCTGTCCTTTGCCCACTTTCCCTAGATCTTGCTGTAATCTAGAGCCTGCTATAAACTTAGATGACACAAACTGCTGGAGAAACTCAACAGGTCAGGCAACTTCTGTGGAGGGGAATAAACAGTTGACACTCCAAACCAAGACCCTTTATCAGGACCTCTGATGAATGGTCTCGATGAAGGGCTTTGGCCCAAAGCATCAACTGTTTATTTTTCTCTCAGATGCTGCCTGACCTGCTGAGCTTCTCCAATATTTTGTGTGCCTTACTCTGGATTTCCAATATCGGCAGAACCTCGCGTTCATAACCTTAGCTGACCTTCGTCACCAGTCAACGACACCACAAATTTTGTGTCCTCTACAAACTTGCTGATTATGACACCTCTATTCACATCCAAATCATTAATATACATGACAAGCTCATTGTAGTAGGCATACAGTGATAAGCTCTATGCAAATTAGAATTCTGTTACAGTAGAGTAATTCAATAGCAGCACAGGACCAAGGTGAGGATTAGTTTATTCATGCGAAAGGTTGTAAAAAATGTAACTTCCTCTACTTGAGGGATCCATAGATGCTCGCTCATTCAAGGATCCATTTTATTTGTCATGTGTACATTGAAACGTACAGTGAAACATGTTACAAACAAGAGAAAATCTGCAGATTCTGGAAATCTGAGCAACACACACAAAATGCTGAAGCAACTCAGCATCCATGGAAAAGCAGTCCTTCCAAAGGGTTCTCTACGTCAACTCTACTTTTTTTCCATAGATGCTGCCTAGCCTGCTGAGTTTCTCCAGCATATTTTTTTTAGGTTTAGATTATGAGGACACTCAGTCCTTGTTTATTGTCATTTAGAAATGCATGCATGCATTAAGAAATGATACAATGTTCCTCTAGCGTGATATCACAAAAAAACAAGACAAACCAAAGACTAACACTGACAAGACCACATAATTATAACATATAGTTACAGCAGCGCAAAGCAATACCATAACTTGATAAAGAGCAGACCATGGGAATGGTAAAAAATAGTCTCAGAGTTCCGATCGACTCCCAATAGTCCCTGATAGCAGGCGACAGAAGGGAGAAACTCTCTCTGCCATAAACCACCAGGCACTGACCACAGCTGACTCTGAGTCCGTCCGAAAACTTCGAGCCTCTGACCAGCCTTTTGACACTGAGCACCATCTCTGCCGAGCGCTTCGACCCTGTCCCGGCCGCCGAGCAACAAGCAAAGCCGAGGATTCGGGGCCTTCCCCTCCAGAGATTCTGGATCACACAGTAACAGCAGCAGCGAAAAAGGCATTTCAGAAGTTTCTCCAGATGTTCCTCCGTTCTCTCACGTCTGTCTCCATCAAATCAGGATTGTGCACAGCACCCTACTTGACAGATAACAGATATCATTCACCAGAGTGGCCGTGCAAGCTGCGTTGCGCCGCTATCTTCTCCTCCTCCATTTTGTGCGTGTTGGAGTGAAACATGTCCGTTGCATTAACAACCAACACAACTGAGGGTGTGCTGGGGGCAGCCGGCAAGTGTCGCCACATTCTGGCACCAATGTGGCATGCACACAATGCTCAGCAAAACAGCACAGAGCACAACGAGCAAGCAAAATCAGGCCCTGTTCTTCCCTCCCACCCATGCACATACATAATTCTTTACCCTCAGAAAAGGCCTTCAGCGGACACGATCAAGGTCAAAGGTGAACATTATAGGCCTTGAAGAATAATAGGGTAGGGTGAGACGCTGCAGTTGATACTTCAAAGTTGAAATCAAATTTATTATCGCAGTTTGGATATGTCACCGTTTACTACCCTGAGATTCTTCTTTGTGTAGGCACTTATACAAAAATAAAGAAATACACTAGAATCGATGAAAAACTACACATAAAGACCAACAAACAATCAATCTGCAGAAGACGATAAACTGTGCAAATACAAAACAAAAACAAGTAATAGTAATACTGCATCAGCACTGCAGGACTGCTTCAAAAGCACAGACTGGAGCATGTTCAGGGAGGCGATCAACATTGACGAATATGCAGGATTGGTGACTGGCTACATAGGAAAATGCACGAGGCTGTTACCATGATTAAACACTACACTGCCAGGGCAAACCAGAAACCATGGCTGACTGCAGAGGCTCGTGCGCTGCTTAGGGTTCAGATGCTGCCTTAACATCAGGAACAGGACGACTCTCAGGTCAGTAAGAGCTACACTCTCCCATGCCATCAAGAAGGCAAAGCATGAATACTCACAGAAAATCCAGACACCTTTGTGACATCAGGGACATGCGATGCATGCGGCAAGGAATACAGACCATAACTGATTATAAGTCCATCCTGCACGCAACGACAGCAATGCCTCCCTTATTGGTAGGCTGAATGTCTTCTGTACAGAATTTAACACAGGCACCCCGTCCAGCCACAGGTGAGGTGAGGTGAGGATGATCCTAGCCAGGGTAAACCCACACAAAGCTGTGGGTTTGGACAACAACAGTACCTGGTCTGTTGCTGAGGGACAGTGTGGCCCAGCTGACAGAGATCTTAACAAACATCTTTAATATCTCCCTGAAACAGTCCACTGACCCTACAAGCTACAAGACAGCCACCATCATTCCAGTGCTCAAAAAAAGAAACAATAACTAGCCAAAACAATTACCGCCCAGTAGCGCTGACTTCAACAGTCATGAAGTGCTTTGAGTGGCCGGTAATGGATCACACAAAGTACCGTACTACTTCCAGTTCACCTGCCGTTCAAATTGGTCCACTAATGATGTGAGCTTAGCCCTCCAGTCCATCCTGTACGAACTAGAAAACAACGTCTCATACATCAGGATGTTGCTTATCGACTTCAGCTTGGCATTTAACGTAATCATCCCTCAGAAGGTGGTGGGTAAACAGTCCTTGTTGGGACTCTCTGTAACTGGATCCTGGACATCTTGATGGAAAGAGCCCAGTCAGTCCAAGTTGGCATCCATATCTCAAGCTCGATCATGCTGAACACTGGTGCCCCCAGGCTGTGTGCCAATCTGCTGCTGTTCACGCTGCTGACTCAGCCGCACTGCCAGATTCAGCTCAAACCACACCATCAAGTTTATGATGATACTACAGTGGTTGGCCTCATCAGCAACAACGATGAGTCTCATATAGAGAGAAGCTAGAGAGCCTTGTCAAATGGAGTGAGAACAACAACTTGAGTCTCAATGTGGAGAAGATAAAGGAGATGATTGTGGACTTCAGGACGACACAGGTTGACCATTCTTCATTGTACATCAATGGCTCTGTCATGGAGAGAGTGAAGAGCACAAAGTTCCTTGGTGTGCACATAATGGACGATCTAACCTGGACCCACAACCCCTCCTCATTAGTCAAGAAGGCACAGAGGCATCTACACTTTCTGAGGTGACCGAGGCATACAAGGCTCCCCCCTGCCCACCATCTTATCAACTTTCTAAAGAAGCACCTTTGAGAGTGTCCTGTTGGTCTGCATCATTGTGTAGTACGGAAGCTAGAAGTCATTGGCCCACAGGACCCCACACAGAGAATAGTGAAAACAACCAAGAGGATCTTTAGGGCCTTTCTCCCCCCTGATTTCTGACTTTTAGTGGGAGTGCTGCAAGCAAAGTTTAGCTGAGGATCCTGACCACCCATCCCACAATCTCTTTACTGAGGATCCCAATCACCCATCCCACAATCTCTTTACTGAGGATCCTGACCACCCATCCCACAATCTCTTTACTGAGGATCCCAATCACCCATCCCACAATCTCTTTGCTGAGGATCCCGACCACCCATCCCACAATCTCTTTGCTGAGGATCCCAATCACCCATCCCACAATCTCTTTGCTGAGGATCCTGACCACCCATCCCACAATCTCTTTACTGAGGATCCCAATCACCCATCCCACAATCTCTTTGCTGAGGATCCTGACCACCCATCCCACAATCTCTTTGCTCAGGATCCCAATCACCCATCCCACAAGCTCTTTGCTGAGGATCGCTACCACCCATCCCATAATCTCTTTGCCGAGGATCCTAACCACCGATCCCACAATCTCTTTGCTGAGGACCGTTACCATCCATCCCACAATCTCTTTGCTGAGGACCGTTACCATCCATCCCCATAAGCTCTTTGCTGAGGATCCCGACCACCCATCCCACAAGCTCTTTGCTGAAGATCCCAACCAGCCATCCCACAATCTCTTTGTTGAGGATCCTGACCACCCATCCCACAATCTCTTTGCTAAGGATCGCTACCACCCATCCCACAATCTCTTTGCCGAGGATCCGGAACACCCATCCCACAATCTCTTTGTTGAGGATCCCGACCATCCAACCCACAAGCTCTTTGCTGAGGATCCTGACCATCCATCCCACAATCTCTTTGCTGAGGATCCTGACCACCCATCCCACAAGCTCTTTGCTGAGGATCCCGACCACCCACCCCACAATCTCTTTGCTGAGGATCCTGACCACCCATCCCACAATCTCTTTGCTGAGGATCCTGACCACCCATCCCACAATCTCTTTACTGAGGATCCCAATCACCCATCCCACAATCTCTTTGCTGAGGATCCCGACCACCCATCCCACAATCTCTTTGCTGAGGATCCTGACCACCCATCCCACAATCTCTTTGCTGAGGATCCTGACCACCCATCCCACAATCTCTTTGCTCAGGATCCCAATCACCCATCCCACAAGCTCTTTGCTGAGGATCGCTACCACCCATCCCATAATCTCTTTGCCGAGGATCCTAACCACCGATCCCACAATCTCTTTGCTGAGGACCATTACCATCCATCCCACAATCTCTTTGCTGAGGACCGTTACCATCCATCCCCACAGCTCTTTGCTGAGGATCCCAACCACCCATCCCACAAGCTCTTTGCTGAAGATCCCAACCAGCCATCCCACAATCTCTTTGTTGAGGATCCTGACCACCCATCCCACAATCTCTTTGCTAAGGATCGCTACCACCCATCCCACAATCTCTTTGCCGAGGATCCGGAACACCCATCCCACAATCTCTTTGTTGAGGATCCCGACCACCCAACCCACAAGCTCTTTGCTGAGGATCCTGACCATCCATCCCACAATCTCTTTGCTGAGGATCCTGACCACCCATCCCACAAGCTCTTTGCTGAGGATCCTAACCACCCATCCCACAATCTCTTTGCTGAGGATCCTGACCACCCATCCCACAATCTCTTTACTGAGGATCCCCATCACCCATCCCACAATCTCTTTGCTGAGGATCCTGACCACCCATCTCACAATCTCTTTGCTGAGGATCCTAACCACCCATCCCACAAGCTCTTTGCTGAGGATCCTGACCACCCATCCCACAAGCTCTTTGCTGAGGATCTGACCACCCATCCCACAATCTCTTTGCTCAGGATCACTACCACCCATCCCACAATCTCTTTGCCGAGGATCCCGACCACCCATCCCACAATCTCTTTGCTGAGGATCCTGACCATCCATCCCACAAGCTCTTTGCTGAGGATCCTAACCACCCATCCCACAATCTCTTTGTTGAGGATTCCAATCACCCATCCCACAATCTCTTTGCTGAGGATCCCGACCACCCATCCCACAATCTCTTTGTTGAGGATCCTAACCACCCATCCCACAATCTCTTTGCCGAGGATCCGGAACACCCATCCCACAATCTCTTTGTTGAGGATCCCGACCACCCAACCCACAAGCTCTTTGCTGAGGATCCTGACCATCCATCCCACAATCTCTTTGCTGAGGATCCTGACCACCCATCCCACAAGCTCTTTGCTGAGGATCCCGACCACCCATCCCACAATCTCTTTGCTGAGGATCCTGACCACCCATCCCACAATCTCTTTACTGAGGATCCCCATCACCCATCCCACGATCTCTTTGCTGAGGATCCTGACCATCCATCCCACAAGCTCTTTGCTGAGGATCCTAACCACCCATCCCACAATCTCTTTGTTGAGGATTCCAATCACCCATCCCACAATCTCTTTGCTGAGGATCCCGACCACCCATCCCACAATCTCTTTGTTGAGGATCCTAACCACCGATCCCACAAGCTCTTTGCTGAAGATCCTAACCACCGATTCCACAATCTCTTTGCTCAGGATCCTGACCACCCATCCCACAAGTTCTTTGCTGAAGATCCTAACCACCGATCCCACAATCTCTTTGCTGAGGACCGTTACCATCCATCCCACAATCTCTTTGCTGAGGATCGTTACCATCCATCCCATAAGCTCTTTGCTGAGGATCCCGACCACCCATACCACAAGCTCTTTGGTGAAGATCCCGACCAGCCATCCCACAATCTCTTTGCCGAGGATCCCGACCACCCATCCCACAATCTCTTTGTTGAGGATCCCGACCACCCATCCCACAAGCTCTTTGCTGAGGATCCTGACCATCCATCGCATAATCTCTTTGCTGAGGATCCTGACCACCCATCCCACAAGCTCTTTGGTGAGGATCCTGACCACCCATCCCACAATCTCTTTGCTGAGGATCCCGACCACCCATCCCACAATCTCTTTGTTGAGGATCCCGACCACCCATCCCACAAGCTCTTTGCTGAGGATCCTGACCACCCATCCCACAGTCTCTTTGACCCACTACTATCAGAAAGGAGGAACAGAAGCATCAGGACTAGGACTGCCTGATGAAGTAACAGTTTCTTCCCTCAAGCTGTGAAACTAATGAATACCCTGCCACCACCAAGGACTCACCGTTACGGCAGCAAGCTGGTTACAGTTTACTGTTTACCTGTGATGTGCACTACATGCATTTTGAGTTTATATTTAATTAACTCATGTTAATATTTTGGCTTATGTGGTATATGTGGTATGTTTTGTGTGCACAATGGTCCAGAGGAACATTGTTTCATTTGGCTGTACCTTCAGAAACAGCTCCATTTCTATCTTTGATATCTCTTTCTTTCCCTTTCAAGGTTCTTTTGAAGACCCTGACTGGACTCTGACTTTGGTTCTTTGAGGGAATGGAACCCGCTCTCAGAGCCTCATGACCGGCCACTTTTTGATATGCCAAGGATGCTGCCTGGAAGGCTTCACGGTGCTGAATTTTTGTGGCTCTGGAGGTTGGCAAATTTAAGACCGGTGCTGCTGCCTGATGTGTTGTGGGAGACGGAAGATTGAAAGCAGCAAGCTGGCTTCTGGCTGTGTTCTTTGGGCACAGAGCTCGAAAGAAATGATGCAACAGACTTTTAACACTATAAATCAGCGAGTTGCTTTGTTATGTCTGCCCTCTAGCTGTGAAACGGAGACAGCTCTTTTTCCCTTATTAGGGAGAGAGGGAGCCCGTGGTATGTCGAATTACCGGGTGAACGAGTAGTCTTTGGGGTACTCCAAGTCTGTGTCTTTATTAATGCTTTGCTGCACGCTTGAGTGCTCAGTGGGGGGTGCCAATGCTTTTTTTTGCTGGTGGGGGGAGGGGGATCATTGCTTTGCTGCTGATTATGCGTGGGGGGAAGCTGGGGAGCATTTGGGGTTCTAACATTTAACTCATCATTCTTTGGGGCACTCCTCTGTTTTCTAAATTTCTCATTAAATGTACCTATTGAACTTATTGTATATATGTACAGTCAGGTGTCAATAAACCTGAATTTAAATAAGTAAATAAATAATACTGAGAACATGAATAATAGAGTCCTTGAAAACAGGTCTGTAGGTTGTGGAATCAGGTGAGTGAAGTCATCCATGCTGGCTTTGGAGTCTGATATAAAGGGTTGAAATAGAAATCAATTGCCTTATTGAACGGTAGAGCAGACTACATAGGCAGATCTTGCTTCACCTTCTAATGTTGTTGAATCAGCCCCCACATACCTCGTTCAATGTCATCCATTTGAGAAGCTGGCGACAGTTTTTCCTTTGGAGTTGAACTCTTTGGTATAAACGAGGCCTTGGCGTTGAGGCGTACCTGCTGCCCCAGGCGATTGGTCTGCTGATCAAGGCGAGATTGGATTTTGCTGCTTCCTTCCGCCCTACAGAGAATCACACAAAAGTGTTACAGCATCAAAGCAGCTCGCTTGGGCCCATTAGGTTTCTCAATATTACTCCTCCTTACAAGTCAATATTTTATTCTTATTATAAAAGAATTTATAGTATCGGTAAATAAATAAAAAGGATCAAATTATTGCAAAACCGGGAAAATTGCACGTCCTTTCCCTCCTGCTTGGACAGTCACAGCCTTTCCTTTCCTTTTCCTTCCTGAGGGCACTGGCACTTTCTAGGACATGGTCCCCACTGGGGTCACAGGAATGTTCACCCAGTGGCCATTTTATTAGGTACAGTATAGGACTAGAACTCCGTGTGATCTGCTGCTGCTGTAGTCCACCCACTTCAATGTTCAACTTGTTGTGCATTCAGGGATGCTCTTCTGCACGCCACCGTTGTAACACGTGGTTACTTGATTACTGTCACCTTCCTATCAGCTTGAACCAGCCTGGCCACCGGGTAATACGAGAGGGCATAATTTTAAGGTGATTGGAGGGAGATGTCAGAAGTAAGTTTCTTTTACACAGTGGTGAGTGGTGGTGTTAAAGGCAGATACATCACAGGCATATAAGAAACTATTAGTCAGGCACATGGAAGATATAGCTATGCAGAATGGAGGGGTTAGGTTATTTATAGAGTAGGTTAAAAGGTTGGCACAGTATTATGGGCCGAAGGGCCTGTACTGTGCTGTACTGTTCTATGTTCTAAGAGGCTAAACAAGTTGTGTCTTCACTCCTTGAAATTTAGAAAAATGAGCAGTAATCTTAAGCAGGTATAACAGGGTACACATCAAGACGTTTTCAGTGGTGGGAGAGTCTGCAATGAGGAGGGATGATTTTAAGATTAAGAGACCTTGGCTTCAAATAACTGGCATGTAGTAAAAATCTCATAAAAGATATTAAATCTCTGGAATTCTCCATGCCAGAGAGTTGTGGAGATAAGATTATAGAAGCACTTAAAAGTACATTAATTTTTAAAAGATCAGGAATCTGGCACAGGAAGAGTTAAAGCCTGGGGTATATCAACTATTATCATATTAAACAGGGGGCAGACTCGAGAGACCAGGTAACCTTCTCCTGCTGCAATTTTCTTGTGCTGTTATGTTCTAGTGAGCTTACTTCCAGCAGAGGAAATGCTGCACGGTTAAAAATACCACCTTCCAGGTAGTGTTAATTAACCCTTGGCCACATGAAGCCGTCCTGATTCTGATGGGAGGCACAGTAACGTAGCAGGGAGCATAATGCTTTACAACACCAGTATCATGATTGTGCTTCAATTCTCGCCACTGCCTTCAAGGAGTTTGTACGTTCTCTCTGTGACCATGTGGGTTTCCTCCGGGTGCTCCACATTCCTAAGACATATGAGTTAGGGTTAGTAAGTAGACGTGCTGTGTTGGTGCTGAAAGGGTGGTAACACTTTCAGGCTGCCTCCAGTGCAATCCTCAGACTATGTTAGTCGTTGACGCAAATGACGCAGTACATTGCATGTTTCAATGTATGTGTGTGACAAGTTAATCTAATCTATTCACTTTAATTACAAGAACATGTAAAGTGGAAAACAGAGTAAGAAATGACTAGCAATTTGCAGATGTATGGAAACAGACAACCGAAATAGAGTGCCATTAATAAGAGGTAATTATAATCACTTATGACCCAAGATAATCTCTTGCACTCGAGGGGATACCCAGCTATATCCCATGTCCCTGCTGTCACCCTGAAGCCTAATTAGTTAAACATTTCAAGTGCATGTTCAGGCACATTATCTCTGCACTTATGGCACACTTCAGATTCCCACTATGTTCGGCGTGCAAGTAACTCAGCTCAACTCCTTTCCCATTGCTCTACCACACACTGCAAACCTAAGCCCACTCGTTAAAACCCAAGGTAGATTAAAGGCTCAAGTTACTGAAAGGTACAAAAACCACCCCTAAAATGCCAAACTGAACATCGGACTTTTATCTCTAGGGCTAGAATAAGGGGAGGGTGCAACGCTAATGCGGCAGCTAGCATGAAGCTTGGCGTGGAGTTTGTGTGTCCTCCCTGTGAATGTGTGGGTTCCTCTAGGTCCTCTGTTTTCCTCGCACATTCCAAAAATGTAGCAGTCAGTAGGTTAATTACAAACACAAGAAAGTCTGCAACCCAAAGCAACAACACAAAATGCTGGAGGATGTAACTATGAAAATAGACAAGGGAGAGCCAGTGGATGTAGTGTACTTAGACTTTCAGAAAGTCTTTGATAAGGTCCCACATAGGAGATTAATGGGCAAAATTAGAGCAAATGGTATTGGGGGTAGGGTACTGACATGGATAGAAAATTGGCTGGCAGACAGGAAACAAAGAGTAGGGATTAATGTGTCCTTTTCAGAATGGCAGGCGGTGACTAGTGGGGTACCGCAGGTTCGGTGCTGGGACCGCAGCTATTTACAATATACATTTAATGATTTAGATGAAGGGATTAAAAGTAACATTAGCAAATTTGCAGATGACAGAAAGCTGGGTGGCAGTGTGAAATGTGGGGAGGATGTTGAGATAATGCAGGATGACTTGGACAGGTTGGGTGAGTGGGTAGATGCATGGCAGATGCAGTTTAATGTGGATAAATGTGAGGTTATCCACTTTGGTGGCAAGAGCAGGAAGGCAGATTACTATTTGAATGGTGTCAAGTTAGGAAAAGGGGAAGTACAACAAGATCTTGGTGTCCTTGTTCATCAGTCGCTGAAAGTAAGCATGCAGGTACAGCAGGCAGTGAAGAAAGCTAATGGCATGTTGGCCTTCATAACAAGGGGAGTTGAGTATAGGAGCAAAGAGGTCCTTCTGCAGCTGTACAGGGCCCTGGTGAGACCACACCTGGAGTACTGTGTGCAGTTTTGGTCTCCAAATTTGAGGAAGGACACTCTTGCTAATGAGGGAGTGCAGCGGAGGTTCACGCAGTTAATTTCCAGGATGGTGGGACTGTCATATGTTGAAAGATTGAAGCGACTGGGCTTGTATACACTAGAATTTAGAAGGATGAGAGGGGATCTGATTGAAACATATAAGATTATTAAGGGATTGGACACGCTAGAGGCAGGAAACATGTTCCTGATGTTGGGGGAGTCCAAAACCAGAGAGCACAATTTGAGAATAAGGGGTAGGCCATTTAGAACGGAGTTGAGAAAAATCTTTTTCACCCAGAGAGTTGTGGATCTGTGGAATGCTCTGCCTCAGAAGGTCGTGGAGGCCAATTCTCTGGATGCTTTCAAGAAAGAGTTAGATAGAGCTCTTAATGATAGCGGAGTCAAGGGATATTGGGAGAAGGCAGGAACAGGATACTGATTGTGGATGATCAGCCATGATCACAGTGAATCGCAGTGCTGGCTTGAAGGGCCGGATGGCCTACTTCTGCACCTATTGTCTATAACTTAGCAGGTCAGGCAGCATCTATGGAAATTAATAAACAGTTGACGTTTTGGGCCAAGATTTTCTTCAGGGCTGAAAAGGAAGGGGGAAGATGCCAGAATAAAATGCCAGGGGGAGGGGGGGTGGGAAGATGGGAAGGAGGATAGCCAGAAGATGAAGGGTGAAGCTAGGTAGGTTGGAAAGATAAAGGGCTGGCGAAGAAGGAATCTGATAGGAGAAGAGAGTGGATGATAGGAGACAGGGAAGGGGGAGGTGAGAGGCAGGTGAGGAGAGGAAAGAGGCCAGAGTGGGGAATAGAAGAGAGGAGGAGAGGGAATTTTTTTTTAAACCGGAAGGGGAAATCATTATCCATGCCAACAGGTTAGATGGAATAGACCCAGGTATTGCCCCTTCACCCTGAGGGTGACCTCATCTTGGCACAAGAGGAACTCAGGGACCAACATGTTGGAACTGGAATGGGAATCAGAACTAAGATATTCAGTCACTGGGAAGCTCCACTTTTGTCAGATGAAGTGGATGTGCTCGACAGAGGGGTCCCTCAATTTATGACAGGCCCACTAACGTAGAGGACCGGACACATGAGACAACCCCAGCAGATTCGAAGGTGCAATGTTGCATCACCCTGGAAGGACTGTTTGGGGCCCTATAGGGAAATGAGGGAGGTGTAACACTTTAGCTGCTTGCAGGGATAAGTGTCAGGAGGAAGTCCAATGGGGTGGAACAGATGGACAAGGGAATCATGGAGGGAATGTTCCCTGTGAAAAGTGCAGGGTGGGGGAAGGTAAAGGGTAACGATATTTTTAATGGTAGGATCCTTTAGGAGCTGACGGAAGTTGTGGAAGATGATGTGTTGGATGTGGAGGCTCACGGGATGCTAAGTAAGGACAAGTAAGGTTAAGGTGGCAGGAAGATGGGGTGAGTGGGTGTTTAGGAAATGGAGGAGATGTGGTTGAGGGCAGCATCAATAGTGGAGGAAAGGGAAGCCCCGTTCTGTGAAGGAAATGGACATCTCTGATGTCGTGGAAAGGAAAGGTGCATCCTAGGAACAGATCTGGCAGAGGCAAAGAAATTGAGAAAAGGGAATAGCATTTTTACAGGAGACAGAGTGGAAAGAGGTATCGTCAAGATAATTGTGGCAGAGCAGGAGTTGTGGAGCATTCCCAGGGAAAGCCTGGACATGGACTATCCTACGTAGCCAACCAAGAGGCAAGCATAGCTGGAGCCCAGTAACTGCCCATGATTACCCACAGAGTATGGAGAAAGTGTGAGGAGCCGAAGAAAAAATTGTTGAGGGTGAGGACTTGTTTTGCCAGATGGAGGAGGGTGGAAGGGAACTGAGTGGTTGGTTCTTTTATTGAGAAAGAAGCAGAGAGCTTTAAGGCCTTCTTGATGGGGGATAGAGTGTATAAGGACTAGACATCATGGTGAAGATGAGGCAGTTAGGGCCAGGGAACTGAAAGTTACTGAGGAGATTGAGAGCTTGAGAAGTGTTGCAGGTGTAGATGGGAAAGGACTGAACCAAGGGGATAGAAAGGAGTCAAGGTATAAGGACACAGAATCAATAGGACAGGAGCAGGCAGAGACAATAGGCCTACCCGGTCAGTTGGATTTATAGATCTTGGGTAGGAGGTGGAAGCCAGCAGTGTGGGGTAGGGAAACAATGAGTTTGCTGGCAGTGGATGGGAGCTGATGAGGTCAGTGATGGTGTCAGACAGTTTTCTGATGTTCCGGATTGGTGCCCTCTTCAAGGGGTAGGTACGAGGAGAAATCTGAGAGTTGCCACCTGGCCTCAGCAAGGTAGAGGTCAGTGCACCACACCATAACAGTAACATCTTTTGTCTGTAAGTTTGATGGTAAAACAGCAAGGCCTTCCCTGATAATGCTCCACAATGCTTCCTCCGCTACATAGACGACTGCATCCGTGCTGCTTCATACATGCATGCTGAGCTTATCAATTTCATCAACTTTGCCTCTAACTTCCACTCTGCCCTTAATTCACGTGGCCCATTTCTGATACCTCCCTCCCCTTTCTCAATCTCTGTCTCTATTTCTGGAGACAAACTGTCAAAAAGAATCTTTTATAAACATACCATTTCACACAGTTATCTTGACTGTATCTCTTCCCACCCTGTCTCCTGTACAAATGCCGTTCCCTTTGCTCAGTACCTTCGCCTCCATTGCATCTGTTCCCAGGATGTGGCTTTCCTTTCCAGGACATCAGAGATGTCATCCTTCGTCAGAGAAGGATAGGATAGCTACACTCAATTAAGGATTCTGTTATATTGTTATTCATGCTCATTATTGATTCCTATTTATTTATTTCTGCATTTGCACAGTTTGTTTACAGTTTATAGTTCCTGATAGTTACAGTTTATAGTTACTGGTCTACAGATTTGTTAAGTATGCCTGCACAAAAAGAGTCTCAGGGTCGTATATGCTCTAATAATAAATTTTACTTTGAACTTCGATCTAGGTTTCCCTTCCTGCAACTTCGATGCTGCCCTCACCCACATCTCCTCCATTTCCTGAACATCGGAACTCACCCCATCTTCCCACCGCCTACCACCCCACGAGCCTCCACATTGAGCACATCATCCTCCGCAACTTCCGCCACTTCCAAAGGGATCCCACCACTGAACGTATCTTTACCTCCCCCATCTCACCCTGGTTTCTGCATGATTTGCTTCCTCCGTGATTCCCTTGTCCATTCATCCCTACCCGCTGTACTTGTCCCTGCAAGCGGCCTAAATGTTACACCTGCCCATTCATCTCCTCCCTCACCTCCATTCAGGGCCCCAAACAGTCCTTCCAGGTGAGGCACACTTCACCTGTAAATCTGCTGGGCTCATCTATTGTGTCCGGTGCTCCCGATGTGGCCCCCTCTACCTTGGTGAGACTTGTCGTAAATTGAGGGATCACTTCATCGAGCACCTCCACTCCATCCATCAAAAGCTGAATTTGCCAGTGGCCAAACATTTTAACTCTGATTCTCATTCACAATCTGACATGTTGGTCCATGGCCTCCTCTTATGCCATGATGAGGCCACCTTCAGGGTGGAGGAGCAACACCTTATATTCCGTCTGGGTAGCCTCCAACATGGTGGTGTGAATATTGATTTCTCCTTCCTGGTAAAAATGTTTCCCTCCTCTATTCCCCACTTTGGCCTTTAACCTCTTCTCACCTGCCTATCGCCTCCCCACCTCGTCTCCCCTGAGTCCCATCTTCCTTCTCCTCTCTCCTCTCCTAACAGATTCCTTCCTCTCCAACCCTTTATCTTTCCCACCCACCTGGCTTCACCTATCACCACTCACTATCCTCCCTCCCCTCCCCACACCTTTAATTCTGGTGTCTTCCCCTTTCTTTTCAGTCCTGATAAAGAGTCTCAGCCCAAAACATCAATTGTTTATTCCATAGATGCCGCCTGACCAGCTGAGTTCCTCTAGCATTTTATGTGTGTTGCAGTAAGGTAAATGGTTATTGTAAATAGTCCTGTGATTAAGTAGGTGGGTTGCTGGGCAGTGTAGCTTGTTGGGCCAGAAGGGTCTGTTCTGCACTGTATCTCTAAACAAATAATAGAAAATAGAGGCAGCAGTAATGTTCAGACAGACAGACAGACTCCGTGAAGGCAGCACCTGCAGTACTACGCTTTAAAAAAAGATAAATTGCTGCAAGCAACTCCACAGGTCAGACATCAACACCTGCATTCTGTCTGCCAGCTATCTGCAGGTCCTGACTTGCAGCTTTTTTAATTCTCCTTCCCATTTCCAAACCAATCTGTCTGTCCTCAGCCTCCTCCACTGTCAGGGTGAGGCCAAGTGCAAACAAGAGAAAGGGCAGCTCATATTCCACATGGGTGGCCTACAACCTGAAGGTACGGACACTGCAATCTCCAATTACAGATAACTTAGTCCTTGTCTATTTCTCTTCTTCCAATCTACCCAGATCTTCCTGCACACAACAATCGTTGCTTTTTCCCACCCCCTTGCCCACTTTATCCACCTGCCCACTACCTTTCCCAGTGGGTACCCCTCTTCTCATTATTCCCATCTGCCCACATCACCTCCCTTATTTGATTCCATGCTCCACCTTCCTCTCCTATTACATTATCTGTAGAACTTTGTTACCTCTACCTGCTCCAATGCCATGTTTAAGTTTGCTGACAACACCACTATCGTTGGCCAAATTAAAGGAGCTGACGAATAAGCATGTAGGAGGGAGATTGAAAAGCTAGCTGAAAGGTGCCTCAACAAGCTCTCACTCATTTGCAGCAAAACCAAAGAGCTGATCATTGACTACAGGTGGAGGAAACGAGAAGTCCATGAACCAGACCTCATCAAGAGGATCAGAGGTAAGAGAGGATCATTAACTTTAAATTCCATCACCCAGGCCATGCTCTCTTCTCACTGCCGCCATCAGGAAGGAGGTACAGGAGCCTCAGGACCCACACCACCAGGCTCAGGAACAGTTATTACCCCTCAACCATTAGCCTTTTGAAGCAGAGGGAATAAATTCACTCAACTTCACTCACCCCTACACTGAACTGTTTCCACAAACTACCAACTCACTTTCAAGGACTCTTCATCTCTTGTTCTCGATATTTATAGCTTATTTATTTATTTGCTTGTTTTCATTTGTATTTGCACATTGGCCATTTGTCATTTTGGATTCTATTGTGTTTCTTTGTATGTACTGAGAATGTCTGTAAGAAAATTAATCTCAGGTTATATATAGTGACATACGTGTACTTTCATAATAAATTTACTTTGAACCTATCACCTCTAAACCTCTGGTGCTATTTTGACCCTTCCATACCTCAAAAGACTCCATGTGCCAAATAATTCCTCCTCACCTGGATCTTACTCTCACACCCAGTGCAGCCTCCTGTATATCGGAGAGACCTGATGCAGATTGAGTGACCATTTCGCTGAGCACTTACACTCAGTCAGTCAGAAAAAGCTGAACCTCTCTGTACCCACCCACTTCAGTTCCACTTCCCATTGCCATTCTGACACGTCAGTACATGGCTTCCTCTACTGTCACGATGAGGCCACACTTAGGTTGTCAGATCAACTCCTTGTATTCCATTAGGGTAGCCTCCAACCTGATGGCATGAACATCAGTTTCTTGAATTTCCGGTTATTTCCCCATTACATTTACTTCACAATTCCCCATTCTTGTTTCCTTCTCTCACCACCTCCCTCTAGTGCTCCTCTCCATCCCTTTCTTCCATGGACTTCTGCCCTCATCTCCCCCACCTCCAGCCCTTTATCTCTTTCACCAATTAACTTCCCAGCTCTTTACTTCACCCCCTCCCCAGTTTCACCCATCACCTGCCACCTTGTACTTCTTCCTCCCCTCCCCCCCACCTTCATACACAGACTTTTCCTCTTCCTTTCTAGTCCAGAAGGGTCTCATCCTGTAATATTGACTGGTCACTCTTTTCCATAGAAGCTGCCTGGCTTGCTGAGTTCCTCCAGTGTTTTGTGAACGTTGCTTTGTATTTCCAACACCTGGAAATTTGTGATCTTACTTGCCAGCTCTTCCCCATCCCAAATCAAGGGTCTCAACCAGAAAGGTCAATGGCCCATTTCTCTCCACAGATGCTGCCTGGCACAGTAGTTCCTTTTTTTTCTACTCCTGATTCCATTATTTGCAGTCTCTTGTGTCTGCATTATAGAATTACATTTACTTCAGTACTATCGAGTCCTTGAAAGACACAGTGTCTTTGGGAGTACAGTTTCATCAATAGAGAAGGTGCCGAGGAGATTTACCAGGATGCTTAAACACAAGGAAATTTGCAGATGCTGGAATTTCAAGCAACACATATAAAAGTTGCTGGTGAACGCAGCAGCACATATAAAAGTTGCCACCACTAAGCACATCTTTCCCTCCCTCCCTCCCTCTCTCTGCTTTCTGCAGGGATTGCTCCCTACATGACTCCCTTGCCCATTCGTCCCCCCCCATCCCTCCCCACCGATCTTCCTCCTGGCACTTATCCTTGTAAACAGAACAAGTGCTACACATGCCCTTACACTTCCTCCCTCACCACCATTCAGGGCCCCAGACAGTCCTTCCAGGTGAGGCGACACTTCACCTGTGAGTCGGCTGGGGTGATATACTGCGTCCGGTGCTCCCAATGCGGCCTTCTATATATTGGCGAGACCTGACACAGACTGGGAGATCGTTTTGCTAAACACCTACGCTCTGTCCGCCAGAAAAAGCAGGATCTCCCAGTGGCCACACATTTTAATTCCACATCCCATTCCCATTCTGATATGTCTATCCACGACCTCCTCTACTGTGAAGATGAAGCCACACTCAGGTTGGAAGAACAACACCTTATATTCCGTCTGGGTAGCCTCCAACCTGATGGCATGAACATTGACTTCTCAAACTTCCGCTAATGCCCCACCTCCCCCTTGTACCCCATCCGTTATTTATTTATGTACACACATTCTGTTTCTCTCACACGAGGAAATCTGCAGATGCTGGAATTTAAAGCAACACACATAAAAGTTGCTGGTGAACGCAGCAGGCCAGGCAGCATCTCTAGAAAGAGGTACAGTCAACGTTTTGGGCCAAGACCCTTTGCAGGACTAACTGAAAGAAGAGCTAGTAAGAGATCTGAAAGTGGGAGAGGGAGGGGGAGACCCAAAATGATAGGAGAAGACAGGAGGGGGAGGGATGGAGCCAAGAGCTGGACAGTTGATTGGCAAAAGGGATATGAGAGGATCATGGGACAGGAGGCCCAGGGAGCCCTGGCCCCCACTGCTTTATTTTCACCATGGATGTCCAGTCCCTATATACTTCCATCCCCCATCAGGAAGGTCTCAAAGCTCTACGCTTCTTTTTGGCATCCAGACCTCACCAGTTCCCCTCTACCACCACTCTGCTCCGTCTAGCGGAATTAGTCCTTACTCTTAATAATTTCTCCTTTGGCTTCTCCCACTTCCTCCAAACTAAAGGTGTAGCCATGGGCACCCGTATGGGTCCTAGCTATGCCTGCCTTTTCGTTGGCTTTGTGGAACAATCTACATTCCAAACCTATTCTGGTATCTGTCCCCTACTTTTCCTTCGCTACATCGACGATTGCATTGGCGCTGCTTCCTGCACGCATGCTAAGCTCGTTGACTTCATTAATTTTGCCTCCAACTTTCACCCCACCCTCAAGTTTACTTGCTCCATTTTCAACATCTCCATCCCCTTTCTAGATCTTTCTGTCTCTATCTCTGGAGACAGCTTATCTACTGATGTCTACTATAAGCCTACTGACTCTCACAGCTATCTGAACTATTCTTCTTCTCACCCTGTCTCTTGCAAAGATGCCATCCCCTTCTCGCAATTCCCTCCGTCTCCGCCGCATCTGCTCTCAGGATGAGGCTTTTCATTCCAGGACGAGGGAGATGTCCCCCTTTTTTAAAGAAAGGAGCTTCCTTTTCCCTTCCTCCACCATCAACTCTGCTCTCAAACGCATCTCCCCCATTTCATGCACATCTGCTCTCACTCTATCCTCCCGCCACCCCACTGGGAATAGGGTTCCCCTTGTCCTCACCTACCACCCCACCAGCCTCCGGGTCCAACATATTATTCTCCGTAACTTCCGCCACCTCCAATGGGATCCCACCACTAAGCATGTCTTTCTCTCCACCCCCCCCCCCGCTTTCCGCAGGGATCACTCCCTACGTGACTCCCTTGTCCATCTGTCCCCCCCCCCATCCCTCCCCACCGATCTTCCTCCTGGCACTTATCCTTGTAAGTGGACAAGTGCTACACATGCCCTTACACTTCCTCCCTCACCATCATTCAGGGCCCCAGACAGTCCTTCCAGGTGAGGCAACACTTTACCTGTGAGTCGGCTGGGGTGATATACAGTGTCCAGTGCTCCCGATGTGGCCGTCTATACATTGGCGAGACCCGGCGCAGACTGGGAGATCATTTCGCTGAACACCTACGCTCTGTCCGCCAGAGATAGCAGGATCTCCCAATGGCCACACATTTTAATTCCACATCCCATTCTGATACGTCTATCCATGGCCTCCTCTACTGTAAAGATGAAGCCACACTCAGGTTGGAGGAACAACACCTTATATTCCGTCTGGGTAGCCTCCAACCTGATGGCATGAACATTGACTTCTCAAACTTCCGCTAATGCCCCACCTCCTCCTCGTACCCCATCCGTTATTTATTTATACACACACATTCTTTTTCTCTCTCTCCTTTTTCTCCCTCTGTCCCCATCACTATACCCCTTGCCAATCCTCTGGGCTTCCCCCCTCCCCCTTTTCTCTCTCCCTGGGCCTCCTGTCCCATGATCCTCTCATATCCCTTTTGCCAATCACCTGTCCAGCTCTTGGCTCCATCCCTCCCCCTTCTGTCTTCTCCTATCATTTCGGATCTCCTCCTCCCCCCTTCAAATCTCTTACTAGCTCTTCTTTCAGTTAGTCCTGACGAAGGGTCTCAGCCTGAAACATCGATTGTACCTCTTCCTTGAGATGCTGCTTGGCCTGCTGCGTTCACCAGCAACTTTTATCTGTGTTGTTTACCAGGATGCTGCCTAGATTAGAAAGCATGTCTTCTGAGGATAGGTTAAGCGAGCTAGGGCTTTTCTCCTTCGAAAAGAGGAGGATGAGAGGTGACTTGACAGAGGTGTACAAGATAAGAAGCATAGAATGAGTGGACAGCTGGAGACGTTTCCCCAGGGCCAATATGAGGGGGCATAATTTTAAGGTGATTGGAGTATAGGGGAATGGTATGTTTTGTTTATACACAGAGAGTGGTAGGTGCAATCTACTCCCATGTCTTATCGGATATGGGGAGAAGGCTGGAAAATGGGGTTGAGAGGGATAATAAATCAGCAGTGATAGAATGGTGGAGCAGACTCGATGGGCCAAATGGCCTAATTATGCTACTACACCTTATGGAACCTGCTGCCTGGAGCAGTAGTAGAGGCAGATACATTAAGTACATTTAAAATACACTTAGATAGGCACATGGATGTAAGAAAAATGGACAGCGATGTTGTTGGGAAGGGCCAATACCTGAGAATCGGTTGAACATTTCAAACTGTGATTGAGACTTTCATTAAGCAGGGGTAAATTTACATTTATGGTCTTAAAATTAGAGCCAAGTTCCCAGGGTCCTTGTTACTTATTTATTTACTAGGGAGGGGCAAGCATCATTAATAAGGCCAGTATTTACTGCCCGTTTCTAACTGCCAAGGAGTGGAAAATGAGCCAACTGTTTCAACCATTGCGGTCTGTGTGCTGTAGGTACTCCCAGAAATTGGTTCTGTAGGAAAATCCCAGATTCAGACCAAATGATGCTGAATGGTTAAAATATATATAAAAAGTGTTTATCAAGATCAAATTTTCTTGCTCCAACACCACCTCCCCCAGGCATGCCCCAGAAACAAATCTGCCTACAGACATTAGAAATTACTGCTTGAATAGAGAATCAACTTCTGAAGGTTTGCAAATTATCAGGATGGTTATCAAAGGGACTTATTCTAGCTAGTTCCGCAGGGATCTGTACTGGGACCTCTGCAGTTTGTGATGTATAAGAATGACCTGGATGAAAATGTAGATGGCTGGGTAAGCAGGTTTGCAGATGATACAAAGATTGGTGGTGTTATGGATAACGTAGAAGACAAGCAAAAATATATCAGGATATAGATCAATTGCAAATACAGGTGGAGAAATGGAAGATGGAGTTTTAACTCTTTAAATGTGAAGTGTGGCACCTTGGTAGGACAGGTTTGGGTGAGGTGAAGTATCTGCTAAGTTTCTCTTTTTGTTCTTAATTCTTTATTCCTCATCTGTTAGGACATAGTAGTGTACAGAGAATGGCTCCAAGGGCAGGAATGTTATGGGGAGGTTGTATAAGACATTGGTGAGGCCAAATTTGGAGTATTGTGTACAGTTCTGGTCACCTAACTATAGGAAGGATATCAGTAAGATTCAAAGAGTGCAGAGAAGATTTACTAGGATGTTGCTGGGCCTTCAGGAATTGAGTTACAGGGAAAGATTGAACAGGTTAGGACTTTATTCCTTGGAGCTTAGAAGAATGAGGGGAGATTTGATAAGAGATTTACAAAATTATGAGGGGTATAGAGAAAGTAAATGTGAATAGGCTCTTTGCACTTAGATTAGGAGAGATAAATACAAGAGGACAACACACATCAAAGTTGCTGGTGAACGCAGCAGGCCAGGCAGCATCTATAGGAAGAGGTGCAGTCAACGTTTCAGGCCGAGACCCTTCGTCAGGACTAACTGAAGGACTAACTCCTTCAGTTAGTCCTGACGAAGGGTCTCGGCCTGAAACGTCGACTGCACCTCTTCCTACAGATGCTGCCTGGCCTGCTGCGTTCACTAGCAACTTTGATGTGTGTTGCTTGAATTTCCAGCATCTGCAGAATTCCTGTTAAATACAAGAGGACATGGCTTTAGGGTGAAAGGGGAAAGGTTTAGGGGGAACATCTTCACTCAGAGAGTGGTGGGAGTGTGGAACAAGCTGCCATCTGACATGGTAAATGTGGGCTCACTCTTAAGTTTTAAGAATAAATTGGGCAGGTACATGGATGGGAGAGGTCTGGAGGGTTAGGGACTGGATGCAGGTCAATAGGACTAGCAGAATAATGTTTTGGCACAGACTAGAAGGGCCAAATGGTCTGTTCACTGTGCTGTAGTGTTCTATGATTTTGTGCCATGCATGAGATGTGGGAGAACTCCAGTCTCCTGGATAAACACATCTGCACCAGGTGAACTGAGCAGCAGCTCAATGACCTTCGGCTCATGTGGGAGACTGAGGAGGTGATAGACAGGTGCTACAGGGAGGCAGTCACTCCTAGGTTGCAGGAAACAGGTAACTGGGTGACTGTCAGGAAAAGGGAAATGCACAGCCAGTGCAGAGTACACCTGTGGCCATTCCCCACAATAATAAGTATACAACTTTAGGTAGTATTGAGGGAGACAACCTACTGGGGGTAGCGGAGAGCCGCAGTGACCAGGTCTCTGGCACTGAGTCTAGTACTGTGGCTCAGAAGAACAGGGAGGTGACAGGAGATTCCATAGTCAGAGAAACAGAGATGAGATTCTGCAGGTACAAGAGTGACCCCGGGGGGTATGTTGACTCCCAGGTGCCAGGGATATCTTGGATTGGGTCATTGGCATTCTAAAATGGAAGAGTGAGCAGCCAGAAGTCTTGGTACGTATTGGCACCAATGACAAAGGGAGAGGAAGAGAGGAGGTCCTGAAGAGAGATTTGGGGGAGCTAGGTAGAAAGCTGAATAACAGAACCTCCAGGATAAGTAATCTCTGGATTGCTGCCCGTGCCATGAGCCAGTGAGGGTAAGAATAGGATGATCTGGCAGATGAATGTGTGGCTGATGAACTGGTGTAGGGGGCAGGGGTTCAGATTCATGGATCATTGGGATCTACTCTGGGGAAGGTACGACCTATACAAAAGAAACGGATTATACCTGAATCCGAGAGGGACCAACATCGTTGTAAGCAGGTTCGCCAGTTGTTTGGAGGGTATAAGCTAATTTGGCAGGGGGATGGGAACCGGAGTGATAGGGCTGAGGATGAGGTTGTTGCTTTACAAACAGAGGCAGTGTGTAGTGAGACTCCTAACAAGGAGAGGCCGATAATCGCGCAAAAATCGCAGTCAACAGGATGAGTTGCAATGTAAAAGGTAAACATAATCAAAAAGGGTGAATACAGGACTGAAGGTGTTACACTTGAATAGATTCAGACTACGAAACAAGGTATATGAACTAGTAGCACAGTTACAAATTGGCACGTATGACGTTGGGGGCATCACTGAATCATGGCTGAAAGATGAGTGTAGCTGGGAGCTTCATGTCCAAGGATACACATTGTATCGAAAGGACAGGCAAGTAGGTAGGTAGAGGAGTTGGTGTGGCTCTTGTTGGTTAAAAATGAAATCAAATCATTAGAAAGAGGTGACATAGGGACAGAAGGTGTTGAATCGTTGTGAGTAGAGCTAAGGAACCGCAAGGGTAAAAAGACCCTGATGGGAGTTATATACAGACCCCCAAACAGTAGTATAGATGTGGTCTACAAGTTACAACAGGAGATAGAAGTAGTATGCCGAAAGGGCAATGTTACAATAGTCATGGGGGACTTCATTACGCAGGTAGATTGGGAAAATCAGGTTGGTGCCGGATCCCGGGGGTGGGGGGGGGAGTTTCTAGAATGTCTATGGGATGGCTTTTTAGAGAAGCTCGTGGTTGAGCCTACTAGGAGATCAGCTATTCTGGATTGGGTGTTGTGTAAAGAGCCAAAATTGATTAGAGAGTTTAAGGTAAAGGAACCTTTAGGGACAATGATCATAATATAATTGAATTCACTCTGCAATTTGAGAAGGAGAAGCTAAAGTCAGATGTATCAGTAGCTGATTGGAGAGAAGCCAAAATTGTTTGGGAAAGAACACTGACAGGGATGACAGCAGAGCAGCAATGGCTGGAATTTCTGGAAGCAATTCAGAAGGCACAAGATATATACATCCTAAAGGGGAAGAAGTATTCTAAAGGCAAGATGACACAAACATGGCTAATGAGAAGTCAAAGCCAACATCAAAACCAAAAGAGAGTGCATATAATAGAGCAAAAATTAGTGGGAAGTTGGAGGATTGGTAAGCTTTTAAAAACCACCAGAAAGGAATTTAGAAGTTGTAAAGAAGAAAAAGAAGGAATACAAGGGCAAGCAAGCCAATAATATTAAAGAGGATACCATGAGTTTCTTCAGATACATAAAGTGTAAAAGAGAGGCGAGAGTGGATATTGGATCACTGGAAAACAATGCTGGGGAGATAGTAATGGAGGACAAGGAAATGGCAGACAAACTGAATAAGTATTTTGTATCATTCTTCACTGAGGAAGACGCTAGCATTATGCCAGAAGTTCAAGAGTGTCAGGGGGCAGAAGGGTGAGAAGTTGCCAGTACTAGGGAGAAGGTTCTAGGGAAACTGAAAGGTCTGAAGGTAGACAAGTCTCCTGGACCAGATGGTAAAATCCCCAAGTTTCTGAAAGAGGTGGCTGAAGAGATTGTGGAGGCATTAGTAATGATCTTTAAAGAACCAATTGATCCTGGCATGGTTCCAGAGGTCTGGAAAATTGCAAATGTCACTCCACTCTTCAAGAAGGAAGAGAGGCAGAAGAAAGGAAATTAAAGGCCAGTTAGTCTGACCCAGTGGTTGGGAAGACGTTGGAGTCAATCGTTAAGGATGAGGTTTCGGGGTACTTGGAGGCACATGATAAAACAGGCCAAAGTCAGCATGTTTTTTTCAAGGGAAAATCTTGCCTGACAAACCTTGGAATTCTTTTAAGAAATAACAAGCGGATAGACAAAGGAGAATTGGCGGATGTTGTGTACTTAGATTTTCTGAAGGCCCTTGACAAGGTGTCACACATAAGGCTGCTTAACAAGCTACAAGCCCATGATATTGCAGGAAAGATTCTAGCACGGATAAAGCAGTAGCTGATTGGCAGGAGGCAAAAAGTAGGAATAAAAGGAACCTTTTCTGGTTAACTGCCAGTGACTAGGGGTGTTCCACAGAGGTCGATGTTGGGACTGATTCTTTTAAAGTTATATGTCAACTACTTGGATGATGGAATTGATGGTTTTGTAGGAAAGTTTGCGGACGATACAAAGATAAGTGGAAGGGCAAGTAGTTTTGAGGAAATAGAGGCGCTACAGAAGGTCTTAGGTAAGAAGAATGGGCAAAGAAGTGGCAGATGGAATAGTGTTGAGAAGTGTCTGGTTATGCACTTTGGTCAAAGAAATAAAATGGTACATTATTTTCCAAATAGAGAGAAAATTAAAAATTTTGAGATGGAAAGGAACTTGGGAGCCCTTATGCAGGATTCCCTAAAGGTTAATTGCAGATTGAGTCAGTGGTGAGGAAGGCAAATGTGATATAAACATTCATTTCAAGAGGACTAGAATATGAAAGCAAGGATGTAATGTTGAGATTTTATAAAGCACTGGCAAGGCCTTAATTTGAAGTACTGTGAGCATTTGGGGCCCCTCCCCCTCTAAGAAAGGATGTGTTAACATTGGAGAAAGTTTAAAGGAGGCTTGCAAAGATGATTCCGGAATTTAAGGGCTTGTCATATAAAGATATTAAGAGCATATGATGGCTCTAGGCTTGTATTCATTGAAATTCAGAAGAATGAGGGGTGACTTCATTGAAACCCATTGAACAGTGAAGAGACTCGATAGAGTGAATATGGAGAGGATGTTTCTGAAGGTGGGGGAGTCCAGGACCAGAGATCACAGCCTCAGAATAGAGGGGCATCATTTTAGAATGATGATGAAGAGGAATTTCTTTAGCCAGAGAGTGGTGAATCTGTGGAATCTGTTGTCACGGGTGTCTGTGCAGGTGAAGTCATTGGATATACTTAAGGCAGTGGTTGATAGATTCTTGACTGGTCAGGGTGTGAAGGGATACGGGAAGGCAGGAGATTGGAGCTTAGGCCATAACAGTATAAGACCATTAAAATGTAGGAGCTCCCTGAAAGCGAATACACATTGATAGGGTGGTTAAGAAGACATATGAAATGCTTGTCTTTATTAGTCGAGGTATTGAGTTCAAGAGTCAGGAAGTTATACTGTGGTTTTATAAAGTTCTAGTTTGGTCACATCTGGAGTACTGCATGCAGTTCTGGTCGCCCCATTATAGGAAGGATGTCAAGGCTTTGGAGAGGGTGCATGAAAGGTTTACCAGGACATTGCCTAGATTAGAGGCATTGTGCTATAACGAGAAGTTGGACAAACTTGGGTTGTTTTCTCTGGAGCAATTGAGGCAGAGGGGAGATTGGTAGAGGTTTATAAGATTATGAGACATAAATAGAGTAGACAGGTGACATCTTTTTCTAAGGGTTGACATTTCTAAACCCAGAGGGCATGGATTTAAGGTGAAAGGGAGTCATTTCAAAGGGGATGTGAAGGTTCTTCAGATATCTTCAACTAAGACAATATTTTAATAATAATATTAAAACTATGGGAGAGAAAGGTTAAGTCTGATTAATATATTCATTGATGTGTATGAAGGTAATATTAAAAAGAAACTGATAACCAGGTTTTACTTGATTTTGCAATCTAACAGGGGTCTCTCCACAATGTACGTTAAATCAAAATGGGAGAAAGAAGCCAACATAAAATTGACAGAAGATGATTGGTTAAACATATGCAGAACACGTTTGACTACTTCAAGCTCAGGTCCATGGAGGGAATTCACCTGGAATAATACCTGAATATTTTTCATAATGCCAAAAATAATGAAGTTACAAAGTAACAGACCTGAACAAGGTCAATGTTGGAGAAAGTGTGATAATATGTTGGCTGATCATTTTCATATTTTCTGGGAGTGTCCAAAGATTTTGTCTTATTGGTTAGATGTGGTATCAGAGATAAGGTCAATAATCAGCCCAGAGATTAATTTTGACTTTAATGTTATTTATTTGGGTAATGTACCAAATGGGCTCAAAAAACATGAAAGATATTTGTTACAAATACTACTAGCAGCCAGTAAGAAAGCGATTACCAGGAAATGGCTAAGCAAAGAGTCTCCTACAGTCCAGGAATGGATAGAAATAGTTCAAGAAATTTACATTATGGAACAATTGACTTTCTCTTTGAGACATGCCACTAAAAAATTTGAAAGATACTGGGAAAATTGAACATTTTATTTGAGCCTGAAATGACTTCTTCACTGTACATTTATTTGGTTCGAAGAACTTTGTTTTATTTCTCCTTATGAGGGAACCTGCAGAATGGACTTTAGAGTTATGGATCTTAAGTTCCCCTCAGACTTTGAAGGACAGTTATGGACATAAGAGTTTGGTTAACCTTGATACAGCAATGTAACCCATTTCACTATTCATTTTTTCTATTATAAGATATGGATTTTACTTCACCTATGATGACCCTGTCTGTCTATTTGTTTTTATCCTGTTATTGGCAAAACAATAAAAATAAGGTTTAAAAACAAGATGTGAAGGGCTTGTATTTTCTAATACACATTTGCAATTTTTTAATTTCTTCATGCACTTTAGGAAGGGCATTTCCAAGCTGAATACTTTACAACAAAGATGATCTGAAGTGGGAGGGAGAGGAGCCAGAGGTCGTGGTACATATAGGTACCAACGACATAGGTAGAAAAAGGGGAGAGGTCCTGAAAGGAGAATATAGGGAGTTAGGAAGGGAGTTAAGAAAAAGGACCACAAAGGTAGTAATCTCGGGATTACTGCCTGTGCCACGCAACAGTGAGAGTAGGAATGCAATGAGGTGGAGGATAAATGTGTGGCTGAAGGATTGAAGCAGGGGGCAGGGATTCAAGTTTTTGGATCATTGGGACCGCTTTTGGCGCAGGTGTGACCTGTACAAAAAGGATGGGTTGCACTTGAATCCTAGGGGGACCAATATCCTGGCAGGGAGATTTGCGAAGGCTACTGAGGTGACTTTAAACTAGAATGGTTGGGGGGTGGGAATCAAATTGAAGAAACTAGGAGAGAGGAGGTTAGTTCACAAATAGAGAAAGCTAGTAGACAGTGTGTGAGGGAGGATAGGCAGGGAACAGAGATCGGGAGCACTCAGACCAAAGATGTAGGGGAGAAGGAAGAAAAAGATAACAAAGTTGTTTGCTCCATTAAGGATAAACAGAGAGTAAGAGGTGGAGAGTTTCTTAAATGCATCTATTTTAATGCTAGGAGCATTGTAAGAAAGGTGGATGAGCTGAGCATGGTTTGATACTTGGAAATATGATGTTGCAGCTATTAGTGAAACATGGTTGCAGGAGGGGTGGCAACTAAATATTCCAGGATTTCGTTGCTTCAGGTGTGATAGAATGGGAGGGGCAAGAGGGGGAGGTGTTGCTTTGCTTGTCAGAGAAAATATAACAGCGGTGCTCTGGCAGGATAGATTAGTGGACTCGTCTAGGGAGGCTATTTGGGTGGAATTGAGGAATGGGAAAGGTGTAATGATGCTTATAGGGGTGTATTATAGACCACCTAATGGGCACCGAGAACTGGAGGAGCAAATTTGTAAGGAGATAGCAGATATTTGTGGTAAGCACAAGGTTCTAATTGTGGGAGATTTTAATTTTCCACACATAGACTGGGAAGCCCATTCTGTAAAAGGGCTGGATGGTTTGGAATTTGTCAAATGTGTGCAAGATAGTTTTTTGCAGCAATGCATAGAGGTACCAACTAGAGAAGGGGCAGTGTTGGATCTCCTGTTAGGGAATGAGATAGGGCAGGTGACAGAGGTATGTGTTGGGGAGCACTTCGGGTCCAGTGATCACAATAGCATTAGTTTCAATATAATTATGGAGAAGGATAGGAATGGACCCAGGGTTGAGATTTTTGATTGGACACAGGCTATTGGAGAAAGATTGGAGAAACTTGGAGGAGATGGGAAAGGACTTAGAAGGAGTGGATTGGGATAATTTGTTTTATGGGAAGGATGTAATAAGAGAAATGGAGGTGATTTAAAGGTGAAATTTTGAGGGTACAGGATCTTTATGTTCCTGTTAGGTTGAAAGGAAAGGTTAAAAGTCTGAGAGAGCCATGGTTTTCAAGGGATATTGGAAACTTGGTTCGGAAAAAGAGAGGGATCTACAACAAATATAGGCAGCTTGGAGTTAAGGAGGTGCTCGAGGAGTGTAAAAAGAATCTTAAGAAAGAAATTAGAAAAGTTAAAAGAAGATACGAGGCTGCTTTGGTAAGTAAGGTGAAAATAAATCCAAATAGCAAAAGGATAGTGAAGGATAAAATTGGTCCCTTAAAGAATCAGAGTGGATGGCTATATGCGGAGTCAAAAGAGATGGGGGAGATTTTGAATAATTTCTTTTCTTTGGTATTCATTAAGGAGAAGGATATCGAATCGTGTAAGGTAAAGGAAACAAGAAGGGTAGTTATGACGATTAAAGAAGAGGAAGTACTGGTGCTTCTAAGGAATATAAAAGTGGATAAGTCTCCAGGTCCGGTCAAGATATTCCCTAGGACCTTGAGGGAAGTTAGTGTGAAAATAGCAAGGGCTCTGACCGAAATATTTCAAATGTCAATAGAAACGGGGATAGTGCCGGAGGATTGGCGTATTGCTCGTGGTTCCATTGTTTAAAAAGGGTCCTAAGAGTAAACCTAGCAATTATCAGCCTGTGAGTTTAACGTCAGTGGTGGGTAAGTTGATGGAAAGTATTCTTAGAGATGGTATATATAATTATCTGGCCAGGCAGGGTCTGATTAGGAACAGTCAACATGGATTTGTGCGTGGAAGGTCATGTTTGACAAATCTTATTGAATTTTTTGATGAGGTTACTAGGAAAGTTGACGAGGGTAAAGCAGTGGATGTTATCTATATGGACTTCAGTAAGGCCTTTGACAAGGTTCCACATGGAAGGTTAGTTAGGAAGGTTCAATCATTAGGCATTAATATCGAAGTAGTAAAATGGATTCAGCAGTGGCTGGGTGGGAGACGCCAGAGAGTAGTGGTGGATAACTGTGTGTCAGATTGGAGGACGGTGTGTAGCGGTGTGCCTCAGGGATCTGTACTGGGTCCAATGTTGTTTATCATATATGTTAGGTGGGAGGAGAGAAAGCAGCGCGCTGCACGTGTGCAGCCCTCCGGTGAAAAATGATATCTTATCCGTTAAATAGGGGCCGTGGACAATTCTGAATTGATGGAGACGAACGTGAAAGCACAGAGGAACATCTGGAGAAATTTCTGAAATGCCAGTTCGCTGCTGTTGTTACTGTCTGGTTGGGAATCTTCCGGAGGGAAGGCATCAAAATCCCCGGCTTTGCCTGCTGTTGGCGACCGAGATTGAGGTTGAATCTTTCAGACAGAGATGGTGCTCAGTACTCGGTGTCGGAGAGCTGATCGGCAGCTCGAAGTTCTCGGATGACTCCGAGTCGGACTGTGGTCAGCATGGCAGGAAGAGTTTTTCTTCCTTCTCCCATCTGCGTGAGATGTGGGACATTTGAGAGACTTTGAACTTTTTACTGTGCTCATGGACTTCTTCATCAAGCTAAGGTATTGTTGCACTGTTGTAACTATATGTTATAATTATGTGGTTTTGTTAGTTTTTTCAGTCTTGGTCTGTCCTGTGTTTTGTGATACCACACCGGAGGAAATATTGTATCATTTCTTAATGCATGCATTACGAAATGACAATAAAAGAGGACTGCATGTCTTCATAATCTAAATCTAAATATTAATGATCTGGATGATGGGGTGGTAAATTGGATGGGTAAGTATGCAGATGATACTAAGATGGGTGGCGTTGTGGATAATGAAGTAGGTTTTCAAAGCTTGCAGAGAGATTTAGGCCAGTTAGAAGAGTGGGCTGAAAAATGGCAGATGGAGTTTAATGCTGAAAAATATGAGGTGCTACATTTTGGTAGGACTAATCAAAATAGGACATGCATGGTAAATGGTAGGGCATTGAAGAATGCTGTAGAACAGAGGGATCGAGGAATAATGGTGCATAGTTCCCTGAAGGTGGAATCTCATGTGGATAGGGTGAAGAAAGCTTTTGGTATGCTGGCCATTATTAATCAGAGCATTGAGTATAGGAGTTGGGATGTAATGTTGAAATTGTATAAGGCACTGGTGAGGTCAAATTTGGAGTATTGTGTACAGTTCTGGTCACCGAATTATAGGAAAGATGTCAATAAAATTGAGAGAGTACAGAGGAGGTTTACTAAAATGTTGCCTGGGTTTCATCTCCTAAGTTACAGAGAAAGGTTGAACAAGTTAGGTCTTTATTCTTTGGAGCGTAGAAGGTTGAGGGGGGATTTGATAGAGGTATTTAAAATTATGAGGGGGATAGATAGAGTTGACGTGGATAGGCTTTTTCCATTGAGAGTGGAGGAAACTCAAACAAGAGGACATGAATTGAGAGTTAAAGTACAAAAGTTTAGGGGTAACATGAGGGGGAACTTCTTTACTCAGAGAGTGGTAGCTGTGTGGAACAAGCTTCCAGCAGAAGTGGTTGAGGCAGGTTCGATGTTGTTGTTTAAAGTTAAATTGGATAGTTATATGGACAGGAAAGGAATGGAGGGTTATGGGCTGAGTGCAGGTCGGTGGGACTAGGTGAAAGTAAGAGTTCAGCACAGACTAGAAGGGCCGAGATGGCCTGTTTCCATGCTGTAATTGTTATATGGTTATATGACCTGATAATGGTGCTAGTAGTGGATTTCATATACTGGCTGCCTTTGTCCTGCTTTGTGTTTGAGGTCACAGCTTCATGAAACATATTCATTGTTCAAAGTAAATATATTATTAAAGTACATACATGTCACCATACCCTGAGATTTTTGCTGGCATTCACAGTAAATACAAATAAACAATAGAATCAATGAAAGACTGCACACAAAGACAGAGTAACAGTCAATGGGCAGAAGTAAACAAAAAGTGCAAATACAAAAAGAAAAACAAAATAATAAAAAAATTAATAAAAATTGAGAACACGAGTTGTAGAGCCCTTAGAAGGGAGCTCATAGGTTGTGGAATCAGTTCAGAGAAATGAAGTTATCCATTTCTGGTTCAGAAGCCTGATGGGATAATAACTGCTCCTGAACCTGGTGGCATGTTCCTGAGCCTAAGGCTCCTGTACCTCTCTCCCGATGGCAGCAGCGAGAAGAAAGAATGACCTGGATGCTAGAGGTCCCTGATGACATCTTCCTGCAACAGCACTCCTTGAAGATGTGCTCAATGGTGGTAAGGACTTTTCCTGTGATGTACTGAGCTTTATCCACTACCTTTTGCAGGCTTTTTCATTCAGTATAAAATCATGCATGATATGTGGGAGTGAGACATCACCTCCTACTTCTCCATATAAGGTATGTGGAAATCCTGAGTACTTATTTCCAAAAAAATGATAATGGTTGAGGGTCAATTGAAAATTTCAACAAGATTGGTAGAAATTTGTTAGGAAGTTACTAAGGTTTAAATTTAACACCCACCTTAAAGTGTGGGTTGAAATGTTAAAAAGTAGTTGAGGAGATCAAGAAAATTTCATAAAAACTTTCTATTCATTGCATTTACTGGTGAAGGTGGCAAGGACACTCATTTCTGGAGTCTTGGAAAGCGAGTTCAATACACACGGAACAGTCCAGCAGAGTCCAGGTCCTTCAGCCCACAATGTGCCAATCTTTCAATCTACACTAAAATTGATCTTCCCTCCTGCACAGACCTTCTGTTTTCTTCCATCCATGTGCTGGGGTTGGAGGACTGACCGATTGTGTGGCTGGGTGAGAGGAAGGTGAAGGGCTTGTTTTGCAGCTGTTTTGTTGCTGCTATCCTGTTGAACACTATCGGCATGCTTTGCTAGTGCCAGTGACACTTGCAGACTGCCCTGCGGCATATCCTTAGGTTGTGTTGAATGTTTAAACGATGCATTTTCTGTATGTTCACAGTACGTTTCAATGTAGGTGTGATAAATCAATGAATCTGAATCTAAAGGCAGAGATTTGGTATGTCAAAGACTCCAGCAACTTTCTACAGATGTACAGTGGACAGCATTTTGACTGGCTGGTATGGAGGTGCCGATACACAGAATCAGAAGAGGCTGCAGAGCGTTGCAGATTCAGTGAGCTGCAACAAGGGCACAACCCTGAAGGATATCTTCAGAAGGTGGTACCACAAGATGGCGGTGTCCTTCACTAAGGACCCTCATCACCTAGGATGTGGCCTCTCCTCATCGCTAGCATCAGGGATGAGGTACAGGAGCCTGAAGACCCACACTCAACACTTTAGAAACAGCTTTCCTTCTACGATCAGATTTCTGAACGGTCCATGACAACTGTGCTGATATGACATGTAAGAACGTGATTGGAGAGAGTTCTAAGCATGCGCAGGAATGATAGAAAGATCAAGAAACAAGGTATTGTAAAAACGTTGTGGTTGAAGTTAAATAAAAGTTCTATTTCTTCCAGAAGATGGTTCTTTATTAGTAACCCACGGTACGTATGAATATAAAAAACACCACATGATGTCAGAAGTTGGTCCGGAAGAATAATATGTTTCCTAACATGGGAAAATCAAACATAATTTTCTGAAAAAACAAAGAGTTTGAACTGTTTTGGTGTTGCTAACAGTTTTACAAATGGAAGTTTTACAGCCTCCATCCGACACTTCAATTGACGTAGCTGAGAACTGGAGAAAATTTAAGCAACATTTTGAATTGTATTTATCGGCGATCAATGCGGATCGAAAACCAGAAAAAACGAAAGCTGCACTTCTATTCCACGTAATAGGTGATGACGCAATTGAGGTATATAATCATTTTATTTTTGAAAATGGAGATAATTTAAAGTTAAAATCGATATACAAATAAGCATTTTGTGTATCGAAGCGAAATGTGATATACAAGTAGCATAGGTTTTCTACATGTACGCAGAGAGCTGGTGAAACTACTAATCAATATGTTACTGAGTTGAGACACTGGAGTAAAACATGCGAGTTTGGACAACTGACAGACTCTCTCATTAAAGACAGAATTGTTTGTGGCATTCTGGATAAAGGTCGGAGAGAAAGACTGTTAAGAGAACAAGACTTAGACTTGGAAAAAGCTTTATGCTCTGCAAAGCTTCAGAAACTGTGACGTCACAGGCTAAAGAACTTTTCATTCAGAACTGCAACATAGATGCTGTGAGGAAGCACAAGCATATTAGAAAAAATAATAAAACGACAACAAAAACGACAGAGAGCAAGACGTCATACGAGAGAAAAAAAAGCTATGTGATTGCTGAGGGTGGCAGCATCAGCCAAACCAGTGTCTAGCGTATAGGAAAATGTGCAACGACTGTGGTAAGAGTAATCATTTTTCACGCTGTTGCAGAAGTAGAAAGAAAATAAAACAAGTAAATGCAGTGCTCGAAAATGAACTTGAGGAGTTTTATATAGATGTGCTTTGTGAAAACAAAGTAAGAATGACTGGACTATTCTATTGCAAGTGAATCAAAACAATATTCTGTTTAAACTTGATACTGGAGCACAAGTAAATGTTCTTGCAGAATCTGAGTTTAATGCATTAAAGCTAAGACCAAAGTTACATGAGACAAATATAAAAGTGACTGGGTATTCAGGTGCAGACATTCCAGTTAAAGGAACATGTGTGGCAAAAGTATCACACAAGAATATTGTGCACACGCTTTCATTTGTGGTGGTGCCAAGGAATGTACAGTCAATTCTGGGTTTATCTGCCTGTGAGAGACTGAATTTGGTGAAAAGAGATTAGTCCTGGACAGTGACACAGCGTCAGAATATAGTGACTTGATGAAAGAGTATGAGGACTTGTTCAAGGGCTTGGTTGTCTTCCAGAAGAGCACACGATTAAAACTGACAACACAGTGCAACCTGTAGTGCATCCATATAGAAAAGTGCCTTTTGCATTATGTCATCAACTGAAAATAGAGCTTGACAGAATGGAACGGCAAGAGTCACAAAACAAAAAATTGATGAACCTGTTGAATGGGTCAATTCGCTTGTCATCGTTGATAAGTAAAATGGAAAACTAAGGATTTGCTTAGATCCAAGAGACTTGAATCGAGCCATTAAAAGAGAGCATTTCAAATTGCCTACTCGTGAAGAAATTATGTCACAGTTTGCTAATGCAAAGTACTTTAGTAAATTAGATGTATCCCCTGGATTCTGGTAACTTAAACTAGATGAACCGAGTTCAAAGTTGTGTACCTTTAACACTCCTTTTGCCAGATACTGTTTTCTTCGGCTTCCATTTGGAATTGCATCAGCTGCTGAAGTGTACCGTAAAACCATTCACATGTTATATGAGCACATTGAGGACAAGTCTTTGAGGCAACACGCAAGGCAAAGCTGAAGTTGAGTAAAGACAAATGTCAGCTAGGAGTGTCTGAACTTACCTTTGTGGGTGATATCATCAGCAATCAGGGTGTGCGTCCTGATCCATTGAAGGTTTCTGCTATTGAGAACGTGCCAAGACCGCAATGTAAAAAGGATGTTCAAAGGTTCATGGGAATGGTCAACTACATGGAAAAATCCATACCCAATCTTTCGGAAAGCTTGCTCCATTGAGGCAGCTAACAGAAAAGAACATCGAATGAAGCTGGAATCATGAACAGAAGAAGGCATGGCAAAATCTCAAGAAAGCACTCACTAAAGAACCTGTCTTGAAATTTTATGATGCTGACAGACCCATCAAAATCTCATATGATGCATCTCAAGCAGGCTTAGGGGCAGTATTACTCCAGAAACATGATAAGGAATGGCCACCATGGCATAGGCATCTGGGTCATTATCTGATCCAGAAACAAGGTATGCCCACACTGAAAAGGAATTGCTCAGCATTATGTTTGCTTATGAGAGATTTCATCAGTTTGTGTCAGGGCAATCTATTGATGTTGAAACTGATCATAAGCCTCTGTTTGCACTGTTTCACAAACCTTTAAGTGACTGTCCTTTGCGAATTCAGCAAATGATGATCAAATTGCAAAGATATGTATTGAATGTGTCATACACACCTGGAAAATTCATGTACACGGCTGACACACTTTCCACAGCTGTGGATCCAACAACAAAAGACAGCCGTAGGGACACTGTTGATGTTCATGCATTTGTTGATATGATCACAGAGACTGTACCTGTTTCTGCTGAAAAGTTGGAATTGCTGCATCTTGAGACAGAGAAGGACAAAATTCTCAGTCAGGTTATACAAGTGGTGATGGACGGAGGGCCAGATAATAAGCATGATGGTACCTTAGAAGTACAAGGATATTGGAACCACAGATCAGAACTTTCTGTTGTGATGGGATATTGTACAAAGGTAGCAGAATTGTGATTCCTAAAAGTCTCCAAAAAGAAATGCTTGGGAAAATTCATGAAGACCACTTAGGTATTAAAAAATGTAAGAGAAGGGAGCGGGAAGTGATGTTTTGGCCCAGGATGAATCAAGAAATTGCAGAATTGGTGTCTTCTTGTCAAATATGCCTTAAATACCAACCTAGCAACCCTAAGGAGCCACTGCATCCACATCCTAGTCCTCCGAGACCTTATCAGAGGGTAGGCATTGATCTTTTTGTAACTGACAACAAAGATTATCTATTAATAACAGATTACTACTCATTGTATCCTGAAGTGTGTGGTCTGAGCAGAACAACAGCAGAGATTGCAATTACATGCATGAAATCAGTTTTTTCCAGACATGGTGTACCTGATGAAGTTTTCACAGACAATGGTCCACAATTCACTGGTGAATGCATGAGACATTTTGCTCATGAATGGGGCTTTGTTCAATCAACATCTAGTCCATTTTTCCCTCAGTCCAATGGGTTAGTTGAGAAGTCGGTAGGGAATTATCAAGAAACTGATGCACAAAGCAAAAGATAGTGGAGGTGATTTTTATAAAGCTTTGTTATAGCCTATCGCAGTACTCCACTTGAATGTGGATTTTCACCTGCTCAGCTCTTGATGGGACGCCATTTGAGATCCAATCTGCCAATAGATGAGAGCCTTCCGAGAACAGAGGGAGGTGAACAAGTGAAAAGATGGAAAGATGAACACAAAGCAAAGCAGAAAATATACTTTGACAGATGTTCTCGTCCATTACCTGAACTGCACCAAGAAGATGAAGTAAGGATACAAGACAAAATGAACACATGGACACAGAAAGCTACACTGCTTGAAGAAGTACTTGAAAGGTTGGAGGTGTTGTGAATAGTGTGGAGGGCTGTCAACAGTGTGGAGGGCTGTCAGAGGTTACAGCGGGACACTGATAGGATGCAAAACCTGGCTGAGAAGTGGCAGATGGAGTTCAACCCAGATAAGCGTGAAGTGGTTCATTTTTGTAGGTCAAATATGATGGCCGAATATAGTATTAACGGTAAGACTCTTGGCAGTCTGGAGGATCAGAGGGATCTTGGGGTCCGAGTCCATAGGACACTCAAAGCAGCTGCACAGGTTGACTCTCTGGTTAAGAAGGCATATAGTGTATTGGCCTTCATCAACTGAATTGGAATTGAATTTAGGAGTCGAGAGGCAATGTTACAGTTATATAGGACCCTGGTCAGACCCCACTTGGAGTACTATGCTCAGTTCTGGTCGCCTCACTACAGGAAGGATGTGGAAGCCATAGAAAGGGTGCAGAGGAGATTTACAAGGATGTTGCCTGGATTGAGGAGCATGCCTTATGAGAACAGGTTGAGTGAACCCGGCCTTTTCACCTTGGAGAGACAAAGGATGAGAGGTGACCTGACAGAGGTGTATAAAATGATGAGAGGCGTTGATCGTGTAGATAGTCAGAGGCTTTTTCCCAGGGCTGAAATGGTTGCCACAAGAGGACACAGGTTTAAGGTGCTGGGGAGTAGGTACAGAGGAGATGTCAGGGGTAAGATTTTTTACTCAGAGTGCGTGGAATGGGCTGCTGGCAACAGTGGTGGAGGCGGATGCAATAGGGTCTTTTAAGAGACTTTTAGATAGGTACATGGAGCTTAGTAAAAAGTAAACAGCATCTCCTGTTCCAGCCTCTCAGAGTTATTTACCACAGAAACAGTCTCCTTGGCTTATCCATAACGACCAAGGTATCTCCAACTCTTTGATCAGCCTCAAATGACCTAACCTCACAGGACCATCTCCTTTTCCAAACCTATCACTTTGTGACAACTAAAAAAGGTCACCAATTGCCCAAATTGCCCAACAGTGCACATGGGTGCTGTGCCAGGGACAGAGCTGATCATCACGCAGAGGATCTATAATCTCTCCCTCACCCTTGCTGTGGTTCCTGCATGTTTCAAAACCATTGTACCAATCCCAAAACAGTCAGTCATCGGTAACATGCCTCAGCGACCACAGACCAGCTGTATTCACCACCATGGCCGCCGTGCCAGGAGAGACTGGTTATGTCCCTCATTAACATCGCCATCCCTGCTACTCTACAAGGCCAACAGATCGACCGAAGATGCCATCTCCTTCGGTCTCCACATTCTACTGGACACCTGGAGCATAAGGGACTCCTACACCAGAATGCTTTTTAATTGACTACAGTTCTGCCTTCAACACCATACTCCCCACAAGTTAACCATTAAACTACACAGTCTGAGACTCAACACACCAATTTGCAACTGGATTCTGGACTTTCTTACTGATCACACCCAGACAGTCAGACTAGGCAGGAGCACATCAATCTCCCCGACCCTACTCATTTTCACTCTTACTCATCCAACTCCATCCTCAAATCTGCAGAATTATCCACAATGACTGGATAATTACACATAACAACAGAACAGCATCCAGAGAGGAGGTGCAGAAACTGGCTGAATGTTGTAATAACCATAACCTTTCACTCAACATCAGAACAAAGAAATAATTATTGGTTTCTGGAAATCAAGAAGGTATGAACAAGTTCCACTACTCACAAGTGGTGTAGTAGTGGAAAGGGTCTCCAGTTTTAAGTTCTTGGGAGTGAACATCACAGAAGAGTCCTCTTGGACCACCAACACCTCCTTGATAGCAGGGAAGGCTCAGCAGCGCCTGTAGTACCATAGGGGTTTGTAGTACACACTTCAGATTTTAAAGATTTATTTGTCACATGTACATTGAAACATATAGTGAAATGTGTCGTTGTTTACAATGAGCTGGAGGTAGCCCACAAGATTCGCCATGCTTCAAGCACCAACATACCACGCCTACAATTCACTAAGACTATACGACAGGAGCAGAATTATGCTGTTCAGCCCCTCCATTCTGAAATATGGGAGAAAATCAGAGCACCCGAAGGAAATCCACAGGGTAATGATGACAACATACAAACTTCCTTACCGGCAGCAGGGACCAAATCTCAGTCAGAGATCGTTACTGCTGTAAAGTGATTGCGCGAACCGCTACGCCACTGTGCTGTCCACTGATGTACCAAAGCGGTGTGCAATACAATGCAGTGCACATTGCCCTCATCACAGTAACACAGTCGGCATGGATTACCCACCTGGTTTTCTTCACTGTGATGTTGCTGCTGAGCTTTTCAAGCCGATATTCCCCAGTGTCGTGATTTACAATGAGAATACACTCTTTGAGGTATGGTCTCTTTGAGCCCTTAAATACTGACATGGGTGGTGTTGATCCCTGTCCAAACAAAAAAATCAGAAATTCTGGTTTGAAAAGCAAAGGAAATTAAGGCCAGTGTTGATATGCATTATGGCCTGGACAGCACTGCTTAAAAGGGTTTTGGTTTCATGGTCACAGGTACTGAGGAATGTCAAAAGCTGGTCTTGCACTCTGTTCATAAGATCAAATCATTACACAGTGCATTGAAGTATAATAAGGTAAAACAATAACAATGTACAATAAGGTGTAAAAGGTAACACAAAAAGTGCTGTGCAGGTAAACAACAAAATACTAGATCATAATAAGGTAGATTGTGAGGTCAAGAGCTCATCTTATCATACAAGAGGTCTGCTCACGAGTCTGATAACAGTGGGTTAGAAGCTATCCTTGAGCCTGGTGGTAAGTGCTTTCAGACTTTTGTATCTTCTGCCTGATGGGAGAGGGGAGAGGAGAAAATTTTCAGTGAGGGGACTTTGATAATGCTGGCTGCTTTATAAGGCAGCGTGAAGTATAGACAGAGTCCATAGAGGGAAGGCTCGTTTCCAAATACACTGAGTTGTGTCCATGACTCTCTGCAGTTTCAGCGGTGGCTTTACTAAAAAGGATTTGATCTATATACTTGGAGACACAAGAGACTGTTGATGCCTTAACCTGGACCGTGAAATAAACAAACTGCTGGAGGAACTCAGCGGGTCAGGTAGCATCTGTGAAGGCTAGTGCTTCAGGTCAAGACTCTGATGCAGGGACTCAATTCAAAACGTCAACCATTCTTCTGCTCTGCAGTTGCTACCTGACCAGAGTCCCTCCAACAGCTTGTTTTCTGCTGCAAACTGTACCCTTAAAGGAAAAAATTAATTCCAAGGCTATCAGGAAAAAATACAGCAGCAAGATTAAGCTGATAACAGAAAGACCATAGACAGATATGATGGGCTAATTATTGTAGCATCCTGGAAAGCCACGAATTAGCTGTAACTCACTATATAAACTCTCAGATTGGTCACAAGATTCCAGATTCAAGTAAACCTCCGCAAACTCTTTCATAAAGATCATTTCAGTGCATCCCTGTAGGAGTGTTACACTGTTAGAGATGCTGTTTTGCCATAAGACCATAAGTCACAGGAACAGAACTGGGCTATTCAGCCCATCGCATCTGCTCTGCCATCCCATCATGGCTGATTTATTATCTCTCTCATACCTCATTCTCCTACCTTCACCCTGTAGACCTCTGATGCCTGGACTAATCAAGAAACTATCAACCTCCACTTTAAATATATAGAAACATAGAAAACCTACAGCACAATACAGGTCCTTCAGCCCACAATGCTGTGCCAAACATGTACTTACTTTAGAAATTACCTCAGGTTACCCGTTGCCCTCTATTTTTCTAAGCTCCATGTACCTATCCAGGAGCCTCTTAAACGACCCTATTGTACTGTGTGTGTGTGTGTGTGTGTGTGTGTGTGTGTGTGTGTGTGTGTGTGTGTGTGTATATTATACATATTTACACACACATTGCATTTGCCTTCCTTACCACCAACTCACTCTGCAAGTTAACCTTTAGGAAATCTTGCAAGAGATCTCCTAAGTCATTTTGCACCTCTGATTTTTGAATTTTCTCCCCAGTTAGAAAATAATTTATGCCTTTATTCTTTCTATCAAAGTGCACAATACACTTTCCCACACTATATTCCATCTTTCACTTCTTTGCCCATTCTCCCAATCTAAGTCTTTCTGCAGACTCCCTGCTTCCTCAACACCATCTGCCCCTCCACCTAGAATTGCTGTATCATCCACAAATTTGGCCACAAAGCCACCAATTCCATCATCCAAATCATTGACATAATACGTGAAAAGATGTGGTCCCAACACCAAACCTTTCAAAGCACCACTAGTCACCGGCAGCCAACCAGAAAATCAGATCAGAATCTTTATTCTCTTTATTTCCACTCTTTGCCTCCTGCCAGTCAGCCAATCTGCTATCAATGCTAATATTTTTCCTGTAATACCATGGGCTCTTACTTTGAGTAGCTTCATGTGCAGCAACTTCTCAAAGGCCTTCTGAAAATCCAAGTAAACAACATCCACTGACTCTCCTTTGTCTATCCTGCTTTTTATTTCCTCAAACAATTCCAACAAATTTGTCAGGCAAGAAATCTTGCCTATTTTAGCATGTGCCAAGCATCTCAAAACCTCATCCTTAATAATGGACTCCAACATCTTCCAACCACTGAAGTCAGGCTAACTGGCCTATAATTTCCTTTGTTCTGCCTCCCTCCTTTCTTAAAGAGTGCAGTGACATTTGCAATTTTCCCATCCTCCAGAACCATTATGGAATCTAGTGATTCTTGAAAGGTCTAATGCCTCCACAATCTCTTCAGCTTCCTCTTTCAGAAACCTGGGGTGTAAACCTTTCAGCTTCTCAAGCAGGTTCTCCTTAGTAATCACTGCTACACTCACTTCTGCCCCGTCATTTCCCAGCAGTCCAATATCATTCTTGCCTCTTGTACTCTTCTTTTTAAATATCTGAAAACTTTTGGCATCCTCTTTTATATTATTATTTTCACATCAGGCTCTGTCTGCTCTCACTGTTAAATGTCAAAACAGTTACTGTGAAGGGCAGGGAAATCAATTCCTAGTCTCTCTCAACATTATTAAAACATTTTTAAAATTATTGACACCCATAAGAAATTGACCGCACAAATTGACTGCTATGTTTTCTACACTGCAAAAGTGACCACAACAGTATTTTGAGACACACTGGTGGGATGTTCAAGATATTCAATAAGTGCAAGTCCTTTTCCAGGAGGTTCACAAGGGTTTTGAAAATAAGGAGGATAATTATAGGGAGAATGTCAGGGGTATGTATGTATGTAAGTATGTATTTATTTATACATACATACATAATCAGAGAGTGGTAGGTGCATGGAATGCCCTGGTGGTGGTGGAGGCAGATACATTAGGGACATTTAAGAAATGTTTATATTAGCACATGGATAATAGAAAAATGGAGGTGGGGGAAGAGAGGGTTAACAGGTCAGTGCAACTTCATGGGCCGAAGGTCCTGTACTGTGCTGTAATGTCCTATGCTTTAAAATGAAATCAAAGTTGTTTGCCAAATGCAGTCAGAGGAAATCTTTCCTTTGTATCCTGTAATGTACCTACACTAGCCATTTATCCATTGTCCATCCTATGTACTGTCTGAATTCCAAATGGAAGTGTATCAAGTTCCATGCTCATATTTGCAGCCATCTCAAGAAACTTAGCCATCTAGTCGTCTACATTTGTTCAAGTTCTTACCTCTATGTTTGGCAAGGTGATCGTGATTTGTTCCCCTTTGCCCACTTCAAGGTCTCCTTCACATGTTGTGTCAATGGATGCTGGCTTGAAATCATCTGAAACAAAGAACTGGAGCCATTACATAATGACAAAAGATCCTGTCAAACTACAGTGTTGCGTATTAAGTGGCTCTGTGGTGGACACCATTGACTGCCTGTTGAGAAACAAAACCATGCACCTTTGAGGAACCCAAATGTGACACAGCACCTAAATACCAAAGTTGGTCAAACTCAGTGAAGGTGCCTGGACTCTTCAGTCCTTAGGATGAAGGTTTACAAAAAGAGTAAATGCAGATAGAAAACCTGTAACACATCAGCCTCTCATTATCCCACCTCAATTATATTTATTTCTCACATGTACATGTACTACTGGATCATTTTTCTCAGTAAATAAATTAACAAGTGTAATGCTTTTTGTGTTATTTATTTAATTGGGTTCTCATCTAGTTTTAGGACTTACATGAAGATCTGATCACATTTTGGGTCATATTTATGCAGAAATAGAGAAAATTCTACAAGATTCACAAACTTTCTAGCACCACTGTAAGCACTGAGGTGAGTGAAGTTATCTTCAATGATTCAGGTGCCTGATGGCTATAAGGTAATAAATGTTCCTGAATCTGGTGGTGTGGGATCTCAGACTCTTGTACATAGCTAAGTCTGAGCTTTTCCTGATTGGTGGCCTGATTCCCATTCCCAGACCCAGACCCAGCAATCCGAGTTCAATCTGACCTCAAAGTTCTCTGTGAGGAGTCTGCACGTTCTCCCTGCGTTTCCTCCCATGGTCTAACGATGTGTGAGTTGTCGGCTAACTGTGGACTGGAAATTGGCAGAATCTGGAAGAAGTGAAAGGGAGTATGGGGTGGTGGGGGGGGGGAGGTACAAACTGGGATTAGAGTAGGGTTAGTATGAGTGAATACTGGTTGGCACTGAATCAATGGATCATGCAGTCTGTTTCTCTGCTGGATGTCAGGACTCTGAGGAGGAAGGTACAAACACCTTACAGTGACAGACTTGAACCTGAGTCACTGGGTTGTGCTATGCTACATTGTAAAGAATGAGCAACTTCAAGTTCCTGGGTGTCAACGTCTGTGAAGATCTATCCTGGGCCCAATATATTGATGCAATTAGTAAGAACCACATCAGCAGCTATTAGGAGTTTGTAGAGATCTATTATGTCACCAAAGACTCCAGCAAATTTCTACAGATATACCATGGAGATCATTCTAACTGGTTGAATTGCCATCTGTTATGGGAGGGGCCACTGCATAGGATTGGAAAAAGCAACAGGGTTGTAAACTACGCCAACTCCATCACTGACACAAGTCTCCCTACGATCAAGAACATCTTCAAAGGGCGATGCCTCAGAAAGTCAGCATCCGTCATTCAGGACCCCCACCACCCAGGACCTACCCTCTTCGCGTTACTACCATCAGAAAGGAGGTACAGGAATTTGAAATCAAACACTCAACATTTCAGGAACAGCTCCTACCCTTACACCAAAAGATTTCTGAATGGACAATGAACCCAACGAACCTCTCTATTTTTCATTACTTATTAAATTTGAGATATTATATAAAATAAATTTCACAATATATGTTAGTGATAATAAACCAATTCTGATGTTACTGTGCCACCTTTATAACAAGCTTGGTTCGAGAGGACGCCAGAGCTGACCTCCAAACTCCAATGCCCCAATCTGTAATAGCACCACGCTAACCGCTACACTACCATGATGATTGTTATCGATGCACAACAGAAAGCATCACATCTTAATATAATCTTGGCCTTGTATTTCAAGTCCCTCTGTTTCTGAACACTCTTTTGAAGCAAACAGTCCATTGTTTATGTCATCTCAAAAATGCAGCACTTTTCTTCTTAAAGATTAGCTTTATTTGTCAGGTGTACATCAAAACATGAAGTGAAATGAGTCACTTGTGTCAACAACCAACACAGCCCAAAGTTGTGCTGGGGGCATCCCATAACTGCCAGCATGCTTCCAGCGCCAAAATAGCCTGCCCACAACCCACTAACCTTACCTGGAATATGGGAGGAAACCAGAGCACCCAGAGTAAACCCATGAAGTTGTGGGGAGAGCATACAAAACCCTTACAGATAGCTGAGAGAATTGAAACCCAATCGGTGATCATTGGCACCGTACAGCAATTTCATCAACCGCCAATATGCACCTCCTATCAACTGAAGACTCATATCCAGGCTTGGAAATATAATCACTACTCCTTCATTATTACTAGGTTAAGTTTGACCCAACAGCACAATGGGACGAACTTCCATAACGGTTCAAGGCTATAGCTTGGCAAATTAGTAATTGCTAGGAAATGCTGGACTTGTTAGCAACAAAATAAGCAAATAAAGGAAATGAATTGCCAAGAGTGCCCGGAGCCAGCAAATGTAAAACTTACACCCAAAACAGGCAACTCAATATTAATTTCCCCACCTTCGAAATCATCAACAGAAGGCTAATTTGAAATTATAGAAAACAAAGTTGCTGGCATTCAGCTAAAATTGGTGAAATGCAAATAATCCCCAAGATGAATAGTGTGAAACTTCCAGATGGACAAACCCAGCTCACTTTTGAGAATGAAACCAAGGTCCTCACCCAACCGATTCTATTTATTACTAAATATCAAAGCCGTGTAGTTGACCTTATACAATGATACCAACCACACGATCAGCAGGTTGCCTACTGTAACACATTCTCCATCATCTTCCCTGACCCCTCCTGCACAATCATTAAATGAGATAAGCATTTCCAGTTAATTAGTCACAAACAGAAAAGTTGACCCTTTAGTCCACTGAATCCAAGCTACACTAATCCTATCTTTTTTGAAAATTCTACCCACATTGCCATCGATTCCTTTCCCTGCATTCGCTCACACTCAAAGGCCAGAAATCGGGAGTACATGCCAACAGGAGACATGACAGCCAGTCAGTCGACACATCTGGAGTTCAGGGTCCCAACATTGGCTAATGTAGTGATCAATACCAAAGATTGGACAGTAACAAAAGTTATCCAATGCCAGAGATTCTATAGACACCAGTAATCTCCTCAATCTCCCCTTCATCCTCCCATTACTCCTGCTCAATCTCCCTTCCATCCTCCACCCCCTCCTCCTCAAAACCCCTCATCCTTCACACCCTCAGCACCCTTCCATCCCCCAACCACTCAACACCCTTCTATCCACTTCTCATTACCCCTCCAACCTCTTCACCACTCCATCCTCCACCATTCTTGAGCAACACACATAAAATGCTGGTGGAACTCAGCAAGTCAGGTAGCATCCATGAAGCCATGAAAGGGAATAAACAGTCAACATTCCAGGATGAAACCCACATCAAGACCCTCACTCTTCGCAGCCATTTCTTACCAAACATCTACTTTTCAGGAGAATGCAAAGGATCTTATGAAGCTTATACAGAATGAAAATTATAACCACTACCGTAGCCAACATTCGTTCTTCAACTTACAATACTAAAACGAAAGCTACAACCAGGTTTAGGGACTTGGAGTGAGCAAACTGGCATTTCAACTGAACACATTCCAAGTTACCAATTACCATTGGGAAAACTGAAAGGGCCTGAGACTATAAAAGGCAACAAGTAAATATATATTTCTTTACTTACCAAATCACCCAAACGCAGACAAAATCCAACACACATTCTTCTCCTGCCCTTCCAAATTTCCCCTTACCCATGTTCTCTACCAACTGTCAACTCCTATCCATACCTCCCCAAAACCGCATTCACACCTACCCTCCCTATCACTTCACCCCATCACTCTCATCCACTCATACCCATCCCCTGTATGATCTCAATACACAGATCTGATAAAAAAGCAGGCCTACAAAACAAAGTATTTCACTGTAGCTTGAAAGATTTTCCCATTCTGCCCCTCCACCATACCATCCTCCTCCAGTTCCATCTCCCTTCCTACCTCCTCCTCCATCTCTACTCCTTCCTCCACCTCAAACATCTCCATCTCACCATCTCCCTCCTCCTCCACCTCCCTACCATCGCCTTCCTCAATCTCCAACTCCCCTCCTTCCTCCTCCTCAAACTTCATTGCCCTCCTTCCTACCCCATCTCCAACTCACCTGTTATTTCCGCATCCATCTCCCCTGTTCTGTGTCTGCATCTTTACCTTCCATTCCTCCTACACCCTCATCTCCACACCATGCTCTTTCTCCTTGATCTCCCTTCCCTCCTTGTCCTCCATCTCTGTCCCTACTCCATCTCCATCCACACCTTCCACTTCCTCCAACTCCATCCATCAACTCTCCTCCACCGTCTCCGACCCCCTCCGTCCTCCTCCACCGTCTCCGACCCCCACCGTCCTCCTCCGTCTCCAACCCCCTCCGTCCTCCTCCACCGTCTCCATCTCCCCTCTCCGTCCTCCTCCACCGACTCCGACCCCCTCCGTCCTATTCCACCGTCTCCATCCCCCCCTCCGTCCTCCTCCACCATCTCCCCCTCCGTCTCCAACCACCTCTGTCCTCCTCCTCCGTCTCTATCCCCCCATCTCCAACCACCTCTGTCCTCCTCCTCCGTCTCCATCACCCTCCGTCCTCCTCCACCGTCTCCATCTCCCCTCCATCCTCCTCCACCATCTCCCCTCCGTCCTCCTCCACTGTCTCCATCTCCCCTCCCTCCTGCTCCACTATCTCCATCTCCCCTCCGTCCTCCTCCACCGTCTCCCCCTCCGTCTCCAACCACCTCTGTCATCCTCCTCCGTCTCCATCACCCTCCGTCCTCCACTGTCTCCATCTCCCCTCTGTCCTCCTCCACCGTCTCCATCTCCCCTCCGTCCTCCTCCACCGTCTCTGACCCCCTCCGTCCGCCACCACCGTCTCCATCCCCCTCCGTCCTCCTCCACCATCTCCATCCCCTCCGTCCTCCTCCACCGTCTCCATCCCCCTCCATCCTCCTCCACCGTCTCCATCCCCTCCGTCCTCCTCCACTGTCTCCATCCCCTCCGTCCTCCTCCACCGTCTCCATCTCCCCTCCGTCCTCCTCCACCGTCTCCGACCCCCTCCGTCCTCTTCCACCGTCTCCATCTCCCTCCATCCTCCTCCACCGTCTCCAACCCCCCTCCGTCCTCCACAGTCTCCGACCCCCCCCGTCCTCCTCCACCGTCTCCATCCCCCTCCGTCCTCCTCCACCGTCTCCATCCCCTTCCGTCCTCCTCCACCATCTCCGACCCCCTCTGTCCTCCTCCTCCGTCTTTATCCACCCTCCGTCCTCCTCCACCGTCTCCATCCCCCCTCCGTCCTCCTCCTCCGTCTCCATCCCCTTCCGTCCTCCTCCTCCGTCTCCGACCCCCTCCGTCGTCCTCCACCGTCTCCATCTCCCCTCCGTCCTCCTCCTCCGTCTCCATCCCCCTCCACCGTCTCCATCACCCCTCCATCCCCCTCCTCCGTCTCCATCCCTCCCTCCATCTCCGTCCTCCTCCACCGTCTCCATCTCCTTCTGTCCTCCTCCTCCATCTCCAACGCCGTCCGTCCTCCTCCACCGTCTCCATCCTCCTCCGTCTCCAAACCCCCTCCGTGCTCCTCCGTCTCCAACCCCCCTCCGTGCTCCTCCTCCATCTCCATCCCCTTCCATCCACCTCCACCGTCTCCGACCCCCTCCGTCCTCCTCCTCCGTCTTTATCCACCCTCCGTCCTCCTCCTCCGTCTCTATCCACCCTCTGTCCTTCTCCTCCTCCATCTCCATCCACCCTCCGTCCTCCTCCACCGTCTCCATCTCCCCTCCGTCCTCCTCCACTGTCTGCATTGCCCCTCCATCCTCCTCCACCGTCTCCATCTCCTTCTGTCCTCCTCCTCCGTCTCCAACGCCCTCCGTCCTCCACCACTGCCTCCCACCACCTCTGTCCTCCTCCACCGTCTCCATCGCCCCTCCACCGTCTCCATCTCTCCTCCATCCTCCTCCACCGTCTGCATCGCCCCTCCGTCCTCAACAGTCTCCGACCGCATCCGTCCTCCTCCATTTCCGTCTCTCCTCCATCTTCCTCCTCCATCTCCCCTCCATCCTCCTCCATCGTCTCGCCTCCGTCCCCCTCCTCCGTCTCCCCTCCATCCTCCTCCTCCACCGTCTCCCCTCCGTCCTCCTCCTCTATCTCCCCTCCATCCCCCTCCTCCATCTCCCCTCCGTCCCCCTCCTTCACCGTCTCCCCTCCGTCCTCCTCCTCCACCATCTCCCCTCCATCCCTCTCCTCCTCCATTTCCATCTCCCCTCCGTCACCCTCCTCCACCGTCTCCCCTCCATCCTCCTCCTCCACCATCTCCCCTCCATCCCTCTCCTCCTCCATTTCCATTTCCCCTCCATCCCCCTCCTCCACTGTCTCCCCTCCGCCCTCCTCCTCCACCATCTCCCCTCCATCCCTCATTTCCTCCATTTCCATCTCCCCTCCATCCCTCACCTCCTCCATTTCCATCTACCGCCATCCCCCTCCTCCTCCATTTCCATCTCCCCTCCGTCCCCCTCCTCCACCATCTCCCCTCCGTCCTCCCTCTCATCTGTCTTGCTTTACCTCCACTTCAGTCTCTCCATTCTCCTCCTCAGTCTCCGTCTCCCTTCTGTCATCCTCCTCCTCCATTTCCATCTCCCCTCTGTCCTCCTCCACCGTCTCCCCTCTGTCCCCCTCCTCCGTCTCCCCTCCGTTCCCCGTCCCACTGTCTCCCCTTTGTCCACATCCTCAACTGTCCTGCTTTACCTCCACCTCAGTCTCTCCATTCTCCTCCTCCATCTGTCTCCCCTCCGTCCTCCTCCGTCTACGTCTCCCCCCATCCCCTTCCTCCATGTCTCCACCCATCCCCCTCCTCCACCGTCTCCCCTCCGTCCTCCCTCTCATCTGTCTTGCTTTACCTCCACTTCAGTCTCTCCATTCTCCTCCTCAGTCTCCGTCTCCCTTCCGTCGTCCTCCTCCTCCTTCTCCCCTCCATCCACCTCCTCCGTCTCCCCTCCATTCTCCTCCTCCTCCGTCTCCCCTCTGATCCCTCCCCATCCTCCTTCTCCCCTCCATCCTCCTCCTCCTTCTCCCCTCCATCCTCCTCCTCCGTCTCCCCTCCATCCTCCTCCTCCTCCATCTCCCCTCCGACCTCCTCCTCCTCTGTCTCCCCTCTGGCCTCCTCAATACCCATCTCCCCTCCATCCATCTCCCATTCTCTACCCCTTCTTCCTGAATTGCCCCCTCCATCCTCCATTCCCTCTCCATCCCTTCCTCATCAATCCCCCATCCTCCTCCACAACCCCTGCTCTATCCTCCTCCTAGACTCCATCATCCTCCTCAGACCCCCATCCATCCTCATCCTCAATCCCCATCCATCCTCATCCTCAAACCCCCAACCGTCCATCCTCCACAGACCCCCATCCGTCCATCCTCCACAGACCCCCATCCGTTCATCCTCCTCGGACCCCCATCCGTTCATCCTCCTCGGACCCCCATCCGTCCATCCTCCTCGGACCCCCATCCGTCCATCCTCCTCGGACCCCCATCCGTCCATCCTCCTCGGACCCCCATCCGTCCATCCTCCTCGGACCCCCATCCGTCCATCCTCCTCGGACCCCCATCCATCCATCCCTCCTCCTCCACAGACCCCCATCCGTCCTCCTCCTCAGACCCCATCCGTCCTCCTCCTCAGTGCCCCATCCGTCCTCCTCCTCAGTGCCCCATCCGTCCTCCTCAACGTCTCCAACATTCCCCTCGTCCTTTGCCCTCTCCATCCTCAACCTCCTGTCAATCCCCCTCCATCCTCCAATCCTCTCCACAGTACACCCTTCCTCCTCAATCCCCCATCCATTTCCCTCCTCCTCAATCTGCCGTCCGTTGTCCTTTTCCATCCCCACTCTAGCGTCCTCCTCCATCCCGCCTCCAGCCTCCTCCATCCCCCTCCTCTTTGCCCTCTCCATCCTAAACCGCCTATCATCCTCATCCTCTATTGGTCTCCAACCTTATCCCCAAACCCACTTCCATCCTCCTCGTCAATCCCTCAACTAACCTCATTCTCCCTCTTAATCCCCGCTCCATGCTCCTCAGTCCCCCTGCATTCTCCCTCGTAATTCCATTCCATCCTCACTCTTTGCCTCCTTCTCCCCCCATTCACCGGCACTCACACTTCCTAAACCACTTACACCGGATGGTGTGGAAGCCGCACTTGGGTTGTTTGTCAAAGCTGCCGCCCAACTTTAAAACGTGCTCCTTGGTGTCGAACTGAGGGAGAGCTCCTCCATTCATCCTCAAAGCAGCCCGTCGCCCAGCGTCAGCATCAACCCAATCTCCAACGCTCAACTTCAGGGGCGCCGCTCAACCAAACTTTACGGCTCACGAGGGTGGAGACAATAACATGAACCCCGCCCACTTTTCTTTGACTTTTAATTTGCTACTGCTGGCGAATGAAGTTAAGCGGTCCATCTGACTGTCGTTTAATTGGTTTGCTCGGCTGTCCATCAAAGCACGATTGTCAGGGCGATTTTTAATTTTGGTTATGCCTCATTAACGCAGCTCTGCGGTGACGTCATGGGAGGGGGGTTGGGCTTGGGCGGGTTAGGACTCTCCCCCAAATTATTGTGGCAATATTCAATGAAGATCTTAATATGAATAAAAAGTTATTTCACAGTTTTTCAATAGGAATTCACTTTAATTCTTTCATTGATATGAAAGAGAAAATGTTGTTGTTTTGAAGAAACATTTAAGAGCCTAAGACGTTCAGCAGCACTTTTATGGTAATAGTAACAGTTGGAATAAAAGAAATAGGGACCGAAATAGACTTTAAGTATGGATCACATCCCAATAAGATCAAGACTGCTCCTCCATCCCTGCTCCACTGTCATAAGCTTTCCTCTATTTCTCAATTATCTATTCACCTTGCTCTTTTACTGACTTCATCAACTGATTGTGGAGATTACTAGCAAGGCTGGATAGCCTCACAGATGTTTTTAAAACACTGCTGGTCGAGGCAAGTGATGAGTAGGTCCCTGACGTACTTCAGAGATTTTAATGTCTGCCTTCAGGATATTAGGGAGTGAGTCACTCAATCTTAGACCTGTACTGTTGTCACAATATTTATCTGGCTGAAGCAGATGGATTTCTGGTCAATAGCACAGAATATTGCTGGTGGTGGGGGGGGGGGTTCAATTATGGTAATGTAATGCTCACAGAAAACAAACATCCCTTTTGGACCAACTCATTCACGCCAACCAAGGTGCCTATAGTCATATTTTATTGATCCCAGGGGAAACTGGTTTTTGTTACAGTTGCACCATAAATAATAAATAGTAATAGAACCATAAATAGTTAAATAGTAACATGTAAATTATGCCAGTAAATTATGAAATAAGACCAGGACCAGCCTATTGGCTCAAGGTGTCTGACCCTCCAAGGGAGGAGTTGTAATGTTTGATGGCCACAGGCAAGAATGACTTCCTATGACGCTCTGTGCTGCATCTCGGTGGAATGAGTCTCTGGCTGAATGTACTCCTGTGCCCACCCAGTACATTATGTAGTGGATGGGAGACACTGACCAAGATGGCATGCAACTTGGACAGCATCCTCTTTTCAGACACCACCGTGAGAGGGTCCAGTTTCATCCCCACAACATCACTGGCCTTACGAATGAGTTTGTTGATCCTGTTGGTGTCTGCTACCCTCAACCTGCTGCCCCAGCACACAACAGCAAATATGATAGCACTGGCCACCACAGACTCATAGAACATCCTCAGCATCGTCCGGCAGATGTTAAAGGACCTCAGTCTCCTCAGGAAATAGAGATGACACTGACCCTTCTTGTAGACAGCCTCAGTGTTCTTTGACCTGTCCAGTTTATTGTCAATTCGTATCCCCAGGTATTTGTAATCCTCCACCATGTCCACACTGACCCCCCGGATGGAAACAGGGGTCACCGGTACCTCAGCTCTCCTCAGGTCTACCACCAGCTGCTTAGTCTTTTTCACATTAAGCTGCAGATAATTCTGCTCACACCATGTGACAAAGTTTCCTACCGTAGCCCTGTACTCAACCTCATCTCCCTTGCTGATGCATCCAACTATGGCAGAGTCATCCCAAAACTTCTGAAGATGACAAGACTCCAGTTAGATAGATATTTACTTTACTGGTCCCAAAGGAAATTACAGTGTCACAGTAGCATTACAAGTGCCAAGTATAAATATTAGAAGAGAAGTAGAAAAGATAAAAAATAAGTTACCACGAACAGTCCAACAGGAGGGGATCTTCACTTCCCTGGCTATAGGTTCCCTCATTATAGAGCCTGAAGGCGGAGGGTAAGAATGACCTCATATAGTGCTCTTTGGAGCAGCGCAGTTGTCTTAGTATATTACTAAAAGTGCCAAGATGGCATGGAGAGGGTCAGAAACATTGTCCAGAATTACCAGGGTTTTCTGCAGGGTCCTTTGTTCTACAACAGCCTTCAGTGTGTCCAGTTTGACCCCTATAACAGAGCGAACTTTTCTAATCAGTATACTAAACCTGTTGGTATCACCCACGTTGATGCCATTGCCCCAGTACACCACCACAAAGAAGATTGTACTGGTGACACAGACTGATAGAACATGTGAAGGAGAGGGCTGCATTTTGCAAAGGACCTCAGTCTCCTCAGCTTCTGTGTTGGTGCTCTACTCAAGTCTGTCATCCAGGTGCATCTCCAGGTACTTGTAGGTCCTCACCACATTCACATCCTCACCATCAATAGTAACAGGGAGCAATGCAGGCTTAGTCTTCCTAAAGTCCATCACCATCTCCTTTGTCTTACTGATGTTGAGCTGCAGATGATTCAGCTTGCACCATTTGACAAAGTCCTCCACCAGGGTTGTGTATTCACTCTCCCTTCATATACCCAGTTATTGCTGAGTCATGTCTTCAGACATGACTCAGTGTTGTATCTAAAGTCCGAGGTATACAAGGTAAACAGGACAGGAGCCAATACAGTCCCCTGTGGGGCCCAGTGTTGCTTATAGCCATGTCTGACACACAGCTCTGAAGCCACACAAACTGTGGTCTGCCAGTGAGGTAGCCCATTATCCAGGATACAACGGAAATGCCAACCTCCATTGAATGGAGCTTTTCCTCCAGCAATGAGGGCTGTATGGTATTGAAGGCACTTGAGAAATCAAAAAAAAAAAGCCCTCTTAGTGCTGCCTTGCTTATCCAAATGGGAGTAGGCTCTGTTCAGCAGGTAGATGACAGCATCGTCAACTCCAATGTGCTCCTGGTAGGCAAACTGCAGGGTATCAAGGGCTGATCTGACCAGAGGTCAGAGACTCACATTGAAAATATGATGGAGAACTCCACACTGCTGCTCAGCACACTCCTTCAGGACCTTGCAGTTCACACCACCCGGTCCCAATGCATCGTCGTGTGAGTTTCCCCAGAGCCCTTCTCACCTGCTCAGTAGTGAAGGTGAGTCTGCATTGGGACTAATGTTAATGGCAGATGTCTCCCCCTTCTTTTTCTGTCCTAAAGAAGGGTCCTGGCCTGAGATGTCAACTGTTTATTCATTTCCTTAGCTGCTGTCTGACCCGCTGGGTTCCTCCAGCATTTTGTGTGTGTTATTTTGGAGTACCAGCATCTGCAGACTCTCTCATGTTCATATTAAGGGTGGATTGGGTCACTATTATTGGAAATAGGGGAGAATTGTTGAGGGTGGACAATGGTCCTGCTGCAGAATTTCAACCCAAAACATCCACAAATGTTGCTCATCCTGCTTAGTTCCTCTCGCAGATGCTAAAAATGACCAATACCAGGCATTGGCTGGAATGAATGTTGCTTGTTTCTCTGATGCTCTCAGGGCAAATGACATGTCTGTTCTGATCCTAAATATGGGTGTCTCCTACTTCCATATCTCACATTAAAGATTATTTACTTCTAAATACACCAACACACAATCTCACAGTTTAAAGTGTTATATAAATCAACGGATTTACAAGAGCCTAAAGTATTAATTAAATTATAAATGAATAATTATTGAATTGAATTGACTTTATTACTTAAACCCTTCATATACATGAGTAAAAATGTGTACGTTACGTCTCCCTCTAAATGTGCAATGTATAGTAATTCATAAATACAACAGGACAGTCACTATAACATAGAAATACAATTGTATCAGCGTGAGTTCATCAGTCTGATGCCCTGGTGGAAGAAGCTGTCCCGGAGCCTGTTGGTCCTGGCTTTTATGCTGCGGTATCGTTTCCGGATGGTAACCGCTGGAACAGTTTGTGGTTGGGGTGACTCGGGTACCCAATGATCCTTCGGGCCCTTTCTACACACCTGTCTCTGTAAATTATATAAATTTTGCAAGTCGAGAGGACAAAATGAACTGGAAAGATACAAATGCGTTACAAAATTTAAACCTAATAGTAGTATAATTAATGATTTTAAAAGTTGATCATAGAAGCGACCAAAGTGGGAAAAAATAATCGTAGATGGCAATTTCGGTAGCTATTTTAACAAAATGTCTTTAAAATTGAATTCGTTGTTTCGAAATTGATTTAGTTGTTTTAGTCAATAATGCGTATAAATGATTGTGTGGGTATAATAAGGAAAAGTGTACGTTTTGTTGGTGTTATTGAGGACAGGGCAGAATCTTTGCCGAAAGTGCGGCTGCAGAGCTGAGAAGCCTTCGTTGCCATGGAAACTGCAAGCCTCTGCGGCCTAGTGAACGATGGCGATCCGTGGCGACGGCAACTTGGCGTTGGGAGCGGGTGTGAGATCAGGATCGGGATCGCAACGAACTAACCGGTAAGCCAAGGCGAGGATTCGCCTATTCCAGCGGCGTGGCGCATGTATTTACCAGCGAGGATCTCCAGCTCGCCTGGCCCAGGAAAGCCTGTGGTGAGGTACCCACCGACTTACCCCGCGGGAAGTGGGGCTCCCCCCGGCAGCGTCCCCGGGAAGTGCCAGTTAAGCTCCAGCCAGAGACTTTAGGCTCAAGATTTTTTTGTGTGTAGAGCGCCTTTTTTGTATAGGAGCAGAGCTATTTGATCGCCTCCAATAAAAATGATCACCCATCCCGCATCCACTAGGGTGGCCTCAGTTAATGGTTTCTAATGATGCGTGTATCTGAAGCGGAGGACGCTTGGGGGACAGCTCATAGAGATTTGTAAGATTATGAGAGGAATAGAGAGAGGGGATAGCCAGTGTTCCCAAGTTTGAAATGTTTTATACCAGAGGTATTTAAGGTGAGAACAGGTAAATTTAAATGGGATGTGTTGGGCAAATTTTTGCCGTGGTGGGTGCCTGCATGCGCTGCCTGTGATGGTGGTGGAGGCGAATACGATAGAAATGTTCGAGAGGATCTTAGACGGGCACATAGCTGTGCAGGAAATGGAAGGGTATGGACATAGTATCGGTAGAAAGGATTAGTTTAGTTGGTCATTTTAATACTTAATTTTTGGTACAATATTGTGAGCCAAAAGGACTGCTCGTATGCTGTTCTGTTCTATGTTCTAGTGAGCTGTGCATTCAGAATCATTGAATATTTTCAAAGCATGGAATAACATTCATCCTGACGAAGGGTCTCGGCCTGAAACGTCGACTGTACCTCTTCCTAGAGATGCTGCCTGGCCTGCTGCGTTCACCAGCAACTTTTATGTGTGTTGCTTGAATTTCCAGCATCTGCAGAATTCCTGTTGTTTGCATATAAATTACATGTTGAGAAGTAATAAGGAGAGCTCCAGGAAACTGATCCCGAGGCAGGACTGCATCAGCCATGATAATGTTGAATGGTGTACAGGCTGGAGTGTCCATTTGGCCTACTTTTATGTTTTAGCCCACTGACTTTGAGACTGCTGCTCATGAAAGGTGATCCACGAATCCTGGTAGAATTAAGAAATCTGAAAAAAATTACATAGTTCAACTGCAATTTGTTAGTAAAATGTTTACAAGAAGTGAATGCAGTGTTCTAAGTTAAAAATAAATTTATTATCAAAGTACATATATATCGTCATATACTACTCTGAAATTAGTTTCCTTCCTTCCAGGCATTCACAGTAGAACAAAGAAATACAATGAAAATCAATGACACACAAGACTGACAAACGGTTGATGTCCTCTTGCACAATTTGTGCAGACACAAAAATAATAATAAATAAATAAATAAGACTGATAACTTGAGTTGTAGATTTCTTGAAAGTGAGTCCATAGGTTGCTGAATCAGTTCAGCATTGAGGTGAGTGAAGTTACTTCGGGGTCCTGATGGTTGAAGGGTAATAACAGTTCCTGAATCAGGTGGTGTGGGTCCTAAGGCTTCTGTTCTTCCTCCTGACGGTAGCAGCGAGAAGAGAGCATGGCCTAAATGGTGGGGGTCCGATGATGGAGACTGCTTTCCTATGACAGCATTCCTTGTATTGTCTAATGTAATCCCATTGTCAAACATTCAATACAAGAAGTGTGTGACTTTATTCTTCAACCAAAATAATTCTCTTGCAAATACTCTGCTGGAGGAACTCAGTGGGTCGAGCAACATCTATGAAGGGAAAGGAATTGTCAACTTTTGGGGTGAAAACACTGCATGTACAGACTTGTGTTTTCAAATAATTCTTTTACATTGGAAAAATATTTTGTTATTATGATGTGAATACTAGATTAAATTTATCAAACTGTCCTCTTCTGTGCTTTATGATCAGGGCCAGTTTGGATCAAGATTCAGAAGTGAATTCAGAAGTTTATAACTTGGCAGCCGAAGTTGCAGATTGTCCAGATAATAAGATTCCTGTGCTGCTGCTAAAGCTAAAAGGTGAGAAAGAAATGCCTTAGGACAAAATCAAGGACCCACAAGCATTCCTGTATCTTTTTCTTCTCTTCAGTGTGAGCTAACTCCAGCTGGAGTAATGTGCAACATAAAAAAAACACTAGAGGAGCTCAGTGGGTCAGACAGCATCTGTGGAAGCAAATGGACAGTTCATGTACTATGAGCTGAGCTGAGCTGTCTTGCTCTCCCAAATGCTAACTATTTCAATTCTCCTCCTTGTTCCCATACTGACGTCTGTTCTTAGCCTCTAATGCCTAGTTGGGGCTAACCACAAACTAGAGGAACAGCACCTTGTGTCACCTGACCTTTAACAGCATAAACTTATTTTTTCCATTAAGGGCTTGCTTTCCTTTGTGTGCCCTTATTGCTTGCTGTAACTGGAGTTCAGCATTCTGTAGTAGTGCAGTCACTTGTGTTGAGTATAATGTCCTCCTGAGGGGTTGCCTATTGGGTCTTCAGGCGGACGTTGAACCACATATTCTGGTATCACCACAGGACTTAATCCGGGATGTTAAGAGTGGTTTCCCTTAATGGAGAATGCCTGTGTGCGACTTTGTATATACCGAGTGTTAGTTGCTAATTAGTGCTGATATCCAGATATATTTTAGGTTTTATTTAGAGATGCAGCACAGTAACAGGCCCCTTCCAGTCCAACGAGCCCATGTGACCAATTAACCTACTAACCTGTACATCTTTGGAATGTGGGAGGTAACCAGAGTAAACCCACGTGGTCAAGGGGAGATAGCCAAGTTGTCCATGATGCATGGTAATAGAAGTTGTAACTCAAAGGCAAAATACTGGAATGCTGGAAATCTGAAATGAAATAGAAAATTTGAAAAATGCTCAAATCAGGGAGAATCTTTTGAAAGGAAACTCATATCATTTCAGGTCAGTGATCTAATTAACTTGTAAATGATAGGGTCCAATGATCCTAGGTCTTCTCCCCTTTACCACTGAGGTAGATAGTTCTCCTTATACACAAAATCTACATACATTTGCAGAATCACACATTGTTCACTTTTAGAGATTAATTATCTTCATTTGTTACAAGTAATCGAAGCACACAATGAAATCTGTCATTTACGTCAACAACCAGCACAGTCTGAAGATGTGCTGGGGCAGTCCACAAGTGTCACCATGCTTCCGGCGCTAATAAGGCATGCACAAAACTTACAAACCCTAACCAGTACGTCTTTGGATTATGGATGGAAACTGGAACATCAAGATCGCTGGCACAGTAAAGTGTTACGCTAACCACTGTACTGTCGTGCCACTCCACCTCCTGCCACCCCACCCCATACCACACATGTTGCATTGTTAATAGAACATAGAATAGTACAGCACAGTAACAGGCCCTTCAGCCCACAATGTTGTGCCGACCCTCAAACCCTGCCTCCCATACAGCCCCCCTCCTTAAATTCCTCCATATACCTGTCTAGTAGTCTCTTAAATTTCACTAGTGTATCTGCCTCCACCACTGACTCAGGCAGTGTATTCCACGCACCAACCACTCTCTGAGTAAAAAACCTTCCTTTAATATCCCCCTTGAACTTCCCACCCCTTACCTTAAAGCCATGTCCTCTTGTATTGAGCTGTGGTGCCCTGGGGAAGAGGCGCTGGCTGTCCACTCTACCTATTCCTCTTAATATCTTGTATACCTCTATCATGTCTCCTCTCATCCTCCTTCTCTCCAAAGAGTAAAGCCCTAGCTCCCTTAATCTCTGATCATAATCCATACTCTCTAAACCAGGCAGCATCCTGGTAAATCTCCTCTGTATCCTTTCCAATGCTTCCACATCCTTCCTATAATGAAGCGACCAGAACTGGACACAGTACTCCAAGTATGGCCTAACCAGAGTTTTATAGAGCTGCATCATTACCTCACGACTCTTAAACTCTATCCCTCGACTTATGAAAGCTAACACCCCATAAGCTTTCTTAACTACCCTATCTACCAGTGAGGCAACTTTCAGGGATCTGTGGACATGTACCCTGAGATCCCTCTGCTCCTCCACACTACCACATATCCTGCCATTTACTTTGTACTCTGCCTTGGAGTTTGTCTTTCCAAAGTGTACCACCTCACAGTTCTCCGGGTTGAACTCCGTCTGCCGCTTCTCAGCCCACTTCTGTATCCTATCAATGTCTCTTTGCAATCTTCAGCAATCCTCTACACTATCCACACCACCACCAACCTTTGTGTTGTCTGCAAACTTGCCAACCCACCTTTCTACCCCCACATCCAGGTCACTAATAAAAATCACGAAAAGTAGAGGTCCCAGAACAGATCCTTGTGGGACACCACTAGTCACAACCCTCCAATCTGAATATACTCCCTCTACCACGACCTCTGCTTTCTGCAGGCAAGCCAATTCTGAATCCACCTGGCCAAACTTCCCTGGATCCCATGCCTTCTGACTTTCTGAATAAGCCTACCATGTGGAACCTTGTCAAATGCCTTACTAAAATCCATGTCTGAAGCTATGTCCCCACTAAGTTCCTCTGTAGCCTTTCCCCTCTTTCTAAGTAACAAATCTCAGATACTGCTCTGCTCTTTCCAGTTTTGGCCTCTTGCTTGTCCTTGATTTTTTGCTACTCCAGACATGCCTTCCCTGTTGAATCCTTCATCTCTGACATTCTACCTTTCTCATATTTTGAAATGGAAGAAAAAAGACTTTCATTTGTACGTGCCTTTCATAGCCTGGAATCATCCCAGATTGCTTCCAGCTATTAAGGTTCATTACATTTCTAATGTAGGAAACACAATGCCCCATTTGTTCACAACAGGCTTACAAGGCTGCCTTGTGCATCAAAGACCAGATAAACCTGTTTTTGTAATGTTTATTTAGGGTAAACATTTGCCAGGACCCCAGGGGAAAACATCTTTGCTTTGCTTCTAAACACTGCCATGAGTTTGTTTATATACACCTAAGAGATGCAGTATTTCTTCTCTAAGACAGTATCTCCAGCACACTTTCAGAACTATACTAAAGTGTCTAACTCTTGAGTATTGGGCATGAGCATTGTCCACTGAGCCACAGGAAGCATCTGCAAATTCATTCAGTGACTCGACATTCCTTATACTTAAATATAGGTATAGACTTGACTGATCCATGAAGAAATCCAAAATATAGGTACTTAATTTTATTAAATTGGCAATAATCTGAATCCACTAAAATCAAATGGTAGTTACTTTTTAAATTGAAAATAGTTCATAGTGGGTCTGCACAGTTATGATAATATATTTTCTGCATGAAACCAACCTTCGCTATGCCACAGAGAACAAGTGGCATCTGCAAAACGAGACATAACAACCAAAAGTGGCCACTGAATATATGCTCATGGTCTGGTGCTGTAGCTCATCCAATAGAAGTTTTGATGTGTTTATGCATTCAGAAATGCTCTCCTGTACACCACTGTTGTAATGCATGGTTATTTGAGTTACTGGTGTCTTCCTGTCACTTAAGCCAGTCTGGCTCTCCTCTGACCTCTCTCATCAACAAGGTGTTTTCATCCACAGAACTGCCGCTCACTGGATGTTTTTTGTACCATTCTGTGTAAACTCTAGAAACTGGTATGCATGAAAATCCCAGGAGATCAACAGTTTCTGAGATACTCAACCACCCCGTCTGGCACCAATGATCATTCCACGGTCAATCACTTAGATTACATTTCACCCCATTCTGATGTTTGGCCTGAATAATGATGGCACCTCTTGATCATGTCTGCATGTTTTTATGCATTAAGTGGCTGATTAGATATTTGCATTAACATACAACTATACGTAATAAAATGTCCACTGAGTATATATTGTAGCATATTTGAGATTTCATTCCTGATGCGGCTTTAACTATTTTTCTTTTACCTTGCCACATATTTTACAGAAATCTTAAAAGAACCTCCCTTAGGAAGCAAAGAGTTAAAGAAGTTGAAGGAGGACATTTATTATTATGACCTAATTCAGTATTGCATACTAGTGCTTACACAAGACTACCGCAACATCCCAGGGAACTGGTTCACAGCTGTACAGCTGGCAGAGATACTCAGGTAAAGATCAGGGGTCTAATTTCTGTGACTGGTATTCAGCTTTGTTGCTATTGTGGTTCAACTAAGAAGTACTTTGTCTGTTATTGCACATTGCCATGAAAAGTATTTGGAAGAATTACACATTAAATAATGAAGACCGTAAAGACTTAGAAATAGAATTAGAATATTCTGCCCATTGAGTCTGCTCCACCATTCGAAACTTTCCCTCTCAACCCTATTCTCCTACCTTCTCCCTGTAATGTTTGATAACCTTACTAATGAGGAACTAATCAGCCTCTGCTTTAAATATACCCAATGACATGGCCTCCACAGCTGTCTGTGGCGATGAGTTCCACAGATTCTCCACCCTCTGGCTAAAGAAATTCCTCCTCATCTTTATTCTATAGTGATATCCTTCTATTATCTGGGGCTGTGCCCTCTGGTCCTAGACTCTCCCACTGCTACAATAAGCAGCCCACAGGAACTGTTCATGAATCAGAATCAGGTTTATTATCATCGGCATGCGATGTGAAATTTGTTAGCTTAGCAGCTGCTCAATGCAGTACATAATCTTGCAGAGACAGAAAAAAATAGTAATAATAAATAAAATAAAACAATAATAAACAAGTAAATTACACATATTAAATAGGTTATTAAAAATGTGCAAAAACAGAAATACTGTATATTAAAAAAGTGTAGTAGTGTCCAAAGCTTCAAAGTCCATTCAGGAATCGGATGGCAGAGGGGAAGAAGCTGTTCCTGAATCGCTGAGTGTGTGCTTTCAGGCTTCTGTACCTCCTACCTGATAACACTGAGAAAAGGGCATGCCCTGGGTGCTGGAGGTCCTCAATAATGGACGCTGCCTTTCTGAGACACCACTCCCTAAAGATGTCCTGGGTACTTTGTAGGCTAGTGCCCAAAATGGAGCTGACTAAATTTACAACCTTCTGCAGCTTCTTTCAGTCCTGTGCAGTAGCCCCTCCATATCAGACAGTGATGCAGCCTGTCCGAATGCTCTCCACAGTACATCTATAGAAGTTTTTGAGTGTATTTGTTGACATGCCAAATCGCTTCAAACTCCTAATAAAGTATAGCCACTGTCTTGCCTTCTTTATGACTACATCAGTGTGTTGGGACCAGGTTAGAGCCTCAGAGATCTTGACACCCAGGAACTTGAAACTGCTCACTCTCTCCGCTTCTGATCCCTGTATGAGGATTGGTATGTGTTCCTTCGTCTTACCCTTCCTGAAGTCCACAATCAGCTCTTTCGTCTTACTGATACTGAGTGCCAGGTTGTTGCTGCGGCACCATTACACTAGTTGGCATATCCCGCTCCTGTACGCCCTCTCGTCACCACCTGCGATTCTACCAACAATGGTTGTTTCATCAGCAAATTTATAGATGGTATTTGAACTATGCCTAGCCACACAGTCATGTGTATACGGAGAGCAGAGCATTGGGCTAGGCACATACCTCTGAGGTGCGCCAGTGTTGATCGTCAGCGAGGAGGATATGTTATCGCCAATCCGCATAGACTATGGACTCCGGTTAGGAAGTCGAGGATCCAATTACAGAGGGAGGTACAGAGGCCTATGTTCTGCAACTTCTCAATCAGGATTGTGGGAATGATGGTATTAAATGCTGAGTTATAGTCAATGAACAGCATCCTGACGTAGGTCTTTGTGTTGTCTTGGTGATCTAAGGTCGTGTGGAGAGCCATGGAGATTGTGTCTGCTGTTGACCTATTGTGACAATAGGCAAATTGCAATGGGTCCAAGTCCTCGTTGAGGCAGGAGTTCAGTCTAGTCACAACCAACCTCAAAGCATTTCATCACTGTCGATATGAGTGCTACCGGGTGGTGCAATTGGGAACTATTTTATTTTAAAATTAAGGCATTTATATAGTCTCGGATTGGCTCTTCAGCGGACTGAAAACTATAAACAAATTAGATTCCATAATCACTACACTGCAAGAAACTTTTCCCCATGTCAGAGGTTGGATAAAACTATAAGATGTAGGTTTATGGTAAGGGGGAAGAGATTCATAGGTAATATGCTGGGGATCTCCTTCACCCAGATAGTGGTATGTAGCTGGAGCATGCCTCAGAGAGTGTATAAATATGGTCACTTGAATTCCTCATCCCACTCCCACTCTGAATTATTTGTCCATGACTTCCTTTACTGCAACAGTGGAACCCAACACAAACTTGAAAAACAGGTCCTCATTTTTGTTACAGCCCCTTGTATTGAAATCTACGGCTTTAGGCAATTTGATTCTTTTTCCTTTTTTAGCTACTGGGAATGGAGCACTTGCCCAGCCTGGCCCACTGCTCTTGTCCTTGTGTTCTGTATTTCACAATCCCCACATTACTTTGTCCAGATCCAGATGAAGGATCTTGTACTCAGCATTCAGGTTCAATCTTCCAAAGTTTATCAGCTCATACTTCCCCAGATTGAACTCCATCTGCCACTTCTCTGCACCCTGATTATATCTTGTTGTAACACAAATGCTGGAGAAACTCAACAGATCCAGCAGCATCTATGGAAATGAGCAAACAGTCATCAGGGTCTCAGTCTGAAATATCGACTGTTTATTCATTTCCAGAGGTGCTGCCTGACCTGGGTTCCTCTAGCATTTTGTGTGTGATGCTCTGGATTTCAAGCACCTCTTGTGTTTATATCCTGTTGTAAACTATGACAATCTTATTATTATCAACAATACCACAAACCTTGGTGTTATCTGCAAAGTTGCTCCTTCACCCTTCCACTTTCTTTTCCAAGTCACTTATAAAAATTCAGAAAAGTAGGGCTCCCAGAAAAGATACCTGTGGAACACACCCCACCTACTAGCACCTTCTGTAGGAAAGCCAGTTCTGAATCCTTGCAGTAGGTTTCCATGTCTCATGACTGGATTGCCTCTAATCCCTATGGAGAATAGTTTTATTCTGCATAAGAATGTGAAAAGTTACGGCAGGTAGATGCGAATGTGATGAAGAGCAGACGAAGAGCAAAGGAACCTACTTTGCTCCTAATTGTCTTTTGCACGTTGGTTGTTCCACCCTCTTGGTTGTGTGCAGTTTTTCATTGATTGTATTTCGTTTCTTTATATTTATTGTGAATGCCTGCAAGAAAATATATGTACTTTGATAATAAATTTACGTTGATCATTGAACTTCTTGAAGAGGCATAGATCGAATGGACAGCCAGAGACTTCTTCCCAGGCCTGAAATGACTAATACAAAGGGGCATAATTTTACGGTGTTGTGAAAAATGTATAGGGAGGATGTCAGAGGCAAGTGTTTTACAGAGAATAGTAGGTGTATGGAATGCACTGCTAGGGATGGTGGTAGAGGCAGATACATTAGCGACATAAAAGGAGCACTGAGATAGGCTCCTAACTCATGATAGGATGGATGAGAGCAGAGTAGAGGGCTATACGGGAGGAAGGGGTTAGATTGATATTGCAGTAGATTAAAGGGTTGTCACATTAATGTGGGCCAAAGGGCCTGTACCGTTCTATGTTCTATAATGAAATCAACCATATGATCTCTGAATGAAATGTCTTTCTTTGTTAAGTTTCCTTTCACTATCAGCCTGGAACCTGCTCAAGGGTTCTTAAACCAAGCTATGAAAAATATAATGTATTTTGTTTAACAATCATGAATAATGGAATTGAATTGATTTGAATTGACTTTATTTCTTACATCCTTCACATACATAAGGAGTAAAAATGCTTACGCTACATCTCCGGCTAAGTGTGCAATGTGCAATTTATAGTAATTTGTAATAGATAGTATGTACAACAGCACAGTCAATATAGCATAGAAATAAAATTGTATCAGTGTGAATTAATCAGTCTGATGGCCTGGTGGAAGAAGCAGTCCCGGAGCCTGTTTGTCCTGGCTTTTATGTTGAGGTACTGTTTCTGTATGTTAGCAGCTGGAATAGTTTGTGGTTGGGATGACTCAGGTCCCCAGTGATCCTTCGAACACTTTTTACACACCTTTTACTGTAAACGCCCTGAATAGTGGGAAGTTCACAAAAACAGATGCGCTGGGCTGTCTGCACCAAACCCTGCAGTTCTGCCATTGAGGGAAGTACAGTTCCTGCACCAGGCAGTGATGCAGCCAGTCAAGATGCTCTCAATTGTGTCCCTGTAGAAAGTCCTCAGGATCTGGGGACTCATGTCAAACTTCTTCAACCACCTGAGGTGGAAGAGGGGCTGTTGTGTTTTTTTCACCACACAGCTGGTATGTACAGACTAAGTGAGGCCCCTTGGTGATGTGTATACCAAGGAAACTGTTCACCCTCTCAACTCCAGATCCATTGATGTCAATAGGTGTGAGCCTGTCTCTGTTCCTCCTGCAGTCCACAACCAGCTCCTTTGTTTTTGTGACGTTGAGGGAGAGGTTGTTTTCTTGACACCACTGTGTCAGGATGATGACTTCTCTATAGCTGCCTCGTTATTATTTGAGTTAAGGCCAATCAATGTAGTATCTTCGGCAAATTTAATTAGCAGATTGGAGCTGTGGGTGGCGACACAGTCATGGGTATACAAAGGGTAAAGGAGGAGGCTTAGGACATAGCCCTGAGGGACACCTGTGTTGAGGGACAGAGGGGCAGAGGTGAGGGAGCCAACTTGTACAGCTTGCTGGCAATCTGACAGGACGTCCAGGATCCAGCTGCACAAGGCAGGGTGAAGGCTTCTTGTCAAGGCTGGAGGGAATTATGGTGTTGAATGCTGAATTGTAGTCTAAGAACAGCATTCTCACATAAACATCCTTCTTCTCCAGATGTGTAAGGACGGTGTGTAGAGCTGTGGCTATTACATCATCTGTCGATTGGATGTGTCGGTAGGTGAATTGCAGGGGATCCAGTGTGGGTGGTTGCAAGCTGCAGATGTCGTCCTTGACCAGCCTCACAAAGCATTTGCTTATTATTGAGGTGAGTGTGACAGGACACCAGTCGTTCAGAGATGTTACCTTGGTCTTTTTAGGTACAAGGACAATGATGGATGTTTTGAAGCAGGAGGGCACTCTACACTGGGAGAGGGAGAGATTAAAAATGTCTGTAAACACACCTGCCAGTTGTGCCGCACACATCCTGAGTACCTGCCCTGGGACGCTGTCCTGTCCCTCAGCCTTGCAGCTGTCCACTCGTTGGAAACACCTGCATACTTCAGCCTCAGAGATGACCAAGGTGCAGGTCTCTTCGGTGGCTCTCCTCAGGGGCTCCGTGTTGGCGATATTAAACTGAGCGTAAAAATGATTTAACTCATCTGGGACAGAAGCAGCAATGTTGAAACTTTATAAAGCACTGGTGAGGGCTCACTTGGAGTATTGTGAGCAGTTTTGGGCCCCATATCTTAGAAAGGATGTGCTGGAACTGGAGAGGGTTCGAGGGAGGTTCATGAATGATTCCAGGATTGAGCAGCTTGTCATATAAAGAATGTCTGATGGCTCTGGGCCTGCATTCACTAGAATTCAGAAGGAGGAGAGATGACCTAATTGAAACCTATCAAATGGTGAAAACTTTGATAGAGTGGATGTGGAGAGTATGTTTCCTGTAGTATGAGAGTCTTAAGTCCTGAAGGCACCTCCTCAGAATAGAGGGGCATCCTTTTGGAACTGAGATGAGAAAGAATTTCTTCAGCCAGAAGGTGGTGCATCTGTGGAATCCTTTGTCACAGGCAGCTGTGGCGGCCAAGTCTTTTTGTATATTTAAGGCATAGGTTGATAGATTCTTGCTTGGTCAGGGCAAGAAGGGATATGGGGAGAAGGCAGGAGATTGGGGCTGAGAGGAAAATTGGATCAGCCTTGATGAAATGATGGAGCAGACTCAATGGGCCAAATGGCCTAATTCTGCTCCTATACTTTATGGTCCTATGGTCATGGGCGATCTTCTCCCTCTGCACTATCCCCATATTTCCTGATTCTTTACATATCCTCAACCTCTATTCTGAACAAACTGAATGAATAAGCCACCATCGACTTCTAAGATTCCTACCCTCTTTGTGAAGAATGCTGTCATAGATTCACACAGCAAAGAAACAGGACCTTCAGCCCAACTCATCGACAATTGCTTTTAAACATCTTCTCTGCATCCGCCGTGTCAAGCCCAATAAGAATTTAAATAAGATCACCTTTCTTTTTTTTAAATCTTAAAAGAATATAAGCCAAGAGCACTTCATCTCTCATATGCCAAACCTGCATCCCTGCAATGAGACTAGTGAATCTTTGCTGCACTCCCTCTGTAGATGAATTTCCTTTTCTTTTTTATTTCCTTTTTACTTAAGGAATAAAAAAAACTGCACAATTCTCCAGACTGCAGTCTTATAAGAATCCCAAGTAATTGTAGTAGATTCTCTTCATTCCAGCACTCAAATGGTCCTGTAATAAGGTAAAAGCAACATTAACTCTCCTCTTCCTCTTCCCACCCTGTCACTTGTAAAAATGCCATCCCCTTCTTTCAGTTCCTCAATCTTTGCTGCATCTGCTCTCATAGTGGGGCTTTTCGTTCCAGAACTAATGAAATGTCCTCCTTCAAAGAAAGGGGCTTCCCTCCCTCCACCATCAACACAGCCTTCACCCACATATCTTTTATTTCGAGCATGTCTGCCCTTACCCCATCCGCCCACTGCTACACCAGGGATAGGGTTCTTCTTGTCCTCATCTATCAGGTGTAGCACATAATTCTCTGTAACTTCCACCATCTCCAACAGGACCCCATCACCAAGCACATCTTTCCCTCGCCTCCCCCTCCCCATTTTCCACTTTCCACTTTCCACTGGGTTCAATCCCTACCCAACTCCCTTGTCCATACATCCCTCCCCACTGATCTCCCTCCTGGTACTTACCCTTGCAAGCAAAACAAGTGCCCCTACACCTCCACCCTCACCGCCATTCAAAGTCCCAAACAGTCCTTCCAGGTGAGACAACACCTATGAGTTCATTGGGGCCATCTACTGTATTTAGTGCTCCTTGTGTGGCCTCCTGTGTATTGGTGAGACCTGACTTAGATTGGGTGACCTCTTTGCCGAGCACCTACCCTCTGCTTGCCTACTGGGATCTCCCAGTAGCCACCAATTTCAATTCTACTTCTCATTCCCATTCTGACGTGTCAGTCCATGGCACGATGAGGCCACATTCAGGTTGGAGGAGCAACACCTTATATTATGTCTGGGTAGCCTCCAACCTGATGGCATGAACATTGATTTCTTGAACTTCCACAATTGCACCTTCACCATTCCCCGTTTCCCTCTCACACCTTATCTCCTTACCTGCCCATCACCTCCCTCCTTCCCTTTCTTCCATGGTCTATCTCCTATCGGATTCCCTCCCCACCGTTTCACCTATCACCTACCACCTTGTACTTCTTCCACCCCTCTCTCAACCTTTTTACTCTTACTTCCAATCTTTCTTTCCAGTCTTGAAGAAGGGTCTCAGCCCGAAACATCGACTGTTTACTCTTTTCCATAGATGCTCCCTGGCCTGCTGAGTTCCTCCAGCATTTTGTGTGGGTTGCTTGGATTTCCAGCATCTACCAGTTTTCTCGTGTTTGTGATTAACTGTCCTGTTTCAATGAGGATCAGCACTCATGGGGTTTTTTTGCTGCTTATAAAGATAATTCAGTTAAGTGCCTCAAACTTATTTATTTGATTTATATTATTGCTTGGATCCCTTGAATGGATTTGCAAGCCTTAGATTCAACTCTGGTACCTCAGGATGCTGGAGGAACTCAGTAGGTCAGGCAGTGTGTATGGAGAGTCAGCGTTTCCCAGCGAGACTCTTCATCAGGACCTTCATTATTGCTGTCTGAGTTACTGAGTTCCTCCAGTATTTCGTTTGTGTTATTCTGAATTTCCATAATCTGCAGAATGTCTTGCGTGTAAGATTGAACTGTAGCCTCGTAGTTAACTAATATTCTTTGCCATCAGAAACTCCATTTGTGGATACCAGTTATTCTATGCATAACACCTTTGGTTAGATATAGCACCCAAATAAGTTGACCACCATGACTAAAGATCCTTTGTAGTGATACATCACATGGGAAATCTAAATATTTTTGATTGAATGTGTTATAGGGTGAAATATGTCTACTGGAATATTTTGAGGTTTACTGACTTAACAGTAATTTGAATTGCTTTCCCTTAGCACTGCCTGTGTGGGTCTGGATCCAAAGGATGATGCAGAAGAATTTTACAACAAAGTGTTACCATCAGGCACAGACAATCTAATGTTGCTGGCACGGCGTCTACAGGCTCGCTTCCTCAAAGCTGACGAGGTGATTCTATATAGCTTCTATCTGCCTGCTCCATTTACATCATTTGATATGTTTATCTCACTGCACCTTAAGCTAAAAGCACAGTTTTTGATGCCAGTTTCAATATTTTGCATTCAAATGTAAGCATGTACAAATTCTACATGTGCAGAAATTTATTGTTTTAACCACTTAAGGCTTCTGCATACCTCTACATTTTTTGTTGCAAATTTTACAAGTCCTTAGAAGTTGAATTTTCCAATTAGCCCTGCAGTATTTACCCGGACACAAGCCTTTAGTTCAGTTTAGCTTATGCACCATTTTAAGAACTTCAATTTCTCAACCACACTTTGTGTCGTGTCATTTTTTGGGGTTATGATGAACGCATGCTCTCTGCAGCTGTGTTAGTTCCTCCTTGGCAGTACCTATTGTTTCATACACTCAGTGGTCACTTTATTAGGTATACCTGTACACCTGTTTGTTAATGCAAAATTCTAATCAGCCAATCACCTGTCAGTAATGCAACACATAAAAGCATGCAGACAGCTGTTGTTCAGACCAAGCATCAGAATGGGGAAGAAATATGACATAAGTGATTTCAATAATGGAATGATTGTTGGTGCCTTATGGGATGGTTTGGGTATCTCAGAAACTGCTGATCTCGTGGGATTTTCATGCACAGCAGTCTCTAGAGTTTACAGAGAATTGTGTGCAAAACAAAAAAAGATCCAGTAAGCGGCAACTTTGGGTGTAAACACCTTGTTAATGAGAGAAGTCAGGGAAGAGTGTCCAAACTGGTTCAAGCTGACAGGAAGATGACAGTAATTCAAATAACCACGTGTTGCAACAGTGGTGTACAAAGAGCATCTCTGAACGTACAACAAGTCAAATCATGAAGTGGATGGGCTACAGCAGCAGAAGACCACACTGGGTTCCACTCCTGTACCTACTAATTTTTATAAATGCTTCAGGGTTTCCAGCAGAATTGCTCACAGGACTTTTGTCATCTGGCATTTAACAATGTGACTCCAAGAGATGCTTTTTCAACCAGCACTCTCCTGCTATAACTTCATATTTTCGGTGGCCTATCTCTAATCCTAGCCTTAGTTACTCCATCTACTCCCTGGAGTTATGACTGAATTTACCTAACCCATCGTTATTTCATTTTCTCCTTATCATGTCACTTGTAACACAATGGCATAGCGATTAGCACCAGTAATCACTGATTGGAGTTCAATTGCCGCCACTGTCTGTAAGGATATTATACGTTCTTCCTGTGACTGAGTGGGGTTCCTCCGGGTGGCCTAGTTTCCTCCCACATTCCGAAGATATACGGTTAGGACATGCTATATTGGCACTGGAAGCTTGGTGGTGCTTGCTGGTTGCCCCAACACAATCCTTGGACTGTGCTGGTTATTGACACAAATGACACATTTTTCACTGTATGTTTCAATGTACATGTGACAAATAAAGCTAATCTTTAAATGCAGTTTTGAATGGAATAATTGAAAAGCTTCAAAAATCAATCCTTGTTTTGGGTAGGTTACTATGCACACCACTGGGGAAAAAATATTTCACCGAACGTGACCTGGGGATGCCAATGAAACGTTATATTGTGATGTGAAGTATACTGCACATCCACTCAGTTTTCTTACTCCCTACAACAATGATAATTTTCCATATTAAATAAAGCATTTATTGACCATGTTGTTCTTCAGCTCCTAGATTCCTGATGATGCCCTTGAGAAATCGAGTAGGTTGATCTGGCCTGCCCATGGGGTTGGGCTGCATTATTTCCCCATTTGACTACACTGAACGTAGAACATCAAACAGTACTGCTCAGGAACAGGCCCTTCAGCCCACAATGTCTGTGCCAAACACCATTCCAAATTAAACTAAATCTCTTCTCCTACGCATGATCCGTATCACAAAGTTGCTCCTCAGCCCCCATTCTGCTCACTGTACACCCATGACTGTGTGGCCAAATTCTGCTCTCATTCCATCTACAAGTTTGTAGATGATACCACCATAGTGGGCCATACCTCAAATAACAAGTACAAGAAGGAGATAGAGATCTTGGTAACATGCTGTCATGACAAGAACCTTTGCCTCAATGTCAGGCAAATAAGAGCTGCGCATTATCTTCAAAGGGTGACAGTGCACATGCTGTGCTTACATCTACAATGTTGAGTTTGAGATCTTTGAAAGCTTCAAGTTCAGCACATCACAGAAACAAACCTGCCTTCCATGAACTCTTATCTACGCTTTTCGCTGAGGCAGTAAAAGCAGCCAGCATAATGAAAGACCCCACCCACCCTAGGCATACTCCTTTCTCCCCTCTTCTATCGGGCAGAAGATGGAAAAGCCTGAAAGCATGTGCCTCCAGGCTCAAAGGCAGCTTCTACCCTGCTGCTATAAGACATTAAGTGGTTTCCTGGTATGATAAAGATATATTGGACTCTTGACCTCACGATCTGCCTCATTAAGATCTTGCATCTCATTGTTTACCTGCATTTCACTTGCACTAAAGCTGTTACACTGTTGTTTTACCTTGTTCTAGCTCAGAGCACTGTGTAATGAATTGATTGGTATGAACAGTGTGCAGGACAAGCTTTTTACTGTATCTCGGTAAATGTAGTAATAATAAACCAATTGCAATTCCAATATCCTCTGTTCCCGGCATATTCATGTCTCTATCAAATAGCCTCTTAAGAGTCATATTCTATCTGCTTTCACGATTACCCCTAGCAGGCCATTCCAGGCACCTACCACTCTGTGTGGAAAGGAAAATTTGCCCCATACATCTCCTATAAATTCACTCACCCTTGTCTTAATTGCATGCCCCACAATATTAACATTTCATGGAAGAAAGGTTCTGGCAGTTTACCCTATCAATGCCTCTCACAAAGTTATAAACTTTCCCTCAGCCTTAGACACTCCAGAGAAATCAGTCAGAGTTTATCCAATCTGCCCCTATAGTTTATAGTCTTTTATCCAGGCAGAATCCTTTTTAAACCTCTTCCATACTCTTCTCAAATCTTCCACATCTTTCCTATATTTACACACAATACTCCAAAAACAGCGTGATCAAAGTTCTATATAGATGCAGCATGATTTCCTTATACTAAGAGTTAGTACCTTAACCATGAAAGCAAGCATCAATAAGCTATCTACTTGCATGACTACTTTCAGGGAGCTAGGAACTTGGATCCCAAATCCCTCTGTTCATCACGCTGGATGTCAAAGACTTTCAATTGTACAAGTACCAGCAGCCAATAAAACTTAAAAAGTTGAGTCTCAACTGTCACATCCAATCAATGTCAACATTACAAATACTACATGTAAATAAAATGTATTTAATGAATGAATGGAATTTTTTTAAACACTTAAAAATACTGCAACACTTTTTCTGTTTCAAGGATGATGATAAACAAGATTTTCTGTGCTATTTCCACAATGTGACAGACTCCCTTTGCCTGCTTCTGAGTGGCCACATTCAGTTGATTCAGCATGGTAAGTACCATAATGGAGAATAATGTCAGAAGGTACAGAGAGGAGCGTAGTCGGATAAAAACACAGTGAGCCAAAGGAGGAGTTAGGAAGGGAGACCAAATAGCTTTGATTCAAGTTGATTTTTATGAAGAGGCTTAAAGCAGAAGAGGTAGAAAAGGGTAACAAAACAAGGAGATGCATAGTCATGGAGAGATACAGCATGGAAATAGGCCCACCAAGTCTGCTCCAACCATTTATGCTAATCCTACATTAAAGTAAAATTTATTATCAGAGTACATACACGTCACCACATACAACCCTGAGATTCTTTTTCCTACAGGCATATTCAGCAAATTTATAGAACAGTAACTATAAACAGGATCAATGAAAGAGCAAGAGTATAGAAGACAACAAACTGTGCAAATGCAAATATAAATAAATAGCAATAAATAACGAAAGCATGGAATAACAAGAGAAGGAGTTCTTAAGTGAGATCATTGGTTGTGGGAACACCAGAAATAGAATGAGTGTGGTTATCCTCTTTGGTTCAGGAGCCTGATGGTTGAGGGGTAGAAACTGCTCTTGAACCTGGTGGTGAGAGTCCTAAGGCATATGTTTCTTCTACCCGATGACAGCAGCAAGAAAGAAGCATGGCCTGGGTGGTGAGGATGCTGCCTTTCTATGACAACATTTCATGTAGATGTGCTCAGTAGCTGGGAGGGGTTTACCCATGATGTACTGGGCTGAATCCACTACCTTTTGTAGGATTTTCCACTCAAAGGCATTGGTGTTCCCATACCAGGCCGTAATGCAGCCAGTCAGCACACTTTCCACACACATCTCTGGAAGTTTGCCGAGGTTTTTGATGACATGCTGAATTTCCTCAGACTCATAAGGAAGTAGAGGCTCTGTCATGTTTTCTTTGCGATTACTTTTACGTGATGGGATCAGGAGAGGTCCTCTCAGATTCAGTAGGTTTCAATCAGATCCCCACGCATTCTTCTAAATTCCAGTGAGTACAGGCCCAGAGCTGCCCAACACTCCTCATATGCTGACCCCTTCATTCCCAGAATCATCCTTGTGAACCTCCTTTGGACTCTCTCCAATGACAACACATTCCTTTTGAGAAAAGGGGCCCAAAACTGTTGACAATACTCCAAATGCGGCCTGATTAGTGTCTTATAAAACTTCAGCATTATCTCCTTGCTTTTATGTTCTATTCCCCTTGAAATAAATGCCAGTATTGCATTTGCCTTCTTTACCACAGACTCAGCCTGTAAATTAACCTTCTGGAAGTCTTGCACAAGGACTCCCAAGTCCCTTTGCACCTCTGATGTTTGAATTTTTTCCCATTTAAATAATAGTCTTTTACCAAAATGCATTATCATACATTTCCTAACACTGTATTCCATTTCCCACTTTTTTGCCCATTCTTCCAATTTGTCTAAGTTCTGCTGCAATCGCATTGCTTCCTGAGCACTATCTACCCCTCCACCTATCTTTGTACCATCTGCAAACTTTGCCACAAAGCCATCAATTCCACTATCTAAATCATTAACAGACAATGTGAAAAGTACAGTCTCAATACTGACCCCTGAGGAACACCACTAGTCACTGGCAGCCAACTAGAAAAGGCCTCCTTTATTCCCACTCGCTGCCTCCTGCCCATCAGCCATTCCTCTATCTATGCCAGTATATTTCCTGTAACACCATAGGATGTTATCTTGTTAAGCAGCCTCACGTGAGGCACCTTATCAAATGCCTTCTGAAATCTAAGTAAGTCACATGCACAGCCTCTGCTTTGTCCACTCTGCTTATTACTTGCTTGAAGAATTCCATAAGATTTGTCAGGCAAGATTTCCCTTTACAAAAACCATGCTGACCTTGACTTATTGTGTCATTCGTCTTCAAGTATCCCGAAGCCTTGCCCTTAATATGGACTATGGACTCCAAATAGTACCACTGAGGTTAGGCTAAAGGCTGATAATTTCCCCTCTTTTGTCTTCTTCCCTTCTGAAAGAGTGGAGTGACATTTGCAATTTTCCAGTCCTCTGGGGCCATGTCAGAATCAAGTGATTCTTGAAAGATCATGACCAATGCATCCATTATCTCTTCAGCAACGTCATTCAGGACTCTGCGATGTAGTCCACCTTAAGAACTTTCAGTTTGCCTAGCACCTTTTTCTTTGTAATAGCAATGGCACTCACTCCTGCTCCTTGACACTCACAGACCTCTGACATACAGCTAGTGTTTTCTACAGTCAGTGGGTGCCGTCCCGAATCCGGGGTTGGCGGCTATGCATCTTCATCTTCTTTGATCTTACAACAACACCAAGTACAGCCTGTCCTCCAGCTTGTTCTCGCCGGCCGCCTTGGCACCGCCTGCTGCTGCCCCCGCCGAACTGGAGGCCGTGTCGGCCTCCAGCCATGGCCGCTTCTTCGAGCTCGGCCCTTCCTTAGGCGAGGCCTTGGGCAGGTCCAGGCACACGGTGCAGCGCCCAAGTTCATCGTGTTTCTTCTAACTAAGCGCATAGCATACGATTCGTAGATATGTGGTGAGGCTTTAATCTCTTCCACGGAAGATGGCCATTGGCTTACAAGGAGCTCATCTGCCCTTTGTCAGGTCTTGTTTTTTTTAGGCCTGCTGGGTGTCCTCACACCCTCTTCACCAGTCCGGTGGGGGAGCCGGCCCAAGTCGCCAACCACAGTAAAAACAGAAACAAAGTACTTATTAAGTTCATCTCTTTGTCCCCCAATACTACCTCACTAGCATCATTTTCCAGTGGTCCAGTATCAACTCTCACCTCCCTTTTACTCTTTATATTACTTATAGTATCCTCCTTCATATTATCAGCTAGTTTGCCCTCAAATTTCATCTTTTCCCTTCTTATAGCTATTTTTGTTGCCTTTTGTTGGATTTTAAAAACTTCTCAATCATCCGACTTCCCACTTACTTTTGCTCACTTATATGCCCTTCCTTGGCTTTTATGCAGTCCTTAACTTCCCTTGTCAGCCATGGTTGCCTAGCCCTGCCATCTGAGAACAACTTCTGTGGAACATATCTATCCTGCATATCTAACATATCTATTATGAACTATTCCCATAAACTTCAGCCTGTCTCTGTGCTGCAGTCACCCCCGCTAGTATCCTCCTCCAATCCACCTGGGCAAACTCTTCTTTGATGCCTCTGTAATTCTCTTTATTCCATTGTGATACAGATACATGTGACTTATGCTTTACCCTCTCAAATTGCAGTATGAATTCAATCATTTTATGATCATTGCCTCCTAAAGATTTCTTTACGTTAAGCTGACTAATAAAATCTGGGTTATTATACAACACCCAATCTGAGATAGCCTTACCCCTAGTAGGCTCACACACAAGCTGCTCTAAAAAGCCATTTCATAGGCATTCAACAAATTCCCTCTCTTGTGATCCAACACCAACCTGAATTGTCCCCTTACATATTGAAATCCTCCATTACTATTGTGTCAATACCCTTATTACATGCCTTTTCCAGTTCTCTTTGCAATCTCAACCCTACATCTCGGCTACTATTTGGAAGCTTAAATATGATTCTCATAATTTTTTTTTACTTTTGCAGTTTCTTAACCCCACCCACAAAACATTCTCTGATCCTATGTCACCTCTTTCTAAAGATTTAATTCCATCTCTTGCCAATAGAACCACACCACTTTCCTGCCTGTCCTTTAGATACAAAGTACATCCTTTGATGTTAAACTCCCAACAATGGCCTTTTTTCAGCCACAACTCAGTGACGCTCACAATGTCATACTGACCAATTTCTAATTGTGCCACGAGTTCATTCACCTTATTCTGAATGCCACAAGGATTTAAATACAGCACCTTCAGTTCTGCGTTCTTCGCCCGTATGAATTTTGCCTCTGTGGTGCAACTTAACTCTTTGCTCTGTCTGCAGTTGTACTCTAGCATTGGCTTGTCCTACCTTACATTCATGTTACATATTACATTATCTACTTGTAAACCTGCTTGTTCATCCGCAGCACTATCTTACTGGTTCCCAACCCCCTGCAATATTAGTTTAAACCACCCCCACAGCTCTAGCAAACTGGCCCGCAAGGGTATTAGTTCCCCTTGGATTCAAGTGCAACCTGTCCCTTTTGTACAGGTCACTGCTGCCCCAGAACAGGTCCCAATTTCCAGAAATATGAATCCCTGTCCCCTGCTCCAATTCTTCAGACACACATTTATCTGCCACCTCATTCTATTCCTATCCTCACTGTTGCGTGGCACAGGCCGCAATATCAAGATTACTACACTTGAGATCCTGCTTCCTTCCTAACTCCCTGTATTCTGTTCTCAGGACCTCCTCCCTTTTTCTACCTACGTATCGTTGGTACCAATACGTACTGCAACTTCTGTCTGCTCACCCTCCCTTTTCAGGATATTGTGGGCATGTTCAGAAACATCACAGACCCTGGAACCTGGGAGGCAAACTACCATCCGTGTTTCCATTTCGCATCCACAGTCACCTGATTGTCCCCCTAACTATAGAGTTCCCTATCACTGCTGCCATCCTCTTTAGTTTCCTGCCCTTCTGAGCCACAGGGCCAGACTTAGTGCAAAAGGCGCAGCCACTGAAAATGGAATACATTGTTGAGGGGGGGCGGCCACAGGGGGTGCTCTCCACTATCTGACGTTCTCCCTTCCCTCTCCTGACAGTCATCCATTTATCTGTCTTCCTGTCTAGCTCCCGTCTATCACTTCTTCACTTTCCCAATTTATTATCCCTATCAAACCTATTCTCCTGCCTTCTCCCCATAACCTTTGACACTAATCCAGAATATACCAATCTCCACTTTAAATAAACCCAATGATGGCCTCCACAGCCATCTGCGGCAATGAATTCCATAGATTCAACACCCTCTGACTGAAGAAATTTCTCCTCTTCCTTGTTGTAAGGGACATCTTTGTATTCTGAGCTGTGTCCTCTGGTCCTTAACTACCCCATTATAGAAATTATCCTCTCTACGTCTGCTCTATCTAGACCTCTCAATATTTGATACATCCACTTGTGATGATGTAATGGGTACTTGCATAACAGGATGTATTTAAGGGGGATATCACATAATTGTCCTTTTGGGGAACATTGTCAGATTTTTGGAAGCTGTACACATTGGGTGCTCTGAGGGTCAATACCAGAAGGAATTAAAATGGTGAATTTTTACAGTCACATGTTATGGACAAGTGACTGTTTATTAGAACCAAGAAGTTATAGAACAAGAATTGGGAAGCTTTGTTGACAATGTATATATTCTCTGGCTAACAGTGTGCATCAGATTTACGTAGCTCACTCCATTTATAAGATCCTGCAAGCTGCTGAAATAGAAAGTAACACATACAGAATTAGCTGGCTGCTGGTCTTTTAAAAATACCAAGGAATGTATGAAGGGAGAAAATATTCCTAGAAAGGCAAATAAAGAAGTAAAAGAATGGACTTAACATTTAAAATACCCCTTAATAATGCCTCCAAGTCTCTCACTGTGAATTATGTAGTTTTCGAGTTAAGTCACTCCTGATAATTTGGGAAACTTGAAGCCATATTGTGCACTCTGAGGTCATTCAAACACCACTGTAATTATCATCTTTTTTTTTATTAATGCTAAGAGATAGATGTTGCTCAGGAAGCCAAGGATACCTCCAGTGCTTTTCAATTTAGTGCCAAGATTAGGCTTTGGCTTAAAAGTCAACTGAAACTTAGTACATCCAGCAAGGCAGCACTTTTCTCCAAGCTCAAGGCTCTGGGGTTGGATTTGAACACATGGCCTTTTATCTCTGAGATGCAGGTGCTATGCACAAAACCATCGGAAACTGTCAAACTGTTTTAAAAATAGATAAATAGCCTAATTTTAATAACTCGTTTTCACTACAGATGGCTGTGCACCTGTGAAACATGAAACTTTTGTTCTAACATCCTGTCCCCATCTCTAATATCAGTCATCATCTGCAGCCCTTTCTTGTCTCCATTTATCACCTCCCAGCATCTGTTGCTATCGCCACCTGACTCCAGCTGCCAATCAACTCCTTCTCATCTGGTTCCACCTATCACATGCCAGCTTTTGCCCCACCCATCCTTCTCACCTCTTTATACTGGCTATGTCCCCTCTACTCTCTCAATTCAGATGAAGGGACTATTGGATGCATTGAGTCCCTCTAGCAGCTTGCCTTTTACTGTAATAATCAACTACCCTTAACGTAAGATGGCTAGGTTTGCAGATTTTTGGATTCTACGTAGAATTTGTCTGACTCTACCCTTGTTAGAGCCATTGGGTAATGCCATTTCAGGGATTTCAAGAATTGAAGAGGCAATGTGCCACCTAGTTCTTCATCTGCACCACCACTATTCCCTCCAATCCTCTGCTCCTCTTTACAGACACATAGTTGGTGCAAACCATTGGTTCATTGGGTAAGGACAAGGTTAATAAGTACTTCACTAGTAAAGGTGTCAAAGGCTACATGGATAAATCAGGAGAATGGGGATGAGAGGGATATTAAATCAGCTGTGTTGGAATGGCAGAGCAGACTTAATGGGCCAAATGACCTAATTCTGCTCCTATGTTTTATGGTCTTATGTTATGCTTATTTTCAGCAGATCTATTTGTTAATGGTAATGATGCACCTGTTTCTGAAGCCAATGCTTTTTAAAAAACCTTTGCATTTTATCAGTCTTTTAAGCAAGTTATTTTTGTACAATTTTTGTACAAAAGAGAATTGCAAACATAGCACTGATAGTTGAGACGTGTTTAAAAAGAGCAGTTGGGGATGTCCCATTGATTCTGATAGACCAGTAAGTCATTTTTATTTAATTCTCACAAGCACCACATTAAACATGGTAGAGCTCAAATTAATTTTAAACAATTTTGATTAAAATTAAAGTCTGTATGTAGTTTACTTCTCACAGATTAGAAACAATGATAGATATATTAGAAAGTCACCAATCACCTTGGAATTAACTGGTTCCATGAACCTACAAATCTGTCGATATCCAACTAAAGGTCAGAATTGAATTAATCGCATCTTTGAAATACCTATGTTGGAGTCTATATCTGATGATCAAGTTAACAGGGGAAATGAGTCCAGATTTTGACAGATCTCATCTTAATTATGACAACTAATTCTAAACTGATAGAGAAATCAATAGTTTTGTTGATAGAGAGAGGTGTATAATTATTTATCCAGCCAACGCGGACATTATTCGAAGCCAGTTTTGTTTTCAGAACTTAGCCGCATTTTGATGGCCCCAGACACAATTTATTAGACAAGGTTGTTTGTCATATATATTAATGATCTGGATGATGGGGTGGTAAATTGGATTAGTAAGTATGCAGTTGATACTAAGATAGGTAGCGCTGTGGATAATGAAGAAGGTTTTCAAAGCTTGCAGAGAGATTTAGGTCAGTTAGAAGAGTGGGCTGAAAGATGGCAGATGGAGTTTAATGCTGATAAATGTGAGGTGCTACATTTTGGTCGGACTAATCAAAATAGGACATACATGGTAAATGGTAGGGCATTGAAGAATGCAGTAGAACAGAGGGATCTAGGAATAATGGTGCATAGTTCCCTGAAGGTGGAATCTCATGTGGATAGGGTGGTGAAGAAAGCTTTTGGTATGCTGGCCTTTATAAATCAGAGCATTGAGTATAGGAGTTGAGATGTAATGTTGAAATTGTATAAGGCATTGGTGAGGCCAAATTTGGAGTATTGTGTACAGTTCTGGTCACCGAATTGTAGGAAAGATGTCAATAAAATTGAGAGAGTACAGAGGAGATTTACGAAAATGTTGCCTAGGTTTCATCTCCCTAAGTTACAGAGAAAGGTTGAACAAGTTGGGTCTTTATTCTTTGGAGTGTAGAAGATTGAGGGGGGACTTGATAGAGGTATTTAAAATTATGAGGGGGATAGATAGAGTTGACGTGGATAGGCTTTTTCCGTTGAGAGTGGGGGAGATTCAAACAAGAGGACATGAGTTGAGAGTTAAAGAGCAAAAGTTTAGGGGTAACATGAGGGGGAACTTCTTTACTCAGAGAGTGGTAGCTGTGTGGAACAAGCTTCCAGCAGAAGTGATTGAGGCAGGTTCGATGTTGTCGTTTAATTTAAATTGGATAGATATATGGACAGGAAAGGAATGGAGGGTTATGGGCTAAGTGCAGGTCGGTGGGACTAGTTAAGAGTAAGAGTTTGGCACGGACTAGAAGGGCCGAGATGGCCTGTTTCCGTGCTGTAATTGTTGTATGGTTATATGGTTATAAGGTGTTAAACCAAGGTCCAGTCTGCACTTTCAAGTAAATATAGAAGATTCCATGGTACTACTTTGATGATCTAGGTATAGATTTATCCCTAAAATTCATGTGGGCAGCATGGTAGTGTTACAGTGCCAGCGCTCAGTAATCAGGGTTAAATTACAACCTGTCTGTAAGGAGTTTGTATATTCTCCCTGTGACTGTGTGGGTTTCCTGCAGGTGGTCCGTTTCCCCCCTATGGTTAGGGTTATTAAGTAGTCGGCATGGTATGTTGGTGCCAAAAGCATGGCGACACTTGCAAGCCCTAGCACTGTCCTCACTGATTTTATTTGACCAGTGAACGCATTTCAATGTACATCTGACAAATACAGCTAGACTTTAAAAGAAAATAACTTAAAAACGTAATTGTTTAATTATCAAATAGGATCTTGCTATGAATGAATATGCAGTTGTAATTCCAATATGCCACATTAACCAATTTTATAAACACCTTCAATGACTGAAAAGTTCTTTAGTTTGTGCAGAGACAATGAAAGAGTCTTTCTTTATGGTATTGGAAGAGCAACAATTGAAGTCAACTACAGATGGGTTTCATTTGTAGTCTATTTAGACATGTTTCTTTGCAGTATGTGAAAAAAATCCCTGAAACATTGGTGATAGCAATATTAAATAGTGAATTATACACTCCTAAAGGCTGTTTTGAGTGATATAGTAGATTGCAAAGCATGACCCAAGATGATATTTTCATTAGACATAGGAGCTGATTTAGGCCATTCAAATCATTGAGTCTGCTCCACCATCATGGCTGATTTATTATCCCTCTCATACCCATTCTCCTGCTTTCTCCCCATAACCTTTGATACCCTTACTAATAAAGAACCTATCAGCCTCCACTTTAAATATTTCCCAATGAATTTGCCTCCACACCCATCTATGACGATGAATTCCAAGTGACTCTTCACTTGTGAGTCGGCTGGGGTGATATACTACGTCTGGTGCTCCCGATGTGGCCTTCTATATATTGGTGAGGCAGACTGGGAAATCATTTCGCTGAACACCTACGCTCTGTCCGCCAGAGAAAGCAGGATCTCCCAGTGGCCACACATTTTAATTCCATGTCCCAATCCCATTCTGATATGTCTATCCACAGCCTCCTCTACTGTAAAGATGAAGCCACACTCAGGTTGGAGGAACAACACCTTATATTCCGTCTGGGTAGCCTCCAACCTGATGGCATGAACATTGACTTCTCAAACTTCCACTAATGCCCCACCTCCCCCTTGTACCCCATCCGTTATTTATTTATATACACACATTCTTTTTCTCTCCTTTTTCTCCCTCTGTCCCTCTCACTATACCCCTTGCCCATCCTCTGGGTTCCCCCCCACCTTTCCTTCTCCCTGGGCCTCCTGTCCCATGATCTTCTCATATCCCTTTTGCCAATCAACTGTCCAGCTCTTGGCTCCATCCCTCCCGCTCCTGTCTTCTCCTATCATCTTGGATCTCCCCCTCCCCCTCTCAAATCTCTTACTAGCTCTTCTTTCAGTTAGTCCTGACGAAGGGTCTCGGCCCGAAACGTGGACTGTACCTCTTCCTAGAGATGCTGCCTGGCCTGCTGCGTTCACCAGCAACTTTTATGTGGAATGCTCATCTCTTGCACATTTTGTTACCTATGGAAGTTTGGGAATAAGCCATAACCTGCATTTCCATTTCCCTCATTTCTTATTGTCTCTACTTTCTACATCCTGTGGTACTGGAGACGGCAAGGAGCAGTTGTGCTGCTTTTAACAACAAAGGATTGCAGAATTATTACAACACGGGAAACCACTTGACCAAAATTGATGGCAGTTCCCTTCATCAATCCTATTCTACTGCTCTTTCTCTAAAATGCCTAAGTGTGAGTGTGTTATGATTATGTTCTTTGTAAATATCTCCATTGCTTTTTATTGAACAGGAGAAGCCCATTGATGAAGTGAATAAGATTTGAAAGGAAGTACAGGATTCTGCTCTACCATGGAGCACATTTGCAAGGAGCATGCCACAAGAAAGCAACATCCATCATTAATGACCCCCACCATCCAGGCCATGCTCTCTTCTCACTGCTGCCAATGAGTAGGAGGTACAAGAGCCTTAGGTCACACCCCACCAGGCTCAGAAACAATAATTACCCTTCAATTCTTCAGACTCATGACCCATTGTGGATGACTTCACTCACCTCAACTATGAACTGATTCCACAACTAACAGATTCACTTTCTAGGACTCATGTTCTCAGTTCTATTTATTTCTCTCTTTACCTCTTTGATTGTTTGTTTTTGTAGTTTTTTGTATGTGCACATATTATCTTCTTTTGCGAATTGGCAGTCTCTGTGTGTAGTTCTTCATTGATTATATTGTACTTCTTTGTTCTATTGTGAATGCCTGCAAGGAAATGAATCTCAGGGTAATATATGGTAACATATACGTACTTTGATAATAAATTTACTCTGAACCTTGAGGCTTGCAGTCTTGCTACAGTTGTTTCACAACAGAAACTAATTTCTCAGTAACATGAGCAAGGGAAGAGTAGTAACTCATTTCAGTGGATCAATTAGTTCATAAATGTAACCTAGCAATTCAGAATCTCCTCACGTACTCCCAGTTTCTCACTTCATCACCCTCCGCCACCTATTCACCGTCCCCCTCATCTGGTCTCATCTTTCACCTGCCAACTTGTACTTCTTTCGCTCCTCCCACCTTCTAATTCTGGCTTCTTCCCTCTTCCTTTCCAGTCCTGATGAAAGGTCTCAGTACAAAACATAGAAGGTTCATTCCCCTCCATAGATGGTACCTGACCTACTGAATTCCTCCAGCATTTATGTGTTTTGCTCTGGATCTCCAGTATCTGCCGAATCCCTTGTGTTTATTCTCCGCAAGTACTCCCATTAGATATGAGATGGAAGAAAGCTCAGATCTTTTTTAAAGTTTTGTTTATTTCTCCTACAAAACACAAAATGTTGGAGGAACTCAGCAGGCCAGGCAACATCGAAGGGTCTTGACCCAAAATGTCGACTGTACTCTTTTCCATAGATATTGCCTGGCCTGCTGAGTTCCTCCAGCATTTTGTGTGCGTTACTTGGAGTTCCTGCATCTGCAGATTTTCTCTTATTTCGCCTATCTTTTGTATTCCCTGGTTCCAGAAGTGGTCATTTTCCTGACTGTCATATTGTTACAGAGCATGGACAACTTCTAATGATCACAGTTTACAAATTGTGTGTTTCAACTAGCTCTATGCCACCTCTAGTGGAGAACCACAAGAACTTCTGTTTCCAAAAGATTCTGGAAATTTGAATTACAAAAGGTATCCTGGGGAGAGAGACCAGAAGGCATGGAGACAGAATTAGATCATTTGGCCCATTGATTCTGCTCCACTATTAGATTATGGCTGATTTATTTCCCCCTTTTAACCCCATTCTCCTACTTTCTTCCCATAACTTATGATGCTCTTAATAATCAAAACCTATCAGAAAAGCACTGATATAACACTTAACATCATTGACCTTCCATCGGAACTTTTATTTCTGTTGCTTTCCTGAGTACTTCTGTGTATGTTACAGCAGGGGACCTTTCAGAGCCAAAGTTGAGTTTATTGTCATATGCACAAGAACATTCAAGAACATGCAATGATAAACTTCAACGCGAGGAATTCTGCACATGCTGGAAATTCAAGCAACACACATAAAAGTTGCTGGTGAACGCAGCAGGCCAGGCAGCATCTCTGGGAAGAGGTACAGTTGACATTTCGGGCTGAGACCCTTCGTCGAAGGAAGAGCTAGTAAGAGATTTGAAAGTGGGTGGGGGAGGGATGGAGCCAAGAGCTGGACAAGTGATTGGCAAAAGGGATATGAGAGGATCCTGGGAAAGGAGGCCCAGGGAGAAGGAAAAGGGGGAGGGGGGAAACCCAGAGGATGGGCAAGGGGTATAGTCAGAGGGACAGAGGGAGAAAAAGGAGAGAGAGAGAGAAAGAATGTGTGTATATAAATAAATAATGGATGGGGTATGAGGGGAGGTGGGGCATTCGCAGAAGTTAGAGAAGTCAATGTTCATGCCATCAGGTTGGAGGCTACCCAGACGGAATGTAAGGTGTTGTTCCTCCAACCTGAGTGTGGCTTCATCTTTACAGTAGAGGAGGCCGTGGATAGACATATCAGAATGGGAATGGGATGTGGAATTAAAATGTGTGGCCACTGGGAGATCCTGCTTTCTCTGGTGGACAGAGCGTAGGTGTTCAGCAAAACGATCTCCCAGTCTGCGTCAGGTCTCGCCAATATATAGAAGGCCACATGGGGAGCACCGGACGCAGTATATCATCCCAGCCGACTCACAGGTGAAGTGTCGCCTCACCTGGAAGGACTGTCTGGGGCCCTGAATGGTGGTGAGGGAGGAAGTGTAAGGGCATGTGTAGCACTTGTTCCGCTTACAAGGATAAATGCCAGGAGGGAGATCAGTGGGGAGGGATGGGGGGGACGAATGGACAAGGGAGTTGCGTAGGGAGTGATTCCTGCGGAAGGCAGAGAGATGGGGGGAGGGAAAGATGTGCTTAGTGGTGGGATCCCGTTGGAGGTGGTGGAAGTTACGGAAAATAATATGTTGGACCTGGAGGCTGGTGGGATGGTAGATGAGGACCAGGGGAACCCTATTCCTAGTGGGGTGGCGGGAGGATGGAGTGAGAGCAAATGTGCGTGAAATGGGGGAGATGCGTTTGAGAGCAGAGTTGATGGTGTAGGAAGGAAAGCCCCTTTCTTTAAAAAAGGAGGACATCTCCCTTGACCTGGAATGAAAAGCCTCATCCTGAGAGCAGATGCGGCGGAGATGGAGGAATTGCGAGAAGGGGATGGCATTTTTGCAAGAGACGGGGTGAGAAAGAGGAATAGTCCAGATAACTGTGAGAGTCAGTAGGCTTATAGTAGACATCAGTAGATAAGCTGTCTCCAGAGATACAGACAGAAAGATCTAGAAAAGGAATGGAGGTGTCGGAAATGGACCAGGTAAACTTGAGGGCAGGGTGAAAGTTGGAGGCAAAGTTAATGAAGTGAACGAGCTCAGCATGCGTGCAGGATTCAGCGCCAATGCAGTCGTCGATGTAAGCGACTTATCCTTGTAAGCGGAACAAGTGCTACACATGCCCTTACACTTCCTCCCTCACCACCATTCAGGGCCCCAGACAGTCCTTCCAGGTGAGGCGACGCTTCACCTGTGAGTCGGCTGGGGTGATATACTGCATCCGGTGCTCCCGATGTGGCCTTCTATATATTGGCGAGACCTGACGCAGACTGGGAGATCGTTTTGCTGTATGCCAATGCTCTATCCACCAGAGAGAGCAGGGTCTCCCGGTGGCCACACATTTTAATTCCACATCCCATTCCCATTCTGATATGTCTATCCACGGCCTCCTCTACTGTAAAGATGAAGCCACATTCAGGTTGGAGGAACAACACCTTATATTCCGTCTGGGTAGCCTCCAACCTGATGGCATGAACATTGACTTCTCTAACTTCTGCTAATACCCCAACTCCCCTCGTACCCCATCCATTATTTATTTATATACACACATTCTTTCTCTCTCTCTCTCCTTTTTCTCCCTCTGTCCCTCTGACTATACCCCTTGCCCATCCTCTGGGTTTCCCCCCCTCCCCCTTTTCCTTCTCCCTGGGCCTCCTGTCCCATGATCCTCTTATATCCCTTTTGCCTATCACCCGTCCAGCTCTTGGCTCCATCCCTCCACCTCCTGTCTTCTCCTATCATTTTGGATCTCCCCCTCCCCCTCCCACTTTCAAATCTCTTACTCACTCTTCCTTCAGTTAGTCCTGACGAAGGGTCTCGGCCTGAAACGTCAACTGTACCGCTTCCTAGAGATGCTGCCTGGCCTGCTGCGTTCACCAGCAACTTTGATGTGTGTTGCAATAAAAAACTTACTTGTAGCAAAATTACCTCAGCAGCATTCACACAAAAAATATAAATTAAGCATAAATTATACACAATTTTTACAAGAAATATCACAATTAAAACAAAAGGGGGAATAAAGTGAGAAGCTTAGAGGGGACAGGTTGAAAAGGTAAAGGGCTGAAGAAGAAGGAATCTGATAGGAGCCGAGAGTGAACTATGGGACGAAGGGAAGGAGGAGGGAAATCATAGGGAGGTGAAGAAAAGAAAAAGAGTAAGAGGGGAGCTAGAATGTCCAATGGAAAAAGTGAAGGGAGAGGGGGGAGAAATTACTGCAAGTTAGAGAAATCGATGTTTGTTATTCTTCCTGCCAAAGTGGATATATTTCCAATTGCACAGAAACTTTCTTTCCAAATATTTCTTCATTTTTAAACAGTTGTTACCAGCCATTGAACGCTTCCAGTAGCATCAGCTACATTCCTCCAACCCATCTATTGCTATAGATCAAGAATTCTGTATTCCAGCAGAGCAGTCCGGTGGCAAAACTAGTCGCTGTCACACTGCTCCAGAGACCCAGGTTCAATGCTGACCTTGGGTGGTGGGTGGGTGTGTGTGTGTGTGTGTGTGTGTGTGTGTGTGTGTGTGTGTGTGTGTGTGTGTGTGTGTGTGTGTGTGTGTGTGTGTGTGTGTGTGTGAAGTTGCACATTGTCCTTGTGATTCCTGTCCCCCCCCACCCAAAGGGTTTTCTCTAGGTGCTGTAGTTTCCTCCACAGATGTGCTGTTTGGATGGTTAATTAGCTACTTTAAATTGGCCTTAGTGTGTTAATGAATAGTAAAATCTGAAGGGAGCTGACAAGAATGTGGGGAGAATGAAATGAGATTTGCATCAGATAGGCATAGTGTACGTACCAGTGAATGGGTGCTTGATGGTCACAGTGGACTTAGTAAACTGAAAGGCCTTGTTACTATGCTGTATGATTCTGAGCTCTAAGAACAGTTGACAGCAGGTATCTGAGCCTTTGTTAAATATCTGCTTATGAGATTGTAAACGCTGAACAAATGAAGTCCCAAAGCTGAAATTGACTGTCTCTTTAGTGTTACTGGACAGCACAGCAGGAAAGGATTCCTAAGATCATAGCAGTTTAAACAAAAAATGCAATCCTGTTTAAACCAATAGTACATTTTTATTTGCCTATTCACCTATTCCAAACTGACCTGTTTCATTTATTCCATTAGCATTAAAAGACATTTTTATAAAAATATTTTGTACTGTATTTATATTAGAGCTTTCAAAATGCCCCACAAATGGTATATTAAATTGCATATCAAACTGTAGTAAGGTAAATGATCAGATATTGATGATGTTGTTTAGGGAATAAACATTAGCCAGAATAAGAGAAGAATTATTGCTTGTTGAGAAATATCCCATGGTAAGTTACAGACTCCTGAATAAGATCATAAGACATAGGAGCAGAATTAATCCATCCTATCATGTCTGATTTATTATCCCTCTCAACCCCATTGTCCTGCCTTCGCCCCATAACCTTTAATGCCTTACTAATGAAGAACCTATCAACCTCTGCTTTAAATATATCCAGTGACCTGCCTCCACAGCTGTCTGTGACAGTGAATTTCCGCAGATTCACCACCTCTAAAAGAAATCCCTCCTCATCTCTGTTCTAAAGAGATGTCCTTGCATTCTGAGGCTGTGCCCTCTGTCCCAGATTTCCCATGTGTTGGGAACATCCTCTCCACGTCCATTCTATCTAGGCCTTTCAATATTTGGTTGGTTTCAATGAGATTTTCCTCCTCATTCTTCTGAACTCCGTTGAGTACAGGCCCAGAGCCATCAAGCACTCCTCATAGATTAACCCTTTTATTCCGAGAATCATGCACTGAACCTCCTCTGGGCCCTCTCCAATCCCAGCACATCTTTTCTTAAATATGGGGCTCAAAACAGCTCACAGCATTCCAATGCAGTCTGACCTTTGCCTTATAAAGGGAACGTCGACTCAGACCATGAGAGGCCTGCATTGGGCATTTTCATGCCTTATAAGGCACAGATTGGAAGTCTTTGTGGGGCACCACTCCTCGCACAGACTAGAGCAATGAGTGATTAAGTGCCTTGCTCAAGGGCACAAACATGCTGCCACAGCTGAGGCTCAAACTAGCGACCTTGAGATAACTAGACAAACGCCTTGACCACTTGGCCACGTGCCTTATAAAGCCTCAGCATTACATCCTTGAATTTATATTCTAGCCCTCTCAAAATTAATACTAACATTGCATTTGCCTTTCCTATACTGAAACAAACGTAATTCATGTTTTAAAAGTTATACATGTACCAAAAAATTGTATAATGTTGGGGTCTAGAGGATAAATGGAAAAATATAAATTGCAGTTTCTCAGATATAAGACATAACTGCTATTCACAGAAGTTGAGGTTACATGGTTCTGCTAGGTGACATTAATAATTAATTTATCCTTTTCAATACAGTCTTTCAGTCTGATCACCTCCTACAATTGTTGCTCACTGATGACGTGGAAACTGCGACTATTATGGTGTCTGTCCTGCTCGTTATTCTTCAACTGAACAGGTAAAATGCTTTGAACTGTCATGTAAAGTCGAAATATTATATGGCTGCCTAATTAAAAGCAAAGTAATGTATGCCCTCTGAAAATTTGTATTGTTTTCCATTTTTAACCATTGAAATTTGCTATTTTAACATCATAATTATCCACATCAGTGAAAAGCAAATTAAAATTAACTACCAGTGAAGTAACACACAGCAAAGTTGCTGGTAAACGCAGCAGGCCAGGCAGCATCTATTGGAAGAGTTTCAGTCGACGTTTCAGGCCGAGACCCTTCGTCAGGAAGAGTTAGTCCTGACGAAGGGTCTCGGCCTGAAACGTCGACTGAAACTCTTCCAATAGATGCTGCCTGGCCTGCTGCGTTTACCAGCAACTTTGGTGTGTGTTGCTTGAATTTCCAGCATCTGCAGAGTTCCTGTTGTTACGTTTTTTCAAAATTCACTACTGCGAAGCCTCTTGCGGTGATGCCTACACCAAAGAAGTTTAGATCCTCTCTTCGACGGGAGTTCAGTGAAACCATCTCTCACTGCTCCCCATCTGTAATTTCTTCGGCTCGTCAACTTTTCGACCACATTTTGACTCAGACTCACTATCACAGCCATATATCCTTTCTTGGAACGTGCCTCCATCGCCAACTTACTCCAGTTGGCTTCAGGATGCGTTTCTGAGCCTCTCAATTTGGCCCTTCTGAGGATCCCAGGTACTCACATTTTATTGACTCTGCCTCTCGCCGCTTCTCCCGTCAGGCTCTGAAAGCGACTCTCTCCGCCATGAGGAGGTACTTGGTGTCCCTATCCTAGACCCTTCCACACCTTCGGGACACTTTCTTCGCCGTCTGTAATGGTCCTACCCGTTATTTCATCCTCCGTCGGATTCACGCCTGCAATCGTCGTTTTTTTTGACTTTGTCATGTTAGGCAAAGATCCTACATCTACGGACTCCAGAGCCTGCCGGCCCTGACGCTAGCAGGCACGAACTTCAGACTGTGGCTCCTGCCACTGATCTCACCGGCTCCAACACCCCAGGGCATATTCAAAACCCGGACTCCAGCAACGACCATGGACACCTTCACAGCGATTGCGCAACCACCAACTGCGACTCCAGCCTTGAACTCCAGGCCGGGTCTTTACGTGCTGCTGTTGTGACTCCCGTCTCCCCTTCCCCCATCACCACTCTACAACCCCGTCTCCTTCAGATCCCATCGTCAGCTCCTGGGTCCTCAGAGGCTCCATCTTCCTCTCACCCCAACCCTCCCCTCTCCACTGACACCCCCAGCCTCCCCCCTCCCCCCTCTGATCCCAGCTGTCATCCATGCCAGGTCTTTACTATCCCCTCTGACCTTCAACTGTCGGAGGCAGAACGCTGTGTCCTCAGTAAGGGCCTCACCTTTCTCCCCCTTCGCCCACACCTCAATGAGTTCCGTGTTCGCCACGATGCGGAACTCTTGTTCCGCCGTCTCCGTCTCCGAGTTTACTTCTTCGGCAAGGACTCTTCCACCCCCACCGATAACCCCTTCTCCCATCTTCAACCCTCCTCTTCTTCATGGACACCCTGCTCTGGTCTTCTGCTCCCACTTTCAAATCTCTTTCTAACTCTTCCTTCAGTTAGTCCTGACGAAGGGTCTCGGCCTGAAACGTCGACTGAAACTCTTCCAATAGATGCTGCTTGGCCTGCTGCGTTTACCAGCAACTTTGATGTGTGTTGCCTGAATTTCCAGCATCTGCAGAATTCCTGTTGTTACCAGTGAAGTAAATGGATTGTCCCTTTTGTTGCACATTTAAGTAAATTACTTATTTGCATTAAAATTTTTAAAAATTGTGATTTATAAATTTCAGAACTCCTCAAATCAAATTAATTTTCAACTAAAGCAATAATAAATATCAGTAATAAATATTTACAATCACAACAAGAATATTACCAGGTGTCCTGTGTAAGCTAACAGGTCCTGTGCAAGAACTCCATAATTCTTTCCTTGGACCGTTGAGAGAGATTTGCGTTTTCAGAGTTGACATTTTTTTGTTGATTGATTTAAAACAAAGCTTCATTTACTCTCCCAGATAGACATAGCAGACTTCTAAGAAGAGTACAAAGTTGTTCTGTTATTCTGACAAATATTTATCCTTCAGTTTGGTAGATTATCTGGTCATGTCACATTGTTTTTTGTAGAAGTTTGCTGTACAAAAATAGGCTGCTGCATTTTTATTGGGAAGCTTTTAGAAAACATGTTTCCATAAGACATAGGAGCAGAATTAGGCCATCTGGCCCATTGAGTCTACTCTACCATTCCATTTTGGCTGATTTATTATCCCTATTAATGCCATTCTCCTGCCTTCCCTCCCCCTGCCCCATAACCATTGACACCCTTACTAATCAAGATCCTATCAACTTCCACTTTAAATATACCAATGACTTGATTTCCACAGCCGTCTGTGGCAATGAATTCCACGGATTCACCACCCTCTGGCTAAAGAAATTCCTTCTCATCTCTGTTCTAAAGGGACATCCTTCTATTTTGAAGCTGTGCCCTCTGGTCCTAGACTCCCACACTGTAGGAAACATCCTCTCCATATCCATTTTATCTAGGCCTTTCAATATTTGTTAGGTTTCAATGAGATTCCCCCTCATTCTTCTAAACTCCATTGAGTAAAGGCCCAGAACTATCAAATGTTTCTTATAGTTAACCCTTTCATTCTTGGGAGCACTCTTGTGAACCTCCTCTGGAACCTCTCCAATGCCACCACATTCTTTTTTAGATAAGGGTCCCAAAACTTATCTAAGGTAAGTGGATAAAGTGCTCTGACACATCCTGAAGTTGTAGGAGATTCATTTAAGTGTAGATTTTATTTTATTTTTAGTTTCAGTATATGAACGTACACGAGGAAATGCAGACAAGCCCCTGAACACTTGTGCTGATTGCGTTGCTGCTTTTATATGCTCCTTTACAATTGTAGTCCTTGGAAAAGTCAAAAGATTGTAGAAATTTTAATTTAAAAGTTAATGGAAATTATTATCTTAGGTTAGAGATTACTGGTGAACATGATTATTCTAATTCATCTTTTGCCATAAACACAAGAGATTCTGCAGATGCTGGAGGAGCTCACCAAGTCAGGCAGTACCTTTGGAGAGGAATATGGTTTTACCCTAGAATTACAAGAAAGCACACAAATATAACAATTGAGATGAAATCCATTGTTGTGCAAAGTGATCAAACTGTTGCTATTCTGAGGTAGCCATTAAGGTCATGCGTGATGGTTCAAGAACCAAGTGGTTGAAGGGAGGTAGCTATTCTTGGACCTGGTTTTGTGGGACTTTATTTTTCTGTATCTCCTGTCTGACAGTAGCTACAAGAAGTTAGCATGATCTGGATGGTTGGGATCTTTGGTGATGGATATTGCCTTCTTGAAGCAGCACTTCACTTAGATACTCCCAGTGGTGGGGAGAGATGTGCCAGTGATGTATTGGGCTGAGTCCACTAACCTCTGTAGCTTCTTGCATTCTTGTGCATTCATATTGCCATACCAGACCATTATGCAACCAGTCAGGATACTTTCAACAGTACATTTGTAGAAATTTGTTTAGAGTATTCAATGATGTGTTGAACATCCTTAACCTTCTAAGAAAGTAAAGATGCTGCCGGATCTTCCTTGTGATCACATCAATGTACTGGGTCATCCAATATGTTAATGTCCAGGAATTTAAAGATGTTGACAATCTCCATCACTGATCTACCAATGTAGACAGGCACACTCTGTTCACCCTCCTTCCCCTTCCTGAAGCCAACAATTAGTTTTATCCTTAGATGTATTAGTTATTAGGCACAGACAACAAGTAATGAGCCTGTGCCTCCCAGTTACACCCACATGACCATTAACTTGCCAACTTATATATCTTTGCAATGTGGGTGGAAACTGGAGCACTCAGAGGAAACCTTAGTTTTACTTATATTGAGTGAGGGGTTGTTGTAGTAGAACCACTCAACCAGGTGCACTATCTCACTCCTGTACGCTGACTCATTGTCCAATAACAGTGGTTATTGTGAATTTGTGTATGAGCTTGGAGCTGTGGTCAGCTATTCAGTCATCTGTGTATATGGAGTAGAGCAGGGGCTAAGCACATAGCTTTGAGCTGCACTTGCATTGATGATCTGTGAGGTGGAGATGTTGTCACCAGTCCTTACTGATTGCGGTCTGTCAGTGAGGAAGTCAAGGATCCTTTAGCAGAGCGAGGTAAGCACAGGTCTTGATAATGAGTTTGAATAGGGCAGTTGTGTTGAATATCGAGCTGTAGTCAATAAACAGAAACTTGGGCTCTGTGTTCCCCCCTGTCTAAAAGGTCCAGAGCAGATTGAAGAGTCAGATAAATCACCTCTACCGTTGACCTGTTGTGATGGTAGGCAGAGTGAAGTGACCCAGGTCCCTTCTGAGCCAGGCTGTGCTTTATGAGTGAAATTGGGTAGTAACTGTTGCAGCTGAGCCCAGTTCTTTTCTCATCTGATATCCATTGCTGTGCAGTTTCTACTAAATCATTTGATAGTGTTCAGGGGATGGAAGTCTGGCAAGTTTTTCCTTTATAAAGCAAAGATGAAGAGATCAATACAAGATTCAAGATTGTTTAATGTCATTTCCAGAAGGCAAATGTAAAGAAGAATGAAATAATTGTTATTCTGGATCCAATGCAGCTCAAAAAACCCAAATAAGATAAACACAATAATTAGCAACATAATAAATGTAAATATAAATATATAAGATCTTATATATGTAGACTTATGGAGAAGAGGAGTTTGGTGGGTAATATAATGGACGAGTTGACGGCGCTAGCCAGGAGTCAGAGAACATTTCGGGGGAGCAGTGTTATGTGTTTTACTGAAACGTGGCTGCACGAGGACATACCCGACCAGAACTTTTCCATGGAGGGCTTTCAGACCGTTCGGGCTGACCAGAGGTGCGCTGAGAGTGGTAAGCGTAAAGGAGTTGGGGGCTTGCTGTTCTGGTTAACAACGGATGGTGCAATCCTGGTCATATTACAATCAAGGAACGTGTTTGTAGCCCAGATATTGAACTTCTTGCTTTTGGACTCCGGCCATATTCCACCGAGATACAACACCGGGTGTCATGGGAGGTTGTTCCTGCCTGTGGCCATCAAACTTTGCAGCTTCTCCCGTGGAGGGTCAGACACCCTGAGCCAGTAGGCTGATCCCGGACTTATTTCCAACTGGCATAGTTTGCATATTGTTGTTTGATTGTTTGTGGTTTTTGTATTGCTATATTTATGCTCTATTCTTGGTTGGTGCAGCTGTAACGAAATTCCATTTCCCTTGGGATCAATAGAGTATGTCTATCTATCTATCTATTGATTGTATGCCCATAAAGTGATGCTTGGGCACAGGACTGACTCTGACAGGAAGTGAGTAAGTACTGGTGGTGGGAGGTATGGTGGAGTGGGTTAGTGGGTGGAGGTACTGATGAGCTTTACTGCTTTGGGAAGGTAACTGTTTTTGGGTCCAGTTTCTTTTTGAACTGTTCCACTGCCTCTGTTGCAGTTAGAGTCATAGAGCATGCAGCACAGAAATAGACCCTTTGGCCCATCAACCTGCACCTGGACCATAGCCCTCCATACCACTCTCTCCCATATATGGGTGCCTCTGTAGTGTAATGGTTAGTTCAATGCCATTACAGTTTGAGGCTTGGAAGAATTCCAGCATCCTCTTTAAGGAGTCTCTGTACATCTTTCCCCATGGAATGCGTGGGTTTTACCTGGGTGCTGCGGTTTGTTCCCTCAGTCCAAAGATGTACCGGGTAGGTTAACTGCTCATTGTAAGTTGTCTGTGATTAGGTTAGAGTTAAATCCGGGTTGTTGGGGATTGCTGAGAGAGTGCAGCTCAAAGGGCTGGAAGGCCCTTTTCTGCGCTGTATCTCTAAATAAATAGACAGACAGATAAACTTCTCTTGAATGTTGAAAATGAATCAGCATCCACCACTTTCGCTGGCAGCTCATTCCACACTCACATCACTCTCTGAGTGAAGAAATGTTTCCCTCCCCTTAAATATTTCACCTTTCATCCTTAGCCCATGACTTCTAGTTCTAGTCTCACCCAACCTCAGTGCTAAAAGCCTGCTTGCATTTGCCCCATCCATACCCCTCATAATTGTGTATACCTCTATCAAATCTTATCTCATTCTCCTATGCTCCAGTTGAGATGGGTTATCACTAGGCACCCAGATAATAATCACTGAATTCTGATAATCACTTGCCTTTCAGAACAATATTGCTCACTGTGGAAGAGAGGAACATTCGATTAATCCTGGATGAAATAATTTACAAGCTATTTGAAAGCACCAATCCAGTTATAGGAAGGGCGTCTATTAAAGTCATGCTGTTGATAGTGGAATCTCATCCTCCTACCTTACAAATGCTCCATACTTCCTACAAAGGTATGAGTATTAATTATTATATGTTGTTCCTGATATCCAGCTATTCCATGGAAAAGATAAAGCAGCTTAATTTATTTAAAAAAGGTGATGGAACTTTCAGAATTTTTTGCATAGTAACAGTAGTGCATATTGTTGGTATGTGCTAAATATGTTTGCCATATTCAATAAGAAATGGATAACCCTGTGCTGGGGTTAATTTGATTTAAATTAAGCCATGATAGTGTTCCCATTACAAATCATGGTGTCGGAGTTTGGAGTTCAATTCTGGCGCCATCTGTAAGCAGTCTGTATGTTCTACCAGTGATCACATGGATTTCCTCCGGGTGCTCCGGTTTCCTCCCACAATCCAAAGACATAGCAGTTAGTAGATTATTTGGTCATTGTAAATTGTCTTGTCATTAGGCTAGTGTTAAATAGGTGGGTTGCTGGCTAGCATGCCTCATTGGGCTGCAAGAGCTTGTATCTCTGAATTTAATAAAATTTCAAAAAAATTGGTATTCACTTATCTCATCTGTAATGATACCACATATATCCTGACTCACCCTCCTCGCTAAAGCAAAAGTCCTGATCCATGCTTTCAATACAACCATGTTTTAACATTTCTTTCCAGTACTCTCCTTCCCAGCCACTAGCAGGTCTTTTCTATAAATATCTTATTCAATACTTGATCATTTGAGTAACAACAATTGAGTGCACAACCGCTTTCTGCCTCGACCTGTGAAGCTGTCTTTCCCAACAGACTGAAGTTGAATAGCACCCACCAGAAAGAATTAATTGAAGCACCAGACAAGTCAAAATATATATTTTTCCAAGACTTGTGCTCGTTCTTTAGGTGGCTAAAGAGGAATACAGGAGAGAGCTGGAGAATGAGCTTCGGCAGAGTAGCACGTGGGAGGTGTGAAGAACATCACTGACTTCACTCAGCCGAAATGTAGAACATCAGAGTGCAGCCGTGAATGAGCTAATGAGTTAAACCAATACTCTTAATAGGTTTGTTAATTGCCCTCCTGTTCACACCCCCCTCAGCACACCAGTCCAGGTGCCAAAGCACCCAATGCTCCTTCAGTGTCCTCCCCCTGCCCCCCTCCAGTTCAACATGTGGATGAACAACACAGGCTACCACTCTCTACATCCCTTCCTGCACCTACTATCCGCACCTCCAGATACCAACTGCTATTGTCCTGATCTTCACCTCTCCCAGCCTCCACCTTCCACCTTCCACAACCTTCCCAGTCATCATGGACTCGCCTTCATGACTGAGCAGGTGAGTAGGGCTCTGGGGAAACTCAAACACGGCAAAGCATTGGGACCGGATGGTGTGGACCCCAAGGTCCTGAAGGAGCGTGCTGAGCAGCTGTGTGGAGTTCTTCACCGCATTTTCAATCTGAGTCTCAGCCCAGAAAGGGTCCCGACAGTGTGGAAAACATCATCAGTGGTCCCGGTACCCAAGAAAGACCAACCAAACGTCTTCAATGACTCAAACACGAGGAAAACTGCAGATGCTGGAAATTCAAGCCACACACATCAAAGTTGCTGGTGAACTCAGCAGGCCAGGCAGCATCTCTAGGAAGAGGTACAGTCGAAGTTTCAGGCCGAGACCCTTCGTCAGGACTAACTGAAGGAAGAGTTAGTAAGAGATTTGAAAGTGGGAAGGGGAGGGGGAGATCCAAAATGATAGGAGAAGACAGGAGGGGGAGAGATGGAGCCAAGAGCTGGACAGTTGATTGGCAAAGGGGATATGAGAGGATCATGGGACAGGAGGTCCGGGAAGAAAGACAATGGGGGGGGGGAGGAAACCCAGAGGATGGGCAAGGGGTATAGTCAGAGGGACAGAGGGAGAAAAAGAAGAGAGAGAGAAAGAATGTATGTATATAAATAAATAACGGATGGGGTACGAGGGGGAGGTGGGGCATTAGCGGAAGTTTGAGAAGTCAATGTTCATGCCATCAGGTTGGAGGCTACCCAGACGGAATATAAGGTGTTGTTCCTCCAGCCTGAGTGTGGCTTCATCTTTATAGTAGAGGAGGCCGTGGATAGACATATCAGAATGGGAATGGGATGTGGAATTAAAATGTGTGGCCACTGGGAGATCCTGTTTTCTCTGGCGGACAGAGCATAGGTGTTCAGCGAAACGATCTCCCAGTCTACGTCGGGTCTCTCCAATATATGGAAGGCCACATCAGAAGTACTGGACGCAGTATATCGCCCCAGCCGACTCACAGGTGAAGTGTCGCCTCACCTGAAAGGACTGTCTGGGGCCCTGAATGGTGGTAAGGGAGGAAGTGTAAGGGCATGTGTAGCACTTGACTGTACCTCTTCCTAGAGATGCTGCCTGGCCTGCTGCGTTCACCAGCAACTTTGATATGTGTGTCTTCAATGACTACTGTCCAGTGGCCCTGACCTCACACATCATGAAGACTTCAGAGAGGCTGGTCCTGGCTCACCTCCAACCCCTGGTCAAATCAGCCCTCGATCCCCTGCAGTTTGCCTACCAGGGGCACATTGGAGTCGATGATGCTAATATCTACCTGCTGAATAGAGCCTACTCCCATTTGGATAATCAGGGCAGCACTAAGAGGATCATGCTTTTTGATGTCTTAAGTGCTTTCAATACCATACAGTCCTCGTTGCTGAGGGGAAAAGCTCTGTTCAATGCAGATTGGCATTTCCATTGTATCCTGGATAATGAACTACCTGACTGGCAGACCACAGCTTTTGTGGCTTCAGAGCTGTGTGTCAGACATGGCTATAAGCAGCACTGGGCTCTACAGGGGACTGTATTGGCTCCCTTCCTGTTTACCCTGTGTACCTCAGATCTTAGATACAACACTGAGTCATATCATCTGCAGAAATTCTCTGATGACTCAGTAATAGTTGGGTGTATAAAGGGAGGACAGAAAGATGAATACAGGGCCCTGGTGGAGGACTTTGTTGAATGGTGCAAGCTGAATCATCTGCAGCTCAACATCAGTAAGACAAAGGAGATGGACTTTAGGAAGATTAAGCATACATTGTTCTCTGTTACTATGAATGGTGAGGATGTGGATGTGGTGAGGATCTACAAGTACCTGGGGGTACACCTGAATGACAGACTTGAGTGGAGCACCAACATAGAGGCTGTGTACAAATAGGGCCAGAGTTGCCTCGACTTCCTGAGGAGACTGAGGTTCTTTGGAGTATGCAGACCTTTCCTTCACATGACCTACCAATCTGTTGTCACCAGTACAATCTTCTATGCGGTGGTATGCTGGGGCCATGGCAGCAACATGGGTGATGCCAACAAGCTCAATAAAATGATTATGGAAGTCAAACTGGACACACCAGAGGCTGTGGTAGAACAAGACCCCAAAGAAAATCCTGCCAATTCTGGACAATGTTTCTCACCCTCTGCATGCCATAGTGGCTGAACAGAGGAGCTCTTTTGGTAATAGACTGAGACAGCTGTGCTGTTCCAAAGAGTGTCATCTGAGGTCATTCTTACTCTCAGCCATAAGGTTCTATAATAAACAAGAGAAAATCTGCAGATGCTGGAAATCCAAGCAACACGCACAAAATACTGGAGGAACTCAGCAGGCCAGTCAGCATTTATGGAAAAGAGCACGCTTGACTTTTCAGGCCGAGACCCTTCAGCGGGACTGGAGGAAAAAAAAGATGAGGAGTGGGATTAAAAGGTGGGGGAGGGGAGGGAGAAACACAATGGGATAAGTGAAACCGGGAGGGGGAGGGTGAAGTAAAGAGCTGTGAAAGAGATACAGGGCTGGAGAAGGGGCTGTCTAATAGGAGAGGACAGACGGACATGGAAGAAAGAAAAGCGGGGAGGAGAACCAGAGAGAGGTGATGAGCAGGCAAGGAGATAAAGTGAGAGAGGCAAAAGGGGATAGGGAATGGAGAGGTTGAGGGATAGGGATATTACCAGAAGTTTGAGAAATTGATGTTCATGCCACCAGGTTGGAGGCTACCCAGACAGAATATAAGGTGTTGTAATGGAATATAAGGCCCCCTCCTGTTAGACTGTTTAAGGTAAATTATTTTTTATTTATTCTTCTTAATTCTCTTATAGTATTATATATCTGTGCACTTGTAATGCTACAGTGACACTGTAATTTCTTTTTGGAATCAATAAAGTATTTATCTATCTATTTTCGTTCTACCTGGGGAGAATGCAGCCACACTTACTCTGAACAACCCTTCACAAAACCCCTAGCAGCATTTTACCTGAAGTTTTGCAAGTGGTTCCTTGTCAGATAGTGCTCCAAACCTATCTATATTAAGGTACTTTTTTTCACTGGCTACATTACTTTTGGATGTCCTGGGGTCATGAAACTGGCTATTAATTTTCTTTTTTCCAAGAAGATGTGTAGCAGCATTTACTCAGCTCTTGGAATTCCCACAAATTCTTCAAGAGAAATTATCTCACTAGGGTGACTTTCTATTGGAAATCTCACCTAAATTTAAAATCTTCCCCTACCTCTACCAGCAGATCTGGAAAGTTACAAGTCCTTTGAACTCCTACAGCATAGTACAAGCCTTTCGGCCCACAATGTTGTGCCAACATTTTAACCTCCTACTCTTAAGATAAATCTAACCCTTCCCTCCTACATTGTCCTCCATTCTTCTATCATCCATGTGCCTATCTAAGAGTTTCTTAAATGTCTCTTACGTACCTGTCTCTCCCACCACCCCTGGCACTGTGTACCATGCACGCACCACTCTGTTTAAACAACCTATCTCTGGCTCTCCCTTTACTTTCCTCCAATTATCTTCAAAATATGCTTCCTAGTATAAGCCATCTCTTCCCGGGGAAAAGTTCTCTGGCTATTCACTCAATCGATGCCTCTTATCATCTTGTTCGTCTCTGTCAAGTCATCTCTCATCTCCTTCACTCCCAAGAGAAAAGCCCTAGCTTGCTCAATCTATCCTCATAAGACATGCTTTCTAATCCTAGTAAATCTCCACTGTGTCCTCTCTAAAGCTTCTACATCCTACATCTGGTGTAGGAAACTGTTAACTATTTGATGCCGGGAGAAATGGCAGTCTTTTGAGAGTGTTTCTTAAGTTTATTTAGATTTTTTTTATTGAACATAAATCTTAACCCAGCTTTGCCATACTTGGAGATACTGCTTATTTTAGTAAATTTGAATCTGGAATTTGTCATGTACAGCTTGGGAAGCATCTCATCAGCTACTGGCAGGCAGAAGTTGAGGAGGGCTGCATCTTGGCAATGAACATTTTTGTGACAAACAGCAAACAAATCTCTTATGCAATTATTACAATTGAATCTGGGAGAAGAAAAGACTATCTTCCTAACTACTTTCCTGGAGACAAACTTTGCTTTCCTTACTCCTTGCCAATATTGCTTTTCCGGTGGCCTGAGTCTTTTCCAATCCTGTCCAGGAAAATTAGTTCCTTTTCTTCTGGGATTGGGGCCAGGATTTTTTTTCAAGGACAGTGCAAAAGTCTTCTTTGGCTTGTATCCATAGTTTCCATCATTGGACATATGTTCAGATGATCACAGCATGCTGGTTCCACAGCAGAATGAGCAAGAGGGTGATTGATTTTCATGTCACCAAGATGCCAAATTGTCCATTCCTAATAAAAAAAAAATCACCCTAAATAGACAAATGTTCCTTTCCTGCTTTGTCCTAAAGGTTGTTAGAACATAGAACATAGAACACTACAGCACAGTACAGCCCTTCAGCCCACACTGACCTATTAACCTAAGATCAAGCTGACCCTTCCCTACTACATAGCCCCTCATTTTTCTATCATCTGTGTGTCTATCTAACAGTTTCTTAAATGCCCTTAATGTATCTGCTTCTCCCAGCTCTGGCAGGATGTTCCACACACTCCCACTCTCTGTGTAAACAGCTTACATCTGTCATTCCCCCTTTCCTCCAATTTCCTTAAAATCATACCCCTAGTATTAGCCCTGGTATTTGTGTTCTTTGAGCTGGCCTGCTCCTGCTCCTCATATCTCATTCAGATGGCAATGTCGATGACAAAGCAATGTTTTCCCAGACTATGAAAGTGAATTCAGTCCTATCACTTTTGGGGCTGCAAACGAATATCCAACTTTCCAGGCCCTGGACCTCATGAGGAAATTTGGAAATTGATTTGTTATTGTCACATGTACCGAAGTATAGTGAAAAACTATGTTTCCATGCAGATTGTTTCATTGTAGTGGTTTATTGAGGTAATATAATAATAGAATGCAGAAGAAAGTGATACAGTTACAGAGAAAGTGCCATGCAGACAGACAATAAGGTGTAAGACCATGATGAGGTAGACTGTGAGGTCAAGATTCCATCTTATCATACTAGGAGGTCTGTGTAGTAATTTTATAACAGCAGTGTAGAAGTTAACTATATGTGAATTCGTTTTAGATAGGATTGTCAAGATGAGCTGACATAGACTTGAACTGAGGATCTTGGTCTGGTGGTAAGAGATGAAGATCCAAGATAACTCAAGACCTTGCTCTGTACAAATAGGACCATGTGGTCATTAACTCACGTGCTCAAAAGTGGACAGGAACAGACACGTCATCCCATACACACTCTTGCCTACAAAATGGGTGCGATCATGCACCGTCATCCAAATCCACCTTCTCCTCACCTTTGACCTTCCTCCCCATCCCTGTGACTCTTTCCCTTCCCCATTTAACCTTCTCCCACCCTTCTCATTTCCATCCCTCTCTCTTCTGTACTCAACTATATGGCTCCCTCCCCTTATCCCCTCACTTTTCTCTCTTTCTCACAGTAGTGAAGTGTCAGGCTAATTTATGATCTAGTCTCTGGAATGGATCTTGAACTTGCAAGCTTCTGACTCAGGAGAGAACACCAGTAATAGATGCATGAATAAAGAAACAAGAAAGAGGTTCTTAAAATAGTATAAGCTCATGTTTACAAAAGGCACAAATTGCATTGTGAATGGGAACAGAAAATAGTGACATTTAAAAGAATTATCTTTACTTAAGTAATCTTCTTTTGTATGCACCACTACCTAACCTTGAGATGTATTGAAATTATAAGCCAATTTGTATGCAAAGGGAATTGCTTTAGTATAGGGAAGGTAACAGAATTTCTAATTTCCTGCATTATGATACACATATTTAAAAATAATTCAAAAGAAGGTAACTGCTTCTTCTAACTAGCACTTAGTGCCATTACAAAGAAGGTACAACAGAGCCCCTCTTTGTACCCCTACTAGAAGATTGCACAGATTTGGCATATCATCTAAAACTTTGTGAAACTTCTATAGGTGCACAGTGGAGAGTATCCTGACTGGTTGCATCACTGTCTGGTATGGAAAGACCAATGCTCAATAACAGAAACACAACAAAAGTGGTGGATACAGCCCAGGCAAACCCCCACCATCCCGTCACACTCTCTTCTCGCTGCTGCCTTCAGGAATAAACTACAGGAGCCTCACAACCCCACCACCAGTCTTAGGAATAGTTATTACCCTTCAACCATCAGGCTATTGATTCAGTGTGAATAACCAGCTCAAAACTGAACTGATTCCACAACCTATGGACTCACTTTCAAGGACTCTACAACAGGATTATTTATTTGCTTCTTTGATATGGCATTTGAAAAGGTACCCCATGCAAGGCTTATTGTGAAAGTAAGGAGGCGTGGGATCCATGGGGACCTTGCTTTGTGGATCCAGAATTGACTTGCTCGCAGAAGGCAAAGAGTGGTTGTTTGTGGGTCATATTCTGCATGGAGGTTGTTGACCAGTGGTGTGCCTCAGGGATCTGTTCTGGGACCCCTTCTCTTTATGATTTTTATAAATGACCTGGATGAGGAAGTGAAGGGATGGGTTAGTAAATTTGCTGATGACACAAAGGTTGGGGGTGTTGTGGATAGTGTGGAGGGCTTTCAGACATTGTTACAGCAGGACATTGATAGGTTGCAAAACTGGGCTGAGAAGTGGCAGATGGAGTTCAATCCATGTAAGTGTGAGGTGGTTCATTTTGGTAGGTCAAATATGATGACAGAATGTAGGATTAATAGCAATGTGGAGGATTAGAGGGATCTGGGGTTTGGGTCCATAGGACACTCAAAGCTGCTATGCAGGTTGACTCTGTGGTTAAGAAGGCATACGGTGCATTGGCCTTCATCAACTGTGGATTGAGTTCAAGAGCCAAGAGGTAATGTTACAGCTTTATAGGACCCTGGTCAGACCCCACTTAGAGTACTGTGCTCATTTCTGGTCACCTCACTACAGGAAGGATGTGGAAACTATAGAAAGGGTGCAGAGGAGATTTACAAAAATGTTGCCTGGATTGGGGAGCATGCCTTATGAGAATAGGTTGAGTGAACTCTGCCTTTTCTCCTTGGAGCGGCAGAGGATGAGAGGTGACCTGATAGAGGTGTATAAGATGATGAGAGGCGTTGATTGTGTGGATAGTCAGAGGCTTTTTCTCAGAGCTGAATGAGAGGGCACAGTTTTAAGGTGCTTGGAAGTAGGTACAGAGGAGATGTCAGGGGTAAGTTTTTTACGCAGAGAGTGGTGAGTGCATGGAATGGTCTGCCGGCAACAGTGCTGGAGGTGGATATGATAAGTCTCTTAAGGGACTCCTGGATAGGTACATGGAGCTTAGAAAAATAGAGGGCTATGAGTAACCCTAGGTAATTTCAAAGGTAAGGACATGTTCGGCACAGCTTTGTGGGCTGAAGGCCTATAGTGTGCTGTAGGTTTTCTATGTTTCTGTGTTTCATTTATTATTATTTATGTTTGTGTTTGCACAGTTTGTCTTTTGAATATTGTTTACTTGTCAAACTTCGTGTGTCATTTTTCATTGATTCTATTGCATTTTTTTTGTTCCACTGTGATTGTAAGAAAATGAATCTCAGGGTAGTAATATGTATACTTTGCCAATAAATTTACTTTGAACTTGAACTTTGAAATATGTTGGTTGTCTCTCGGAAACGGAGGAAGACTACATTGTGCAGGTGGCAGAGTTTCTTTTTAACGAGGTCGAGTTGCAAGCTCTATGTCAACCCGGCACCGATGGAGAGCGTGCTTGGGGGCAGTCTTATCACTGGATTGAACTCAGGAACCTCCATTCTCGAGCCCGGCGCTGATCTCACTGCGCCACCAGCTGACCTGTTGCACAATGTGACCAGTGCGTGAAAGATATTGAAGTGGAAAACCCTTGCACAGAGACGATTCCACTCTCTCAGCCGCAGAAGTCAGGATTCAGTGGCACGAAGAATCGTTACGTCTGGCAACTTCCTTGACTGCATTGGATGGCCGCGTCTTCTAAAGTGCTGTGCCGTGCCCTACGCACTCCACAATGCGCTGCTGCAACGTCTTCTCGGCCATTGAACCCCCGGGGTTTCCTCCGCCTGATCCACCGAAGCAGCCTTCACATGCTGGGATGAGAAAATTCCTATCGCACCAAGGGTTTCAGACCCATTGGCTACCCTCACCTGGTTTAGCCGGCCTGACGAAGCCGTTGACCGGGATGTGGCCGCTGTCGCATGCAAACAGCTACGAGGAGCCACAGATGAGAGCTGGGCATTGGTGGAGACCAATAGATGGCAAGCCACTCCAAGGAGTGTGACAAGCCCCCCATCTAGAGGTGCTACCCCTCTCATGCACCCCAAAATGCTTGGGAATTAATCCATGAATGATTTGCTTTCCAGGTTTAAGTCGACTTTTAAGTAAACTGTGGACAGGAAGAGGTTTTGACAAGGACCTGAATCAGCTATTGGAACTACTGAGTGTTGGGTCCATCCAAGGAGTAAAGGAGCAGGTAGGCATTGTCTGTTTCTGTGAAGTACTCATAATAGTAATATTTTAAGGAGAACTGGATAAGCACTCGAAAGGACAATTTTATAAGATTATAGAGAATGATCAGCATTGGACAACTTTTCCATCAGGTCAACAAAGACACTAAGTGGGTTTAATTCAAGGGGTGGCGGCACAGTAGGGTAGCACTTAGTGAACTGAACTGAATTGACTTTATTTCTTACATCCTTCACATACATGAGGAGTAAAAATCTTTATGTTTTGTCTCCGTCTAAATGTGCAATTTGTAGTAATTTATAATAGATAGTATGTACAACAGGACAGTCAATATAACATAAAAATACAATTGTATCAGCATGAGTTAATCAGTCTGATGGCCTGGTGGAAGAAGCTGTCCCGGATCCTGTTGATCCTGGTTTTTATGCTGCGGTACCATTTCCCAGATGGTAGCAGCTGGAACAGTTTGTGGTTGGGGTGATTCAGGTCCCCAATGATCCTTTGGGCCCTTTTTACACACCTGTCTTTGTAAATGTGTGTGGCACATGGCCAAGTGGTTAGAGCGTTGGGCTCACAATCTGAAGGTCGTGGGTTCGAGTCTCGGCCAAGGCAGTGTGTTGTGTCTTTGAGCAAGGCACTTAACCACACACTGCTCCAGTCCACGCAGCTGAAAATGGGTACCGGCAAATGCTGGGGGTTAACCTCACAATAGACTGGCGTCGTATCTGGGGGCGGGGGGTCTCGTACTCTCAGTTGCTTCACGCCACAGAAACTGGCATAAGCACCGGCCTGATGGGCCACAAGGCTCGGGACAAGACTTTGACTTTGTAAATGCACTGAATAGTGGGAAGTTTACATCTACAGATGCGCTAGGCTATCCGCACCACTCTCTGCAGAGCCCTGTGCTTGAGGGAAGTACAGTTCCCATACCAGGCAGTGATGCAGCCAGTCAGGATGCTCTCAATTATAATATTAATGGTAATAGTCCTGGCAGTGTGGAAGATCAGAGAGATCTTGGGGTCCATGTCCATAGGACACTCAAAGCTGCTGCACGAGTTGACAGTGCTGTTAAGAAGGCTTATGGTGTGTTGGCATTCATCAACCAAGGGATTGAGTTCAAAAGCTGTGAGGTAATGTTACAGCTATATACGACCTTGGTCAGACCCTACTTGGAGTATGATGTGGATACTGTAGAGAGAGTACAAAGGAGGTTTACAAGAATGTTGCTTGGATTGGAGGGTATACCTTATGAGAATAGTTTGAGTGAACTTGGCTTTTTCTCCTTGGACCGACGGAGGATGAGAAGTGACCTGACAGAGGTGTGTAAGATGATGAGAGGCATTGATCGTGTGGATAGCCAGAGGCTTTTTCCCAGGGCTGAAATGGCTAACATGAGGGGACATAGTTTTAAGGTGCTTGGAAATAGGTACCGAAGGGATGTCAGGGGTTAAGTTTTTCACAGAGAGTGGTGGGTGCGTGGGATTCACTGCCGGCGGCGGTGGAAGTGGATACAATAGGGTCTTTTCAGAGACTACATGGAGGTTTGAAAAACAGGGCTATGCACTGGAATCATCTGAGGTGAGAGGCGCTGTTGTGCTTTTTTCACCGCACAGCTGGTATGTACAGATCAAGTGAGGTCCTCGGTGATGTGTATACCGACGAACTTAAAGCTGTTTACCCTCTCAACCCCCAAATCCATTGATGTCAATAGGAGTGAGCCTGTCTCTGTTCCTTCTGTAGTCCACAACTAGCTCCTTTGTTTTTGTGACATTGAGGGAGAGGTTATTTTCTTGACATCACTGTGTCAGGATGATGACTTCTCTGTAGGCTGCCTTGTTATTATTTGAGACAAGACTAATCAATATAGTATCATCTGCAAATTTAATTAGCAGATAGGAACTGTGGGTGGCAACACAGACATAGGTGTACAGAGAGTAAAGGAGGGGCTTAGGACGCAGTCCTAGGGGGCTCCTGTGTTGAGGGTCAGAGGGCTAGAAGTGAGGGAGCCCACCTTTACCACCTGCTGGCGATCTGACGGGAAGTCCAGGATCCAGCTGCACAAGGCAGTGTGAAGGTTCAGGTCTCTGAGCTTCTTGTCAAGCCTGGAGGGAATTATGGTGTTGAATGCTGAATTGTAGTCTAAGAACAGCATTCTCACATAAACATCCTTCTTCTCCAGATGTGTAAGGACGGTGTGTAGAGCTGTGGCTATTACATCATCTGTCGATTGGATGTGTCGGTAGGTGAATTGCAGGGGATCCAGTGTGGGTGGTAGCAAGCTGCAGATGTCGTCCTTGACCAGCCTCACAAAGCATTTGCTTATTATTGAGGTGAGTGTGACAGGACACCAGTCGTTCAGAGATGTTACCTTGGTCTTTTTAGGTACAGGAACAATGGTGAATATTTTGAAGCAGGAGGGCACTCTACACTGGGTGAAGGAGAAATTAAAAATGTCTGCAAACACACCAGCCAGTTGTGCCGCACACATTCTAAGTAGCCGCCCTGGGATGCTGTCCGGTCCCGCAGCCTTGTGGCTGTCCACTCATTGGAAACACCTGCATACTGCAGCCTCAGAGATGACCAAGGTGTAGGTTGCATCAGCAGCTCTCCTCGGGGGCTTAGTGTTGTCAATATCAAACTGAGCGTAAGAAAGATTTGGATCATCTGAGAGAGAGGCAGCAATGTTGGCAGCACCACTGCGCTTGGCTTTGAAGTCTGCAATGGTGTGCAGACCTTGCCATAAGCCGCGTGTGTTGTTGGTGGAGAGTTGTGTCTGAATCTTGTCCCTGTATTGTCATTTTGCTGCCTTGATGACCTTGCGCAGGTCATAGCTGCATTTCTTGAATTCCTGGTGGTTACTGGCAGTGAAAGCTCTGTCTCACACAGTGAGTACAGCACACACGGTACTATTGATCCAGGGTTCCTGGTTTGGATAGACCCTAACCGATTTTTGGAGGACAACATTGTCGATGAATTTCCAGATGAAGCTCATGACCCCTTCCGTGAACTCGGAGACATCCTCATCACGAAAGACATTCCAGTTGACGCAGTCAATGCAGTCCTGTAGTGTGGAGACTGATTGGTTAGACCAACAGTGAATGGTTTAACTATGGCTGCCTCTTGTTTCAACTTCTGCCTGTTCACGGGCAGAAGCAGGATGATAGAGTGGTCAGACTTCCCAAGCGGTGGACGGAGGAGCGCTCTGTAAGCATTGTGGAAGGAAGAGCAGCAGTGATCGAGTCTGCTGTCTCCCCATGTGCTCACCTGGATGTGTTGACAAAACTTCGGAGAAACTTTAGTCAGCGATTTTTGATTAAAGTGTCTGATGACAATGAAAACAGCCTCTGGATATACAGTCTCCAGGGTGCTGTGATCCTCATACAGTTCCCTGAGAGCCAGGTCAGTATCAGCCTGTGGCAGAATATACGCAGCTGAGATAATAACAGCCGTAAACTCTCTAGGTAGCCAGAAAGGTCTACACAGCAGTACAAGGTACTCCAGATCCAGGGATCAAAATGATTTGAGGGCATGCATATTCCAGGGGTCGCACCAAGCATTACTGACCATGAAGCATACACATGAAGACGTGCAATGCTTTACAGTGTCGATGACCCTGGTTCAATACTGCTGCTGTCTGTAAGAAGTTCTTACGTTTTCCTCTGGGTATTCCGGTTTCCTCCATGTTCCAAAGATATACAGGTTCACAGGTTAATTGGTCACATGGGTTTAATTGGCCAAAGTGGGATCGTTGGGCTGGACGGGTCTGTTACCATGCTTTATCTCTAAATAAAATAGTTTCTGTGACTTGCCTCTGAAAGTTCAAACTTCAAGGTACATTTATTATCAAAGTATGTATGCAGTATACACCCCGAGATTCATCTGCCCACAGACAGCCACGAAACAAAGAAGAACCATGGAACCAACCCATTCAGAGAAAAAATATCAACACCTTCCCTCACACAACAAAAAAATCGAGTGGAAACACATAATATAAAACACAAAATTAAATGGCATATTTCAGTTCCCCCTTTAGAAAAAGCTATAATAAAAGGCCAAAACAATGTTCTTGCAGCTACTCTAGGAAGAGGTACAGTCGACGTTTCGGGCCGAGACCCTTCGTCAGGACTAACTGAAGGAAGAGCTAGTAAGAGATTTGAAAGTGGGATGGGGAGGGGGAGATCCAAAATGATAGGAGAAGACAGGAGGGGGAGGGATGGAGCCAAGAGCTGGACAGGTGATTGGCAAAGAGGATATGAGAGGATCATGGGACGGGAGGCCCAGGGAGAAGGAAAAGGGGGAGGGGGGGAAACCCAGAGGATGGGCAAGGGGTATAGTCAGAGGGACAGAGGGAAAAAAAAGAGAGAGAGAGAGAAAGAATATGTGTATATAAATAAATAACGGATGGGGTAAGAGGGGGAGGTGGGGCATTGGCGGAAGTTAGAGAAGTCAATGTTCATGCCATCAGGTTGGAGGCTACCCAGATGGAATGTAAGGTGTTGTTCCTCCAACCTGAGTGTGGCTTCATCTTTACAGTAGAGGAGGCCGTGGATAGACATGTCAGAATGGGAATGGGATGTGGAATTAAAATGTGTGGCCACTGGGAAATCCTGCTTTCTCTGGTGGACAGAGCGTAGGTGTTCAGCAAAACGATCTCCCAGTCTGCGTCGGGTCTCGCCAATATATAGAAGGCTGCATCGGGAGCACCGGACGCGGTATATCACCCCAGCCGATTCACAGGTGAAGTGTCGCCTCACCTGGAAGGACTGTCTGGGGCCCTGAATGGTGGTAAGGGAGGAAGTGTAAGGACATGTGTAGCACTTGTTCCGCTTACAAGGATGAGTGCCAGAAGGGAGATCATTGGGGAGGGATGGGGGGGACGAATGGACAAGGGAGTCGCGTAGGGAGCGATCCCTGCGGAAAGTAGGGGGGGGGGGGAGGGAAAGATGTGCTTAGTGGTGGGATCCTGTTGGAGGTGGCGGAAGTTACGGAGAATAATATGTTGGACCTGGGGGCTGGTGGGGTGGTAGGTGAGGACCAGGGGAACCCTATTCCTAGTGGGGTCCCGGAGTTGATGGTGGAGGAAGGGAAGCCCCTTTCTATAAAAAAGGAGGACATCACCCTGACCATGAGGCTTCCCTTCCTCCACCATCATCTCTGCTCTCAAACGCATCTCCCCCATTTCACGCACATCTGCTCTCACTCCATCCTCCCGTCACCCCACTAGGAATAGGGTTCCCCTGGTCCTCACCCACCAGCCTCCGGGTCCAACATATTATTCTCCGTAACTTCCGCCACCTCCAACGGGATCCCACCACTAAGCACACCTTTCCCTCTCCCCCTCTCTCTGCTTTCCGCAGGGATCACTCCCTACGCGACTCCCTTGTCCATTTGTCCCCCCCATCCCTCCCCAATGATCTCCCTCCTGGCACTTATCCTTGTAAGCGGAACAAGTGCTACACATGCCCTTACACCTCCTCCCTCACCACCATTCAGGGCCCCAGACAGTCCTTCCAGGTGAGGCGACACTTCACCTGTGAGTCGGCTGGGGTGATATACTGCATCCGGTGCTCCCGATGTTGCCTTCTATATATTGGCGAGACCTGACGCAGACTGGGAGATTGTTTTGCTGAACACCTACGCTCTGTCCGCCAGAGAAAGCGGATCTCCCAGTGGCCACACATTTTAATTCCACATCCCATTCCCATTCTGATATGTCTATCCACGACCTCCTCTCTTGTAAAGATGAAGCCACACTCAGGTTGGAGGAACAACACCTTATATTCCGTCTGGGTAGCCTCCAACCTGATGGCATGAACATTGACTTCTCTAACTTCTGCTAATGCCCCACCTTCCCCTCGTACCCCATCCGTTATTTATTTACATACACACATTCTTTCTCTCACTCTCCTTTTTCTCCTTCTGTCCCTCTGACTATACCCCTTGCCCATCCTCTGGGTTTTTCTCCCCCTCCCCCTTTTCCTTCTCCCTGGGCCTCCTGTCCCATGATCCTCTCATATCCGTTTTGCCGATCACCTGTCCAGCTCTTGGCTCCATCCCTCCACCTCCTGTCTTCTCCTATCATTTCGGATCTCCCCCCCCCCGCCCCAACTTTCTAATCTCTTACTAGCTCTTCCTTCAGTTATTCCTGACGAAGGGTCTCGGCCCAAAAAGTCGACTGTACCTCTTCCTAGAGATGCTGCCTGCCCTGCTGCGTTCACCAGCAACTTGGATATGTGTTGCTTGAATTTCCAGCATCTGCAAAATTCCTCGTGAAAACAATGTTCTTGCTAAGTTGGTGAAGTCATTAAACTTAAGCGGAATTAATGAGTAGTGGGAAGCATGGATGGGTGAGTGGAAACACACTTTTGATGAATGACTTTTAATATCAATAACCTTTCCTTTATTTATTTCTTACTGCTTTAGGCTTATGTAGTGTAGCTTAAAATAAAAGTGTGATTCTTTTGTGCCTAGAGATTCTACCGAGCTGCATGCTTGATCCAAGCAGCATGGAGAGCGTATCGGACAAGAAAACGAGTGAAGAAACTTCCAAAAGTAGTGACAAATTTACAAAGGAATTTCAGGTAAGGTTTTAAATCAGATCATTTATATATACAGTGGCTGTAAAAAGTTTTTAAGCCCCGCCCCACTCCCCTCCCCAGCCTTGGAAGTTTACATGTTTTATTGTTTTACAACATTGAATCGCAGTGAATTTAATTTGGCTTTTTTGACACTGGTTAACAGAAAATACTCTTTCATGTTAATGTCAAAGTGAAAATAGATCTCTACAAAGTGATCTAAATTAATTACAAATATAAAACACAAAATAATTGCACAAGTATTCACCCCCTTCAAGTTAGTATTTAATAGATGCACCTTTGGCAGCAATTACAGCCTTGAGTCTGTGTGGGTAAATCTCTATCAGCTTCGTGCATATGGACACTGCAATCTTTCCCCATTCTTCTTTACGAAACCGTTCAAGCTCTGTCAGGGATCGTAAGTGAACATCCCTTTTCAAGTTCAGCCACAATTTCTCAATTAGATTGAGGTCTGGACTCTGACTTGGTCATCCTAGGACAATAACTTTGTTGCTTTTAAGCCATTCCTGTGTAGCTTTGGCTGTATTCTTGGGGTCATTGTCTTGCTGGAAAACAAACCTTCTCGCAAGTTGCAGTTCTCCTGCATTTTGCTGCATTCATTTTACCCTCTACTTTAACAAGTCTAAAAGAGCCTGCTGCAGTGAAGCATCCCCATAGCATAATGCAACCACCACCGTGCTTCACGGTAGGGATGGTGTGTTTTTGATGATGTGCGGTGTTTGGTTTACACCAAACATGGCGTTTAGTCTGATGGCCAAAAAGCTCAATTTTGGATTCATCAGTCAATAGAACCTTCTTCCAGCTGACTTCAGTCCCCCATATTCCTTCTGGCAAAGTCAAGCTGAGATTGCACGTGAGCTTTTTTCAACAGTAGCTTTCTCTTTGCCACTCTCCCAGAAAGCTGCGACTGGTGAAGCACCCGGGCAACTGTTGTTGTATACACAGTCTCTCCCCTCTCGGCCACTGAAGCTTGTAACTCCTCCAGAGTTGGCATAGGTCCTTTGGTGGCCTCCCTCACTGGTCCCCTTATTGTACAGTAACTCATTTTTTGAGGGCAGCCTGCTCTGGACATATTTATAGCTGTGCCATATTCTTTCCATTTCTTGATGATTGACTTAACTGCACTCCAAGGGATATTCAGTTTCTTGTATCCATCTTCTGACTTGTGCTTTCTCCCTGGGCCTCCTGTCCCATGATCCTCTCATATCCTCTTTGCCAATCACCTGTCCAGCTCTTGGCTCCATCCCTCCCCCTCCTGTCTTCTCCTATCATTTTGGATCTCCCCCTCCCACTCCCACTTTCAAATCTCTTACTAACTCTTCCTTTAGTTAGTCCTGATGAAGTGTCTCGGCCTGAAACGTCGACTGTACCTCTTCCTAGAGATGCTGCCTGGCCTGCTGCGTTCACCAGCAACTTTGATGTGTGTTGCTTGAATTTCCAGCATCTGCAGAATTCCTGTTGTTTGCATTTTGTGTTTTATATTGTAATTCATTTAGATCACTTTGTAGAGATCTATTTTCACTTTGACATGAAAGATTCTTTTTCTGTTGATCAGTGTCAAGAAAGCCAAATAAAATCCACTGTCAAGCAATTTTGTAAAACAGTAAAACATGAAAACTTCCAAGGGGAATGATTACTTTTTACATGCACTGTACCTGCATTCTCCCAAGTAAAGATCATTTGGAGAAGATTTAACAGACATTGATCATGTCTTGCCGAATTTAGAAAGGATTGCTGGACATTTCAAGATGGGCTCAAGATAAATACAAGCAGGCTTTTTCTACAGGGTTGGATGGGACTAGAACTAGAGATCATAGGTTAAGGGTGAAAGGTTAAATATTTAAGGGGAAACTGAGGGGGATCTTCTTCACTCAGAGGGTAGTGTGAGTGTAGAACAAGTTACCAGCAGAAGTGGAGGATGCGCTTTCAGTTTCACCATTCAGTAGAAGTTATGATACATACATGGATGGCAGTGAGGTCTATGGCCCAGGTGTGGGTCGATGTGACTAGGCAGATTAATTATTCAGCACAGACCAGATGGGTTGAAGGGCCTGTTTCTGTGCTGTAGTGCTGTATGACTATCCCAATCTACCTCAAGATGGTCCTTGCATTTTATTTGTTTATCTGCACCGCACTTTCTCTGCAACTGCAGCAGTATATTCTGCAATCTGTTTTTCTTTATACTATCCCAGTGTACATATGTACCTTTTGATATGCCTGGAAGGCATTTCACTGTATCTAGATACATGTAACATGTAAGACTTTATAAGGCATTGGTCAGACCACACTTGGAGTATTGTGAGTAGTTTTGGGCCCCTTATGTAAAAAAAAATGTGCTGGCATTGGAGTGTGTTCAATGGAAGTTCACGAGAATGATTCCAGGAATGAAAGGGTTAATGTGTAAGGAGTGTTGATAGCTCTGGCTTGTATTCATTGGAGTTTAGAAAATGGGCAGGATCTCGTTGAAACGTATCGAATATTGAAAGGCCTAGATAGAGTAGATATGGAGAGGATATCTCCTATAATGGGGGAGTCGGGGACCAGAGTGCACAGCTTCAGAATAGAAGGACGTCCCGTTAAAACAAAGATGAGGAATTTCTTTAGTGAGACATTAGTGAATCTGTGGAATTTGTTGCCACAGACGGCTGTAGAGGCCAAATGTTGGGGTAGATTTAAAGCAGAGGTTGATAGATTCCTGATCAGTAAGGACATCACAGGATGCAGGCAGAAAGCCGGAGAATGGGATTGAGAGGGGTAGTAAATTCTTCAGATATATAAAGTGTTAAAGAGATGCGAGTGTGGATATTGGACCTCTGGAAAACTATGCTGGAGAGGTAGTAATGGGGGACAAAGAAATAGCAGACGAACTGAATAAGTATTTTGCATTAATCTTTACTGTGGAAGACACTAGCAGTATGCCGGAAATTCAAGAGTGTCAGGAGGCAGAAGTGTGTGAAGTCGCCATTACTAGAGAGAAGATTCTTGGGTAACTGAAAAGTCTGAAGGTAGATAAATCACCTGGACCAGATGGTGTCCAGCCCAGGGTTCTGAAAGAGGTGGCTAAAAATACTGTGGAGGCATTAGTAATGATCTTTGAAGAATCACTAGATTCTGGAATGGTTTTGGAAGACTGGAAAATTGCAAATGTCACTCCACACTTCATGAAGAGAGAGAGACAGAAGAAAGGAAACTATAGGCCAGTTAGTCTGACCTCGGTGGCTGGGAAGATGTTGAAGTCAATTGTTAAGGGTGTGGATTCGGAGTACTTGGAGGCACATGATAAAACAGGCTGTAGTCAGCATGGTTTCCTCAAGGGAAAATCTTACCTGATGAATCTGTTGGAATTCTTTGAAGAAATAACAAGCAAGATAGACAAAGGAAAATCAGTGGATGTTGCATACTTGGATTTTCAGAAGGTCTTTGACAAGGTGCTGCAGATAAAGCTGCTTGACAAGTTAACAGCCCATGGTATTACAGGAAAGATAGTAGCATGCATAAAGTAGTGGCTGATTGGCAGGAGGCAAAGAGTGGGAATAAAGGCAGCCTTTTCTGGTTGACTGCCAGTGACTAGTGGTGTTCCACAGGGGTCGGTGTTGGGACTGCTTCTTGTTACATTATATGTCAATGACTTAGATGATGGAATTGATGGCTTTGTTACAAAGTTTACCAATGATACAAAGATAGATAGAAGGGCAGGTAGTTTTGAGGAATTAGAGAAGCTACAGAAGTTCTTAGACAGATTAGCAGAACAAGCAAAGAAGTGGCAGATGGAATACAATATCAGCAAGTGTATGGTCATAGGAGTGCTTGTGCAGCATTCCCTAAAGGTTAATTTGCAGGTTGAGTCGGTAGTGAGGAAGGCAAATTTCATGTTAACATTCATTTCAAGAGGATTACAATAAAAGCAAGGATGTAATGTTGAGGCTTTCCAAAGCACTACTGAGGCCTCATTTGCAGTACTGTGAGCAGTTTTGGGCCTCTTATCTAAGAAAGGATGTGCTGAAACTGGAGAAAGTTCAAAGGAGGTTCATGAAAATGACTCTGGGATTGAAAGGCTTGTCATATGAAGAGTATTTGATGGCTCTGGGCCTGTACTCACTGGAATTCAGAAGAATGAAGGGTGACCTAATTGAAACCTTTCAAGTGGTGAAAGGCTTTGATAGAGCAGATATGGAGAAGATGTTTCCTATGGTGGGAGCGTCTAAGACTAAAATACACTGTCTCAGAATTGAGGAGCGTCCTTTTAGAACAGAGACGAGGAAGAATTTCTTTAGCCAGAGAGTAGTCCTCATTAGGTGGTCTATAATACACCCCTATAAGCGAAAGGTGTAGTGACGCTTATAGGGGTGTATTATAGACCACCTAATGGGGACCAAAAACTGGAGGAGCAAATTTGTAAGGAGATAGCAGATATTCGTAGTAAGCACACGGTTGTGATTCTGGGAGATTTTAATTTTCCACACATAGACTGGGAAGCCCATTCTGTAAAAGGGCTGGATGGTTTGGAGTTTGTCAAATGTGTGCAAGATAGTTTTTTGCAGCAATACATAGAGGTACCAACTAGAGAAGGGGCAGTGTTGGATCTCCTGTTAGGGAATGAGATAGGGCAGGTGACGGAGGTATGTATTGGGGAGCACTTTGGGTCCGGTGAATAAATACCATTATTTTCAATATAATTATGGAGAAGGATAGGACTGGACCCAGGGTTGAGATTTTTGATTGGAGAAAGGCTAACTTTGAGGAGGTGCAAAAGGATTTAGAAGGAGTGGAATGGGACAATTTATTTTATGGGAAGGATGTAATAGAGAAATGGAAGTCATTTAAAGGTGAAATTTTGAGGGTACAGGATCTTTATGTTCATGTTAGGTTGAAAGGAAAGGTTAAAAGTTTGAGAGAGCCATGGATTTCAAGGGATATTGGAAACTTGGTTCGGAAAAAGAGAGGGATCTACAATAAATATAGGCAGCTTGGAGTTGAGGAGGTGCTCGAGGAATATAAAGAATGTAAAAAGAATCTTAAGAAAGAAATTAGAAAAGCTAAAAGAAGATACGAGGCTGCCTTGGCAAGTAAGGTGAAAATACATCCAAAGGGTTTCTACAGTTATATTAATAGCAAAAGGATAGTGAGGGATAAAATTGATCCCTTAGAGAATCAGAGTGGATGGATATGTGCGGAGCCAAAAGAGATGGGGGAGATTTTGAACAATTTCTTTTCTTTGGTATTCATTAAGGAGGAGGATATTGAATTGTGTAAGGTAAAGGAAACAAGAAGGGTAGTTATGGAAAGTATGAAGATTAAAGAAGAGGAAGTACTGGTGCTTTTAAGGAATATAAAATTGGTTAAGGCACTGGGTCCGGACAAGATATTCCCTAGGACCTTGAGGGAAGTTAGTGTGGAAATAGCAGGAACTCTGACAGAAATATTTCAAATGTCATTAGAAACGGGAATGGTGCCGGAGGATTGGAGTATTGCTCATGTGGTTCCATTGTTTAAAAAAGGTTCTAAGAGTAAACCTAGCAATTATCAGCCTGGGAGTTTGACGTCAGTGGTGGGTAAATTGATGGAAAATATTCTTAGAGATGGTAAATATAATTATTTGGATAGACAGGGTCTGATTAAGAACAGTCAACATGGATTTGTGCGTGGAAGGTCATGTTTGACAAATCTTATTGAATTTTTTGATGAGGTTACTAGGAATGTTGATGAGGGTAAAGCAGTGGATGTTGTCTATATGGACTTCAGTAAGGCCTTTGACAAGGTTCCACACAGAAGATTAGTTAGGAAGGTTCAATCGTTAGGCATTAATATCGAAGTAGTAAAATGGATTCAGCAGTGGCTGGATGGGAGACGCCAGAGAGTAGTGGTGGATAACTGTGTGTCAGATTGAAGGAGGGTGTGTAGCGGTGTGCCTCAGGGATCTGTACTGGGTCCAATGTTGTTTGTCATATATATTAATGATCTGGATGATGGGGTGGTAAATTGGATTAGTAAGTATGCAGATGATACTAAGATAGGTGGAGCTGTGGATAATGAAGTAGGTTTTCAATGCTTGCAGAGAGATTTAGGCCAGTTAGAAGAATGGGCTGAAAGATGGCAGATGGAGTTTAGTGCTGAAAAATGTGAGGTGCTACATTTTGGTAGGACTAATCAAAATAGGACATACATGGTAAATGGTAGGGCATTGAAGAATGCTGTAGAACAGAGGGATCTAGGAATAATGGTGCATAGTTTCCTGAAGGTGGAATCTCATGTGGATAGGGTGGTGAAGAAAGCTTTTGGTATGCTGGCCTTTATAAATCAGAGCATTGAGTATAGGAGTTGAGATGTAATGTTGAAATTGTATAAGGCATTGGTGAGGCCAAATTTGGAGTATTGTGTACAGTTCTGGTCACCGAATTATAGGAAAGGTGTCAATAAAATTGAGAGAGTACAGAGGAGGTTTACTGAAATGTTGCCTGGGTTTCATCTCCTAAGTTACAGAGAAAGGTTGAACAAGTTAGGTCTTTATTCTTTGGAGCGTAGAAGGTTGAGGGGGGATTTGATAGAAGTATCTAAAATTATGAGGGGGATAAATAGAGTTGACGTGGATAGGCTTTTTCCATTGAGAGTGGGGGAGATTCAAACAAGAGGACATGAGTTGAGAGTTAAAGGGCAAAAGTTTAGGGGTAACATGAGGGGAAACTTCTTTACTCAGAGAGTGGTAGCTGTGTGGAACAAGCTTCCAGCAGAAGTGGTTGAGGCAGGTTCGATGTTGTCGTTTTAAGTTAAATTGGATAGATATATGGACAGGAAAGGAATGGAGAGTTATGGGCTGAGTGCAGGTCAGTGAGACTAGGTGAGAGTAAGAGTTCGGCACGGACTAGAAGGGCCAAGATGGCCTGTTTCCATGCTGTAATTGTTATATGGTTATATGTTTATAGTGAATCTGCGGATTTTGTTGTCATAGGCGGCTGTGGAGGCCAAGACTTTAGGTATATTTAAGGCAGAGGTTGATAGATTCTTAATTAGTCAGCGCAGGGAGAAGGCAGGAGGTTGGGGCTGAGGGACAAAATGGATCAGCCAAGATGAAATGGCGGAACAGGTTTGATGGGCCGAATGGCCTAATACTTCTCCTGCATCTTATGGTCTAACAATAATAAACCAATAACAATTTTGTTTCATGGAGGTATTAAAACATTTGTATTGTATGGGATATATTGTGCATCTACGTGAAACGATAAAGTCAGAGTGGGATGTCAAAATAATGCGATGTCACAGATGCAAAATATATTCCATTCTACTTTTGGTCCATTACTGATTATTAACCATATGAAATGTTGCTAGGGCAAAGCGTGAACAGGACATACACCGGCAGGAGAAGGAGAAAGAGGAAGAGGAGCTAAAGCACCAGCTACAGCTTCGGCGACATCGAACTCTTCGAGCTTTTCGACAGCGGCAGCTGAGCATACTGGAAATAGTACCAGCAAGTAAAGTAACTTTCCAGAAAATCAATCACTTTTGTCCATGTACACCTGTAGGTTGAATCAACACAACCTCCCAATTTATCTGCTGAGCTTCTGCACCAAGCTATTGGGTTAACTGCTTGCCCTGATGGAGGGTTTCGGCTTGAAACGTCAACCCTTTATTCTTCTCATTAGATGCTGCCTGACCTGCTGTGTTCCTCCAGCATTTTGTGTGTGAGTTTCCAGCATCTGCAGGATCTCTTGTGTTTATGTTTACCCATTCTATTTGCTGACTTCCATTATCTCCACTTCAGGTTCACTCTCTTGTATTGATATCCCACTGTGACCTTACTGTTTCTTATCTCTGCCATCTACAGCACTAGATTTCCAAGAACTGTGCTTATCCTCTTCCGGCCTCTCCTTGATTTCCAAAGCTGTACCTTGGGTAACCTTGTGCTCAAAGTCTGGAATTCCCTCCTTAAACCTCTCCATTCTCTAAGATGCTCTTTATAACCATCCTCTTTGACCAAGCGTTTGGTTGCTTAGTTCAGTTACCTCTTACATAGTTTGATGTCAAGATTCATTTATTTAGCTGTGTACATTGAAACACAAAGTGAAATGTGTTCTGTGCAGTATCAACTAACTCACCCAAGCATGTGCTGGGGCAGCCCACAAGTGTTACCACACTTCCTTTCGCCATCATAGCATGCCCACAATGTGCAGCAGAACACAACACACAAGCAACAGATGACAACAGCAAAACAAGCCCCGTTCCTCCCTCCCACCCACACATATACATAGTGCTTTAACCCCTGGACAGGCTGTCTCCAGCCTCCAGTGGACTCAGATTTGCAGACATTGGGCTTCAACTTTTGTCAAGTCAACCATTGTCTGCAAAGCCTCGAAATATTATATTACATTGCAGATGTAAGTTGATATTGTTGCCTTTTTCTTGAAATTGGAGTTCTGCATGAATTGTGTCACTGAAGGGAGTGACTCTTTCGAACCTCCTTTAGCTGGATGAATATCAGGCACCAGTCAGATCTCTAAGAGTAAGCAAGGTAGAATTTATTTTGGACAAAAACAGCAGGATTGGGACATACACTGTACTTTTTTTAAACCAAACACTGAACTTTGTTATCACCGGCAAGGCCACAATATATTGCCCTTCCCTAATTACCACTGAATTGAATGGCTTGCTGGGGCACTTCAGAGAAAACTTAAGTTCAAGCACATTTCTCTAAGTGTGGAATCACTGGTAAAAGGACTTTAGTGAACAAGATGAGTTTTAGAACATAGAACACAGCACATTACAGGCCCTTCAGCCCACAATGTTGTGCTGACCCTCAAGCCCTGCCTCCCATATAACACCCCACTTTAAATTCCTCCATATACCTGTCTAGTAGTCTCTTAAACTTCAGTAGTGTATCTGCCTCCACCACTGGCTCAGGCGGTGCATTCCACATACCAACCACTCTCTGAGTAAAAAACTTACCTCTAATATCCCTCTTGAACTTCCCAACCCTTACCTTAAAGCCATGTCCTCTTGTATTGAGCAGTGGTGCCCTGGGAAAGAGGCGCCGGCTATCCACTCTATCTATTCCTCTTAATATCTTGTACACCTCAATCATGTCTCCTCTCATCCTCCTTCTCTCCAAAGAGTAAAGCCCTAGGTCCTTTAATCTCTGATCATAATGCAAACTCTCTAAACCAGGCAGCATCCTGGTAAATCTCCTCTGTACCCTTTCCAATGCTTCCACATCCTTCCTATAGTGAGGTGACCAGAACTGGACACAGTACTCCAAGTGTGACCTAACCAGTGTTTTATAGAGCTGCATCATTACATCGCAACTCTTAAACTCTATCCCTCAACTTAAGAAAGCTAACACCCCATAAGCTTTCTTAACTACCCTATCTACCTGTGAGGCAACTTTCAGGGATCTGTGGACATGTACCCTGAGATCCCTCTGCTCCTCCACGCTACCAAGTATCCTGCCATTTACTTTGTACTCTGCCTTGGAGTTTGTCCTTCCAAAGTGTACCACCTCACACTTCTCCGGGTTGAACTGCCACTTCTCAGCCCACTTCTGCATCCTGTCAATGCCTCTCTGCAATCTTCGACAATCCTCTACACTATCTACAACACCACCAACCTTTGTGTTGTCTGCAAACTTGCCAACCCACCCTTCTGCCCCCACATCCAGGTCATTAATAAAAATCACGAAAAGTAGAGGTCCCAGAACAGATCCTTGTGGGACACCACTAGTCACAACCCTCCAATCTAAATGTACACCCTCCACCACAACCCTCTGCCTTCTGCAGGCAAGCCAATTCTGAATCCACCTGGCCAAACTTCCCTGGATCCCATGCCTTCTGACTTTCTGAATAAGCCTACCATGTGGAACCTTGTGGTTTTTAACCACAATTTAGCAGTTTCATAGTTACTGTTTCTGATTATAGTTTCTTATTGAGAAATCCAAATTTATTTAATTAGTTTGAATGCTAGGTGTTAGGATGTAAAATCTTATCTAATCTCTATAACATGTTCTTGTTTCTGAGTAACTATCAGAATTTTATACACGAGATTGTGGTGCTACTCCAGTCCATGCAAAACAGATATTTACAATGCATGTGGTACAGTTTAATAAAAAAAACAATTCCCATATTTACATGCAACAAGTGACTATGGTAGTCCATAACACTCAAAGGCCATTGGCAGGCCAAGGTGTAGCATTATTCAGCTGCACAAATGCCCTCTGTTTTTCAGTTAAGTTGTCTTGGCGAATCATCTTCTGTATCTCCTACCAGATGGCAGGAGATTGAACAGATTGAACTGGGATGGGAAGGGTCTTTAATGATGTTACAAGCCTGTCATAGGCATCGAGAGTTGTAGATTGTCTCCAAGTCCAGGAGTTGAGTTCCAGTGATGTGCCGAGCCGTCCAAATCACCCATTGGATTGCTTTGTGATCCGACTCACTGCAGCTAGAGTATCACGCTGTCATTGCATATGCCAGTATGCTTTCTATCGCACATCAATATAAGTTGGCCAACAATTTTTGAGGCAGATTAGCTTTCCTTAAGCCCCCCAGGTAGTATAGTTACTGTTCTGTCGTCCCTTCCATCGAGGTTGTATTCATGGACAACGATCTCCTTGGTGATGTTCATCCCCAAAAACATGAAACTGGAGACCCTTTCCACTACTTTCAAAAGTCGATAGATTCTGGCATGGTTCCGGAGGACTGGAAGATTGCAAATGTCACTCCGCTATTTAAGAAGGGGACAAGGAAGCAAAAAGGAAATTGTAGACCTGTTAGCTTTACATCAGTGGTTGGGAAGTTGTTGGAGTCGATTGTCAAGGATGAGGTTACAGAGTACCTGGAGGCATATGACAAGATAGGCAGAACTCAGCATGGATTCCTTAAAGGAAAATCCTGCCTGACAAACCTATTACAATTTTTTGAGGAAATTACCAGTAGGCTAAACAAGGGAGATGCAGTGGATGTTGTATATTTGGATTTTCAGAAGGCCTTTGACAAGGTGCCACACATGAGGCTACTTAACAAGATAAGAGCCCATGGAATTACGGGAAAGTTACATACGTGGATAGAGCATTGGCTGATTGGCAGGAAACAGATAGTGGGAATAAAGGGATCCTATTCAGGTTGGCTGCCGGTTACCAGTGGTTTTCCACAGGGGTTCGTGTTGGGGCCGCTTCTTTTTACATTGTACATCAACGATTTGGATTATGGAATAGATGGCTTTGTGGCTAAGTTTGCTGACGATACGAAGATAGGTTGTTGTTGTTCGTCCATCGTTGACGTCGAAGGGGACCTCGACACCATAATGATGGTGTCGAGACTAGCGCGTGATTTGGACTTAAGTGAGGGAGAGTTGTGCAGCGTCAGCCTCACTCTCTCTTCCCAATTCCCATCTGGATCCAGTGGCAAGACAGAGTCTAGACGGCTGGAGATGGGACTAGGCGCAGTGGATGACCAGGACGTCTTCTGTGTCTTGTCCTGCTCTACATGTTCCACGACGCTTGCAGAGACCGCCTTCTTGACCGTTGGACCTTCCGCTGGTCTCGTCCGCTCAATCCGCCGGAGACAGGTAGAGGGGCTGGTAGTGCTGAGGAAATGGAGAGTCTGCAGAGAGACTTGGATAGATTGGAAGAATGGGCAAAGAAGTGGTAAATGAAGTACAATGTTGGAATGTGTATGGTTATGCACTTTGGCAGAAAAAGTAAACGGGCAGACTATTATCTAAATGGGGAAAGAATTCAAAGTTCTGAGATGCAACGGGACTTGGGAGTCCTCGTACAGGATACCCTTAAAGCTAACCTCCAGGTTGAGTCAGTGGTGAAGAAGGCGAATGCAGTGTTGGCATTCATTTCTAGAGGAATAGAGTATAGGAGCAGGGATGTGATGTTGAGGCTCTATAAGGTGCTGGTGAGACCTCACTTGGAGTACTGTGGGCAGTTTTGGTCTCCTTATTTAAGAAAGGATGTGCTGACGTTGGAGAGAGTACAGAGAATATTCACTAGAATGATTTTGGGAATGAGAGGGTTAACATATGAGGAACGTTTGTCTGCTCTTGGACTGTATTCGTTGGAGTTTAGAAGAATGAGGGGAGACCTCATAGAAACATTTCGATTGTTGAAAGGCATGGACATAGTGGATGTGGCAAAGTTGTTTCCCATGATGGGGGAGTCTAGTACGAGAGGGCATGACTTCAGGATTGAAGGGCGCCCATTCAGAACAGAAATGTGAAGAAATTTTTTTAGTCAGAGGGTGTTGAATCTATGGAATTTGTTGCCACGGGCAGCAGTGGAGGCCAAGTCATTGGGTGTATTTAAGGCAGAGATTGATAGGTATCTGAGTAGCCAGGGCATCAAAGGTTATGGTGAGAAGGCGGGGGAGTGGGACTAAATGGGAGAATGGATCAGCTCATGATAAAATGGCGGAGCAGACTCAATGGGTCAAATGGCCGACTTCTGCTTCTTTGTCTTATGGTCTTATGGTCTTCACCATTTATGAATAGTGGGACTTGTTTGGGACCTCTTGCCTTCTAGAAGTCAATTATCATTTCTCTTGTCTTCTTGCTGTTGAGTGATAGGTTGTGATTCCTGCACCAATAGGACAGTTTCAGCACCTCCTCCCTATATGCAGATTTATTACTATTTGTGATAAGGCCAATCACAGTTGTGTCATCTGCAAATTTGATGATTGAGTTTGTAGCATGAGCAGGTGTGCAGACCTCTGGGGACAGAGTAGAGAAGTGGGCTCAGTTCACCCTTGTTCAGGGTTGGGAGTGGGGTTGATGTGCCAAGACCTCAATTGTGGAGCTTGTTCAGTAGTGTTAGTTTGATATTAAAGGCCAAGCTGTAATCAATGAAAAGCATACTTACGTAGGTGCCTTTGTGCTCCAGGTGTTCCAAGGCAGAATGAAAGGCGATAGAAATGGTGTCTTCAGTTGATCTATTCAACTTGTAGGCAAACTGGTGCTAGTCTATGGTCACAGGGATTACGTCCTTGATGTGGGACATGACCAATCTTTACAAGCACTTGGCAAATATGGGAGTGAGTGCCACTGGCCTGTAGTCATGTTCCCTCAGGTGTCTTGGGGATGGTGTGACAGTTGCTGCTTTGAAGCATGCATGAACTATAGACTGAGACAGCAAGTGGTTGTAAATACCCGTCAGAATTTCAGCCATCTGGTTGGCACAGTTGCTGAGGACCCATCTGCGTACCCTGGGGTGGCATGGTAGCATAGGAGTTAGCATTATGCTATTGCAGCACCAGCAACCTAGGTTTATTTCTCACCACTGTCTGTATGGAGTTTGTATGTTTTCCCCATGGCTGCATCTGTTTTCTCTGTGTGCTCCAGTTTCCTCCCACATTCCAAAGACATATGGATTAGTAGGACCATTGGTCACATGGGCTCATTGGGCCAGAAGAGCCTGTTATATGGCATGAGAGAGGAACTGCCCAAAGCTGACTGGAAAGGGACACTGGCGGGAAGGACGGCAGAGCAGCAGTGGCTGGAGTTTATGCGAGAAGTGAGGAAGGTGCAAGACAGGTATATTCTAAAAAAGAAGAAATTTTTGAATGGAAAATTCATGGCTGACGAGAAGTCAAAGCCAAAGTTAAAGCAAAGGAGAGGGCATAAAAAGAAGCAAAAATTAGTGAGAAGGCAGAGGATTGGGAAGTTTTTAAAAGCTTACAAAAGGAAACTAAGAAGGTCATTAAGTGGGAAAAGATTAACTATGAAAGGAAGCTAGCAAATAATATCAAAGAGGATACTAAAAGCTTTTTCAAGTATATAAAGAGTAAAAGACAGGTGAGAGTAGATATAGGACTGATAGAAAATGATGCTGGAGAAATTGTAATGGGAGATAAAGAGATGGTGGAGGAACTGAACGAGTAATTTGCATCAGTCTTCACTGAGGAAAACATCAGCAGTATACCGGACACTCAACGGTGGTAGGGAAGAGAAGTGTGCGCAGTCACAATTACGACAGAGACAGTACTCAGGAAGCTGAATAGTCTAAAGGTAGATAAATCTCCCAGACCAGATGGAATGCGCCCTCGTGTTCTGAGGGAAGTAGCTGTGGAGATTGTGGAGGCATTAGTGATGATCTTTCAAAAGTTGATAGATTGTGGCATGGTTCTGGAGGACTGGAAGATTGCAAATGTCACTCCGCTATTTAAGAAGAGGGCAAGGAAGCAAAAAGGAAATTATAGACCTGTTAGCTTGACATCGGTGGTTGGGAAGTTGTTGGAGTCGATTGTCAAGGATGAGGTTACAGAGTACCTGGAGGCATATGACAAGATAGGCAGAACTCAGCATGGATTCCTTAAGGGAAAATCCTGCCTGACAAACCTATTACAATTTTTTGAGGAAATTACAAGTAGGCTAGACAAGGGAGATGCAGTGGATGTTATATATTTAGATTTTCAGAAGGCCTTTGACAAGGTGCCACACATGAGGCTATTTAACAAGATAAGAGCCCATGGAATTACGTGAAAGTTAACATACGTGGATAGAGCGTTGGCTGATTGGCAGGAAACAGAGAGTGGGAATAAAGGTACTATTCTGGTTGGCTGCAAGTTACCAGTGGTGTTCCACAGGGGTCCGTGTTGGGGCCACTTCTTTTTACATTGTACATCAACTATTTGGATTATGGAATAGATGGCTTTGTGGCTAAGTTTGCTGACGATACGAAGATAGGTGGAGGGGGCGGTAGTGCTGAGGAAACAGAGAGTCTGCAGAGAGACTTGGATAGATTGAAAGAATGGGCAAAGAAGTGGCAAATGAAATACAATGTTGGAAAGTGTATGGTTATTCACTTTGGCAGAAAAAATAAACGGGCAGACTATTATCTAAATGGGGAGAGAATTCAAAGTTCTGAGATGCAACGGGACTTGGGAGTCCTCGTACAGGATACCCTTAAGTTTAACCTCCAGTTTGAGTTGATGGTGAAGAAGGTGAATGCAATGTTGGAATTCATTTCTAGAGGAATAGAATATAGGAGCAGGGATGTGATGTTGAGGCTCTATAAGGTGCTGGTGAGACCTCACTTGGAGTACTGTGTGCAGTTTTGGTCTCCTTATTTAAGAAAGGATGTGCTGACGTTGGAGAGAGTACAGAGAATATTCACTAGAATGATTTCGGGAATGAGAAGGTTAACATATGAGGAACGTTTGTCCGCTCTTGGACTGTATCCCTTGGAGTTTAGAAGAATGAGGGGAGACCTCATAGAAACATTTCGAGTGTTGAAAGGCATGGACAGAGTGGATGTGGCAAAGTAGTTTCCCATGATGGGGGAGTCTAGTACGAGAAGGCATGGCTTAAGGATTGAAGGGCGCCCATTCAGAACAGAAATGTGAAGAAATTTTTTTAGCCAGAGGGTGGTGAATCTATGGAATTTGTTGCCACGGGTGGCAGTGGAGGCCAAGTCATTGGGTGTCTTTAAGGCAGAGATTGATAGGAACCTGAATAGCCAGGGCATCAAAGGTTATGGTGAGAAGGCGGGGGATTGGGACTAAATGGGAGAATGGATCAGCTCATGATAAAATGGCAGAGCAGACTCGATGGGCCGAATGGCCGAATTCTGCTCCTTTGTCTTATGGTCTTACCATGCTGTTTCTAAATATAAAACCATTATTTCTAGCTTCAAAAACAATAAATTGAACAGTAAGGACAAATTTGCCAGAGTTACTTGAGCTGTGTCCTTCTTAATGTTACTGCACCCCTTAACAACACCCTATTGCAAGTTTAATTTGTGAGGAGAAACTGGTTAGGCTAGTGTTTTTCATGAAGCAGAGGAGGACCTGACAGAGGTATACAAAATAATAATGCATATTGAGGGGGTAGATAAATCTACAAGGCACAAGCCTAGGGTAAGAGGTTAAAGAGTGATGTGAAGAAGAACTTTTTCACCCTCAGGATGGTCCAAATCTGGAATGCAGCTCATAAATGTTACCAATTACCCCCGATACGGGAAGTACCTTGTTTTTATTTTGTGATTTTACTATTACAAGACCTAATGATAGAAAAGGACAGAATTGTCCATGGAATGCTTTGAATTTTTATAGCTGCAGAAGAGAGAGTGAATTTTGCACAGAGAATGGCTTTTCAGCTCTGCACTCCTTGACAGATTTTATACTCCATACCAACCTTCTATAATCTGGACTCAACTGTCTAGTGTAACCATAGTGAACAGAGAATACTGGAAAAGGACCATCCACAGAATTGTTGAGTCGGTGATGAAAGCAGAGACTCTCACAACATTTAACAATTTAGTGAAACACTTGAACCTTACACCAAGGTATAGAAGGCTGCGGACCAAGACCTGATAGAGGGATTAGTATTGATGGATGTGTGATGTTTAGGGCAGAGGTTGTGGGCTAAGGGCCATTTTTGGTATTGTATTGCTTTATAAAAGCTGCATCATGTCCACTGTATCATTCATTCAGTGTATTTGAAAGTGCTTCATCCAAAAGTGCTTATTCATCGTATGGAGTATAAAATTTGTCAAGGAGTGTAGAGCTGAAAAGCCATTCTCTGTGGAAAACTCACTCTCTCTTCTGCAGCTATAAAAATTCAAAGCATTCCATGGGCCCCTCATCTTAGAAAAGATATACTGGCATTGGAGAGAGTCCAGAGGAGGTTCACAAGGATGATTCCAGGAATGAAAGGATTTCATACAAAGAACGTTTGATGGCTCTGGGTCTGTACTCGCTGAAATTCAGAAGGATGAGGGAGGATCTCATTGAAACCTTTCGAATGTTGAAAGGCCTAGACAGAGTAGATGTGAAAAGGATGTTCCCCATGGTGGGAGAGGCTAGGACAAGAGGGCACAGCCTCAGAATAGAGGGGCGCCCTTTCAAAACAGACATGAGGAGAAATTTCTTTAGCCAAAGGGTGGTGAATTTGTGGAATTTGTTGCAACATGCAGTTGTGGAGGCCAGGTCATTGGGTGTACTTAAGGCAGAGATTGATAGGTCTTGATTGGACATGGCATCAAAGGTTATGGGGAGAAGGCCAGGAACTGGGGTTGAGGAGAAGATTTAAAAAAAGGATCAGTTGTGATTAAATGGCAGAGTAGACTCGATGGGCTAGATGACCTAATTCTGCTCCTATGTCTTATGGTCTAAAACTGCAGAGACATTGGGATAATTGCACTGTACATTCAGTGGTCACTTTATTAGGTATGTTCTGTCCCTATAAAGTGGCCACTGAGTGTATATTCATGGTCTTCTGCTACTGTAGCCCATACACTTCAGGATTCGATGTGTTGTGCATTCAGAGATACCCTTCTACACACTGCTGTTGTAACACATGGTAATCTGAGTTAACTTCCTGTTGGCTTGAACCAGTCTGGCCAATCTCCTCTGTTCTCTCATTAACAAGGTATTTTCACCCAGAGAACTGCCATGCACCAGATGTTTTTTTTTGTTTCTCACACCATTCTCTGTAAACTCTAGAGACTGTTGTATATGAAAATCCGGACATCTGCAGTTTCTGAGGTACTCAAACCACTCCATCTGGCACTAACAATCATTCCATTGTCAAAGTCACTTAGATCACATTTCTTCTACATTTTCATGTTTAATCTGAACAACAACTGAATCTGTTGACCATGGCTGCATGCTTTAATGCACTGAGTTGCTGCCACATGATTGGCTGATTAGATATTTGGATTAATGAACAGATGTACAGATGTATCTAATATAAAGTGGTCACTGAGTGTATGTTGCAATAAGATGTCTTATGTTCCTGCTAATGTTATCCTCCAGTATTTGAATCTACACTTTGCTTTGATTCTGGCATATTTTGAGCTTTAACACAGAGTTCTTCTGAATTCTTAAGAATTCAATGATGAGAGGCATTGATCATGTAGATAGTCAGAGGCTTTTTTCCCAGGTCTGAAATGGCTAACACAACAGGGCACATTTTTAAGGTGTTTGGAAGTAGATACAGAGGAGAGTCAGGGGTAAGTATTTTTTACGCAGATTGGTGAGTGCGTGGAATGGGCTGCCGGTGACGGTGGTGGAGGCGAATACAATAGGGTCTTTTAAGAGATTCCTGGATAGGTACATGGAGCTTAGAAAAATAGAGGGCTATGGGTAACTTATTTATTCTTAAATAAGTACATGTTCGGCACATCATTGTGAGCCGAAGGGCCTGTGTAGTGCTGTAGGTTTTTATGTTCTATGTTCTAACAGTATCCTTCTTGTTCCAATTCTGATTAAAAGAAAACCCATCCTCTTCTGTCTGCAGGTGAAATTGCCAAATACCTGCATCAGGAGAAGGAACAAGCAGCGTTGTTGATTCAGAAAGTCTGGCGTGGATACAGGCAGAGAAGCTGCTTCAGACAACAGAAGCAGGCCCTTAAGGAATTCAAGGCAGCTGTCATTGTCCAGAGAGCTGTGAGTGCCTTTTAATAGGTTCAAGAACCTTTTGGTTAACTGTGTATAGTCATAGTTGTTTTATTTCTAGGATCAGCAGCATTTTGTATTGGGGAGACAAACACAAAATGCTGGATGAACTCAGCAGGTCAGGCAGCATCTTTGGAAAGGAATAAGCAGTCGGCATTTTGGACTGAGACCCTTCTCCAGGACCGAAAAGGAAGAGAGGAAGAAAGCGGAATAAGAAGATGGGGGAGGGGAAGGAGTGCAAGCTAGAAGGTGATAGGTGAAGTGTGGGGGGGGGATGAAGTGAGAAACTGAGAGATGATAAGTGGAAAAAGTAAAGGGCTGAAGAAGAAAGAATCTGGTAGGAGGAGAGAGTGGACCGTGGGGGAAAAGGAAGGAGGAGTGACCCCAGGGGATGATAGGCAAGTAAGAAGTAGTGAAGAGGTAGGATGAGAGCCAAAGTATTTTGCACTGGAGATATTGAGCAGAGATTGTAGGGAACCCTTATATTGCTGCACATCTGCTTGCTATAGGTAATACTTCAAGAGCAACGTTCATTTTATATTAAAAATAAACATCATTTTATGGTTATATTTGGCAAGATTTAACATTTATTGCCCATCACTGTTTGTCCCCAAAGAGGTGATGGCTGCAGTTCTAGTGCATGATGCTCCAAATTTTGACCAAGAAGATCCACCCCTGTTTAAGTCAGGATGGTGGGTGACTTGGAAGGGAGCTTGATGGGTATGGGTGGGAGATGTTGTGGGCTTAGGAGCTCATTTTGACTTCCATTGCCCTTTGATTTGCAGTCATGTGTACCTTTTGTGACCAAAATAAGTGTTTTAACTTAGAGTTTTATGAACTGATAGGTGGTACACAACCGAAAGCCATTGTGGCAGTTTTATTTGTAACACCACAAAGTGACTAATCTGTAGTGTTCTGTGACTATGATTGGTCATGCAGGGTGTTGTATTGAATTTTTTAAGAGGCTATGACATTATATTGTGATTATTTTGGAAAGCCTAATCAGTGACCATAAAGGAATTTTTTTATATCTTTGAATAAAGAAGAAAGGAGGTAGGAAGAAGACTTGCATCGTCTGTCTTTCACAACTCCAGTAAGAGCTGAGTTTTTTTTTGAAATATGTAAATACAAAATGTTATGAAGTAGGAAATCCAACAGCTAATTTACTCAAGATTAACAGAGCAAACTTACACAAACAAGAACCTGACAATAACTATATAGTCTGATTTGTTTATAAGTTAAAACAGAATACTCAGCAAATCAGGCAGCATCTGTAAGGAAAGGAACAGAGTTATAATTTATTGATGACCTTTTGTGTTTTTAATTATGTTGGTTGAGGGATAAATGTTGGTTAGAATACAAAAGGGACGTCTCTGCTTTCTGTCAAATTAGTGGCAAAGAGTTTTTTTACCTCTATCTCAAAAATCACCTCCAAAATGCAGTGCTATCCTAAATTATTCTGCTCAAGGTTTTACAAGTTCCAATTCATCTGGGTCAGAGATGTGAGTATTACTAACCAAGATACAGCTTAAACTGGAAATCTGAGGATAATCGAAGCACATGATAGATTCGATGTTAGATTTATTCAGATTCATGTTAGTTTATTGTCATATACACTAGGGTGAAATGAAATTCCTTGCCTGCATGAAACTCACACTAAACAGAATGCATAATACGTACAACAACAAATATACTCTGCATACTGTGACACTTTTTGAACTGATTTGAAGATAGAATGGTCAATAATCCATCAGTGTAAACAGTGAGTCTCAGAAAAATAACATGAAATATTTCTCATTGTTTCAGGTGCAGAAGTTCCTTGAAAAACGTAGAAATCTGAGAAGAGATATCCTTGCCTGGCAGGGACCAAAGGGTTTGACGGATACACAGAGACAAGAACTGCGTTCCAAAGTTAAAGAGTATGTCAAACATCATTCGGTGAGTTTTGGTTTGACTCCTAAAACTTACTTGTAAAATCGGAATGAAATTCATTGATCTCTTTAAAAAAAAGAGCATACCTGTAAATCCTCTCAACCCAACCAGCCCACCCTATCCAGGAATTTAATTCCAGTTATTTTGTTATGTCTGTATACCACACTCACTTATCTTATCAAGTATAAAGTCTCTGGAGAAAAATATGCAGCGTTAATAGTGCCTACAGTATCCGCATAGGAACAAATTAATCTAATTGATCCAAGGTTTACAGTATTTCAAATATAGCAGCCTACCTGAATATAGTTAACCACACATCGAGGAACTAGAGTGGTGCATCCAGGAAATGGCCCATGAAGGCAAAGCCTAAAATCTGAGAGATCGGAACAATTTGCCACCATTGTAAAATGCTTGTCTAGAAAATACTGACTAGTATAAGGCATGCTGATTTTCATTCATGTATTTTCATTATGGGTTACTATAATTCTAATTGAGTGATCACCACTCCAAATTTTAGAAACCTATTCAAGATCCAATATTGCTTATTGTCATGCTTCAATAGATGAGTGTAAAGGAGAAGAAAATGATTGTTATTCTGGATCTGATGCAGCAATAAGCATAAAGAACACACAATAAATATAAATATAAAAGCAATCCTATAAAACACAATATACAGTAAATGTTTAAGTGTGGCCATATATACATACATTAGCTTATATACAGTATGTAGGCTGATTGTACAATACATAACATGATGCTAAGTGCAGGAATATCTGTACATAAGATGACTGACAAGAAAATCTTCCCCTCCGCCATCAGGTTTCTGACTGATCCATGACACAACTTTGTTATTCTATTTTATTGCACTATCGATTTATTTTCTAATCTATAGTCAGTTTTTCATCTTTGCACTGTACTGCCACCCCAAAACAGCAATTTTGATAGTGTATAGTTCAATAATAATAAACCTGATTCTGATTCTGAGTTACATTTTCACACAAATCATTTTACTACTGCCTCTCCATGTTTTGTGTTAATTTATTAACTGATATGCATTGACTGACAATCAAATCATTACTGAATATTGGAGCATCTTCAGTTGAGTTCAGCAGCAAACAATCATCCTTGTCTCTCAATTCAAATCTGCCTTTAACCTGCAAGGCCACATTACTGTTTGATCCTACTTAATTACTGTGGGTTATCAATAGGACACCTTCACTACGTGTTCTAGTTAATAAGTTAGTGCACCTAAAGTTGATGACAGCATTTTAGCCCATGTCTACTTGTAGGTTCCTCATGTGTCAGAGGAAAGAACAAGGGAACGACATGCCCAGGCCCAGGAGATGCTGGGTCAATACCTCAGGAGAAGAAATCTGGAAAGAAAATCAGAGCTGCGCCAGGAGGCACTACTGGCCCAGATTAGCACAGACATTGAACTCCTGATGAGTAAGTAAGAACACAGAAATATAGAGCCAGTATGTGTCTGTTTAGGTCCCATTCATCTATTCCATATAAATGCTGTTCCCCGTATTCTTAACACGTCTTAACAAAAATGATTGATTGGTTGTCCATTGTATCCAATGATGACAGTTAGATTTGTTCAGGTCTTTGATGATGTGACCTGCATGAAGAAACTTGTGCGAGAGAGCTTTTAAAGTGGAAAGGTCATTGCAGTGGCTCAGTTCCAGACTTTTGACCTGAGAGGTCTGTGTCCAGTGGTAGGATATTCATCACAACTGGGGTCTTCCTCAGTTGCAGTGGATGACCATGGCTTCTGTGCCTCATCATGTTCTTTGCTCTCTACAAAGCATTGCAGATCTGCCTTCCTGGCCATTGGATTTCACTATTCATCTCATCCGCCCAGTCTGTCAGAACTGACTTTACATGCTAGGTCAGACATGTCCCTATCTCACGGGGTATAAGGCCTACTGACTACCCTCAACTGGTTTAGTCTACCAGTACAAAAATACGCCAATCTAAAAAAAAAACAGTTGATTATTGGAGATAATCGTCAAATATGAATTGAGAGTTAGTTCATAGACAGGAGAACAATAAATACAGTGCCCTGTAAAAGTATTCAGCCCCAACCCTTTGTTCACATAAATGAGTATTACCCAAAGGATTTTGATCAATTTAACTGAGAATTTTTATTTGTGAATTACGTGCTCTTTTTTCACGGTGGAGCTCAAAAAATAGGGGAAATAATTAAGCATGAAAAACTAAAAATTCAAAACCTGAAATGTCATCTATTCAGAAGTATTCATCCCCCTTTCCTCAGTACTTAGTTGAACTATCTCTCGCAGCTATTACACACAGTAGTCTTTTTGGATAAGTCTGTATTAGCTTTACACAAATTGATTTGCCCATTCCTCCTTGCAAAATTGCTCAAGCTGTGCCAGGTTAGTTGGAGAGTGACAGTGAACAGCAATCTTGAGGTCTTGCCAGAAATGTTAGATCGGTTTAAAGTCAGGACTTTGACTGGGCCACTCAAGGACATCAATTTTCTTCATTTGAAGCCACTCCACGGTTGCTCTGGCAGTTTGCTTTAGGTCATTGTCCTGCTAAAAGATGAACTTCCTCCCCAGTTTAATCTTCTGGCAGAGGCTAGCAGATTTTAATCCAGGATCTCTCTGTATTTAGCAGCATTCATCTTCCCATCAATCCTAACCAGATTGCCAGTCCCTGCAGCTGAAAAGCATTTCCATAGCATGATGCTACCTCCACCGTACTTTACAGTAGGGATGATGTTATCCGGTGATGCGCTGTATTAGATTTACACCACATGTACAGTGGTGCTAGAAAGTTAGTGATCTCTATTTCTGCATAAATATGACCTAAGATGTGATAAGATCTTCACGTAACTCCTAAATCTAGACAAAGAGAACCCAATTAAATAAATAACACAAAAACATTATACTTGTTCATTTATTTCTTGAGAAAAATGACCCAATATTACATGTATTTGTTGGAAAAAGTATGTAAACCTCTAGGGTAATGCCTTCTACAAAAGCTGTTTGGAGTCAGGTATTGCAATCAATGAGATAAGATTAGAGGTCTGGGTTGTAGAGATGGCCTGCCCTATAAAAAGATACACAAAGTCAGGTTTCTGACAGAGCCTGCTCTTCTCAAGAAAGATCTGATTATGTGCCCTGTGCCTTGATCAAAACAGCCTTCAGACGACCTTTGGAGAATAATTGTAGAGATGCATGAAGCTGGAAAGGCTACAAAAGCATTCCTAAGATGTGAGTGTTCATCAGTCCATGGTCAGAGAAACAGTCTACAGATGGAAGGAACTCAGTACTGTTGCTACTCTCCCTAGAAGTGGACATCCTGCAAAGATCACACCAAGAGCACAGGGGAATAGGGGAATTCCCCTATTCCTTCTTCACCTTTCCTACCTATCACCTCCCTGCTTCCCCTCCCCCACCCCTTTATCCTTCCCCTTACTGGTTTTTCACCTGGAACCTACCAGCCTTCTCCTTCCCACCCTCCCCCCACCTTCTTCATAGGGCATCTGCCCCTTCCCTCTACAGTCCTGACGAAGGGTTTCGGCCCGAAACGTCGACTGATCGTTTCCACGGATGCTGCCCGACCTGCTGAGTTCCTCCAGCATGTTGCGAGTGTTACACCAACACCAAAATCTCATCCCAACTATGAAGCATGGTGGAAGAAGCATCGTGGTTTGGGCTGTTTTGCTGCCTCAGGGCTGGACAGCTTGCAATCGTTGAAGGAATAATGAATTCAAAATTCTATCAAGACATTTTACAAGAGAATATCAGAGTAGCAGTCCATCACCTGAGGCTTAATAGATGTTGGATAATACAACAAGACAATGATCCGAAAGACGAGTAAATCAACAACAGTTTGGTTTAAAAATAGAAAATCTGTGTTTTGGAATGGCGAAGTCAAAGTCCTGATCTCAATTCTAAAGAAATGCTGTGGAAGGACCTGAAGCAAGCTGTTCATGCAAGGAAGCCCACCAGTATCCCAGAGATGAAGCTGTTCTGTAAGGAGGAATAGCCTAAAATTCCTCCAAGCCAATGTGCTGAACTGATCAACAGTTACTGGAAACATTTGTTTAAAATTATTGCTGTACATGGGGGGGGGTCACACCAATTACTGAAAGCAAAGGTTCACATACTTTTTCCAACAAATACATGTAATATTGGATCATTTTTCCCAATAACTAAATGAACAAGTATAATGTTTTTGTGTTATTTATTTAATTGGGTTCTCTATCTAGCTTTAGGATTTGCGTGAAGATCTGATCACATTTAGGCCAAATTTTTATGCAGAAATAGAGAAAATTACACAGGTTCACAAACTTTTTTTTTGAGGCCTAAAAGTTCTACTTTAGTCTCATCGGAACACAAAACCTTCTTCCACATCTTTACTTATCTTCAAAGTGATGCTTTGCAAATCCTTTACAGGCAAGGGTATGTTCTTTTTTTTTCGCCAAGGCTTCTTCCTTACCACTCTTCCATAAATACCCCTTTTTGTGCAAGACCTTAGAGATTGTGGAGCCATGAACTTCATCTCCAATTGCAGCCACTGACTTCTGCGGCTTACTCAGAGTGACTGTTGGTATCCCAGTAGCCTCTCTGATAAGCGCCATTCTTCTCCAGCGATGAAGTTTAGAGGGTGGCCTGACCTAGACAGTGTAGCTGTGGTTCCATATTTTTTCCAGTTTTTCACAATGGACTGCACTGAGCAGGTATGGTGAGTGCCTTTGAGGTGGTCTTGTATCCTTCCCCAGATTTATGCTTCCTATGATTATTTTCATATTAAAAGGCCGGGACAGTTGAGGAGCTACAAGGATAAGTGCTGAGATCCCAGCTGTTCATTATCTGTGATTTATGTGACGGTTGGTGTAACAAAGAACATAGAACAATACAGCACAGTACAGGCCCTTTGGCAAATGATGTTGTGCCAACCTTTTAACCTACTCCAAGATCAATTTAACCCTTCCCTCCCACACAGCCCTCTATTTTTTCGTTATCCATGTGTCTAAGAGTCTCTTCAATGTCACTGCCTTTACCGCTATCCCCAGCAATGTGTTATCATATTAACTTCCATGCACTTAATATATTCAAGAGCAAATAAATCCAGATGTTGAAAATCACAGCAAGTAATGCTTCCTTGTATTTTTGTGAAACTACCTCATGCTATCTACAGTTCTGGATGCCCTGCTGTAGGAATGATGCCATTAAACTGGAAAGGGTGAAAAGAAAATTTATGGAGATTTTAGTGGAACTGGAGAATTTGAGTTACAAGGGGAGATTGGATAACAGGGACTTGAGGTATAGGAAGCTGAGGGGCGATCTTACAGAGGTTTATAAAATCATAAGGGGCATTGATAAAATCAATAGCCACAGTCTTTTCCCCAGAGCAGGGGAGTCCAAAATGCAAGGGATAGGATTAAAGTGAGAGAAAAAATGTTAAAAAGTGACCTGAGGGGTGACCTTTTCCCACAGAGGGTGATGGGTATATGGAATTAGCTGCCAGAGGAACTGGTAAAATTATGAAATTTAGAAGACATTTGGATAGGTACATGGATAAGAAAGGTTTAGATCGAGGGTTGTGATTTCAGGATTGCTACCTGTGCCATGTGCTAATGAGGCCAGAAATAGTAAGATTATACAGTTTAACACATGGCTGAGGAGAGAGGGTGTCAGATTTTTGCATCATTGGGCTCTCTTCCTTGGAAGGTGGGATCTATACAAAAGAGATGGCATGCCCCTGAAGTAAAGGAGGTCTGATATCCTAGTGGGAAAGTTTGCTAGTGCTGCATGGGGGGGCGGAATTTGAACTAGAGTTACAGGGCAGTGCAAACTGGAGTGCCAGAACAGATATTGGAGACATTGTAGAGACAAATGTTGTTAAGACCTCAGACAAAGCCAGGAATCAAAAGATTGATCATGGTGCAACTAATGTCCTGAGCTGCAGATATTTCAGTGCAGGAAGTATCGCAGGAAAGGCAGATGAGCTCAGGGCATGGATCAACACATGGAATTGTGATATTGTAGCCATTAGTGAGACTTGGCTGCAGGAGGGTCAGGACTGGCAGCTCAATTTTCCAGGGTTCAACTGTTTTAGATGTAACAGAGCAGGTGGGATTAAAGGAAGAAGGATGGTGTTACTAGTCGGGAAAATGTCATGGCAGTGTTTGGTCAGAACAGACTGGAGAGCTTGTCTAGTGAGGCATTATGGGTGGAAATGAGGAATAAGAAAGGTATGACCACGTTATTCGGGTTATATTACAGACCACCCAACAGTTCACAGAAATTAGAGGAACAAATTTGTAGAGAGATCGCTGACATAAGGTTGTTATAGTAGATGATTTTAACATTCCACATATTAACTGGGACTCCCATACTGTAAAAGGACTGGATAGGATAGAGTTTGTCAAATGTGTTCAGGAAAGTTTCCTTAATCAGTTCATAGAATTCATAATGAGAGAGTGATACTTAATCTGCTGTTAGGGAATGAGACAGGGTAGGTGAAAGAAGTTTGTGTAGGGGAACACTTGGCATTTAGTGATCACAATGCCATTAGTTTCAAGGAAAATATGGAAAAAGGTAAGTCTGGTCTTCGGGTTGAGATTCTAAATTGGAGAAAGGCCAATTTTGATGATATCAGTAAAGATCTGGCAAGTGTGGATTGGGACAGGCTGTTTTCTGGAAAAGGAGTACTTAATAAATGGGAGACCTTCAAAAGTGAAATTTTGAGAGTACAAAGCTTGGATGTGCCTGTCAGAATAAAAGATAATAGGGAACCTTCTAAGAAATATTGAGGCCCAGTTTGAGAACAAAAAAGGAGGTGCACAGCAGATGTAACCCTCTCATATACAAACTCATCCATTTGAAAATGGAAGTAACATATCTCACTGTCGGGATGAAGGCAACACTCTGTTTCCCCAGTGCATCAGATGCCAGCCTGTCTGAGGGTTTCTTTACTCTGTGAGACCTTCTTATCTCATCATCATCTTCATCAGCCTCTGTCTATGAGGGGATGCTTCCCCGGTCTGTCAATCATACCTTCCGGTGGCTCAGGTCCCCCTGCCCATGATTAACTTAGCTTCCTTCAGTTTAAGCAGGTGCTTATGGACATCTCACTCTCCACCGGTGCTAACTGGTGAGACCCCTCTGGGAAAGGTATTTCCTCTGTCATGCTAGTAGTGTGGCAAATACTCTTGTAACAACCAAAATCAAACTCATCAGTAAAAAAGACACCTTCGTACTCCAACATCTTCACAGTTAATCTCCTTTTCGATTCCTCGGGTATTGGAGAATCAACAAAGTTGAATGACCTCGATGTCAACTTCCTCGATCCAGGAGACTGTTTCTCTTCTGTTTTCCCTGGAAAACTAGACACTACTGTCACTGGAAAAAGATGGGGAATCGGCATTCCACAGGCTAACATCTCTTCCAGAGGTGTTCCCGACAATCACTTTCATCTGTTTGCATAGATAGCTGAAGATTTCTGTAGTTCAGGTCTCACCAACACTCCTGCAGGTAAGCCGTGACTCTTCCTCCTGATCATCAGGAGCATCCACCTGGATGGCCAAGATGTTGAGCATTCCGGTGAAATTGGGAGTTCCCGTCACTCTAGCTACTCCTCCAGGACATAACACAACAGGTTTAGCCTGGGTGTATCACACCATTCCTCGTTTCTGTTCACCATCCTGCTTAGGAGGAACTTGCACCTTCTCAAAAGCAGCTCTGAATACAGGGTGAATGGACAAGGCTTTCAAACAGTTCTCTGCTTGCATGCTCCCATGAGCCTTCTCACAATGGAGTATTTGTTCTCACAAGAATTGAAGCTTCACCCTTTTCAACCTGATCCGAGCAGATCAACACTGGTTAATAGTCTCAGTTACTCCAATATCTGCTTCTGAAAATTCCTGTTTCAATAACAAGTAACCATTATTACGGGTACTCATCAGTACTAAGCCCCCAGATCTCAAGGGCACTGAATGGCATCATTGATAAATGCGTCAAAAACTGGTCGTAAAATTATCTATGAATCAAAGTAACTTGAGAACTTGTGTCAAGTATGGCTTAGCATAAACACCTTCAATCCGTATGATCAGAGCTTGGTCCCACTAAACCTTCAGGAGTAGTGTTTTGCAGTTGATAAACTGATAAGGAACTTATTCTCTCTGAGACCCCAGCCCTTTCCTTTACTGGGTCCCTCCATAGATTTGCCTCTTTTCTTCTGTTTGATTAACTGCTGACTTACTTTTCAAAGATTCTCCTGTCCTTCACAGCTTGAAACGTCCATCTTCTCCATAGTTGTAACAAAAGATACTGGTCGCCTCTCTAATCAAAAGACCCTTTTCAACAGTATTCCTGTGTGCCGCAAGTCCTCCAGGTGGGTCAGGTTTCCCAAGGGATGTGTCACATTTAGCTAAGACATTACCAAACATCCACTGAGTCAGCTCAGCTTGGAGGTTTTCCACCTCATTCCTCAAAATCTCTTTCTCTGTGGCATCAGGGATCATGTTAGCAGTAGATGTTACCACTGAAGTCACTACTCAGCTTTTGGAAATGTTCTGCTTCTCAATCATGTTTTCCTCCTCTCTAACTTCTCTGAATAACTCAGTAAAAGATGGAGGCGGGCACATCTTGTGGGTCATTTGACTATGTAGAGCAATCCCATCATGTGAAATGCGCCCTACGCAATTTGCTCCATCCTCAAGCAATTTCTGTCAGACAGCTGAATGCCCCCTTTGTGGCACAAACAGTGCAGCAGTTTCTCCAACCTGAAAAAGTCGGCAGACAGCTTCTCTCCTTCCTCCTGGAACGTGTGTCTAAATTTCATTCTAAGATGGGCTTCACTTCCGGCAGTTCCAAAAGCATCTTCCAGAGTTTGCAGATAATTAGCTGACGTGGCTAATGGAGTTTCTGCCTTGAGGAACCTCACTAAATCAACTGCCAGACACATTTAAACTCTCTACCAGTCTCTGTTTTTTCATATTATCTGAGCACTACCACTCAACCATTAACTGAGATATCCCAGAGAACACTCCCAGCCTACGATAACTTTGGCATTTATCAACCAGTAATGTAATAGCCAAAACCAGCTCAGAATTTCTGTCAAAGACCCATTAGACCTTTCACATCAGACAACTCCATCCACTCACTTCACAGAAATGAGAACTACTTGTCTTTGAAGACTTTACCCTCAGCTATATGCCCCCTTCTGTAAAAATAAGGACTGCCTATGACCCCGCCTCTCCAGTGTCTCCCAACCTATCAGGCAGCGCAACTTTAGTTATGTCACTGCTAGTCTGGACTAACATGACATCCTTACCAGCTGATTGGTCAAAACACCATTCAATCAGCAGAACTTCTCCCAAAACTTTTAAATGACTCAGCACTCTCAGTAGCAGTTTGTCGGGAATTCAGACATCCACCCTACTCAGAACACAAGCATTATTTGTAGATAACTGCTTTAAATCACACCAAACCTTTATCCCTGTGGCATCCATAATAAAGTACTTTAATTACTTTCCCCAACACTAGTCTAACCACTGGCTTAAAAACACAAACCTCTTAGTCAACCCTAAAACAACAGTTACACAGCATCTGAAATCGCCGGACAATGGCCCCTATAAATGTAACCCTCTCACCAGGGCTCATATATAAACTCAGCTCATTAGCTAACTCTGCTAACAGTCATGTGCCTCGGTGATGAGAAGGCCACCTTTCATAAACAATATACGTCTAGGGTTGGCATGATTTTGGGATTCAACCAAACAAGAACGCCGTGATGTTCTGATTAAAGGAACCTTGATTTGAACGGATGCAGTGTAAGTATTGCACCTACACAATTATTGGTCGGTGAGAAATAACAGATCGTACACTGCATAAAATTATAAAGAAAGTATATTTACCAATTTCAACTTTATCAAGCAATTAATAGGAAAAAGAAAATAAAATAAAAGGGCATATTACAGTTAAACCAGTCCAATGTGCACATGACTGTTGAGCTCATACTGGAGTATTCAAAGTATATATCTTATGCACGCTCTGGACCCACGGTTTGTGTGAAAGTACCCGCCACATTCCAAACTTCCTTCAAAGTTCATCTTGAACAAACTGGCTCTCTCGGAAGTATTGGCACTTCCTCAATGCTGCCATTCATCTGCAAATAGCACTTCTTACATCGGGGAATTTCCTTCCAATGGCGTTCTGCAGCATCTTCCCTTGTGCTCCACTCCACAGCTCCCACCAAGAGACCCTAAAACAGACTACTGTTCTTCAGAAAACACTTCACCACAGCTCTCTAGAACATGCTCTCACATTTTACCATCCTGATTGGCCGACTCACATTCCTAAATTAGACAACATGGATCCTTATCCTAGCCGAAGCCATAGCATGCTTTCCAGCATGGCACACTGCTTTTACAGAAATCTGCTGATATAAACTACCTCATAGCATAGCAGTAGAAATCTGTACTAGGGCATTACTCAGGTAAAGGCAGGTAGGAACAAATGAAGTATTTATGTGATATTAGAAATGGAAGAGAACACTTAAGAAAGAAATCAGGAGGGTTAAAAGAAGACATGAGGTTGCCCTGGCTGACAAGCCCCAAGAGATTCTACAGATATTTTAAGAGCAAAAGGATTGCAAGGGACAAAATTGGTCCTGTAGAAGATTGGAATGGTAACCCATGCATGGAGCCAAAAGATTTGGGGGAGATCTCAAATGGATTTATTGCATCTGTATTTACTCAGGAGAGGGTCACAGAGTCTATAGAAGTGAGGCAAAGCAGCATTGACTTCATAGACCCTATACAGATTACAGAGGAGGAGGTGCTTGCAGACTTGAGGAAAATTAGGGTGGATAGATCCCAAGAGCCTGACAAGGTGTTCCCTCTGATTCTGTGGGAAGTAAGTACAGAAACTGCAGGGGCCCTGGAGAGATATTTAAATCATCTTTAGCAACAGGTGAGATACCACAATGTTCTTCCGCTGTTTAAGAAAGGCCCTAAAAATAAACCAAGAAATTATAGGCCAGTGACCCTGACATCAGTAGTGGGATAGTTATTGGAAGGTATTCTGAGGGACCAGACAGACAAGGACTGATTAAGGATAGTCAGTGTGACCTTGTGCATGGTAGATCATGTCTAACCAATCTTATAGAGTTTTTTGAGGAAGTTGCCAGGAAATTGATGAAGGCAAGGCAGTGTATGCTGTCTGCATAGACTTTCGTAAGGCAGTTGACAAGGTCCTGCATGGAAGACTTGTCAGGAAAGTTCAGTCGCCTGGCACTCAGATAAGGTAGTAAACTGGATTAGATATTGGCTTTGTGAGAGAAGCCAGAAATTGGTAGTAGAGTGTTGCCTCTTTAACTGGAGGCCTGGGACTAGTGGTGTGCCGCAGAGATCGGTGTTGGGTCCATTGTTATTTGTCATTTATATCAATGATTTGGATGATAATGTGTTTAACCGGATCAGCAAATTTGTGGATGGCACCAAGATTGGGGGTGTAGTGGACAGTGAAAAAGACAATCATGGCTTGCAGCGGGATCTGACAGCTGGAATAATGGGCTGAAAAATGGCAGATGGAATTTAATGCAGACAAGTGTAAGGTGTTGCACTTCGGTCAGATCGATCTGGGTAGGTCTTACATAGTGAATGGTTAGGGCACTGAGGAGTGCTGTAGAACAAAGGGATCTGGGAATACAGATCCATAGTTCATTGAAAGTGGTGTCACAGGTAGATAGGGTCAAAAAGAAAGCTTTTGGCACATTGACCTTCATAAGTCAAAGTATTGAGTACAGGAGATGGGATGTAATGTTGAAGTTGTATAAGACATGGTGATGACTAATTTGGAGTATTGAATGCAATTTTGGTCACCTACCTACAGGAAGAATGTAAATAAGGTTGAAAGACTGCAGAGAAAATTTACAAGGATGTTGACCTGAATTTTAAGGAAAGATGGAATAGGTTAGGACTTTCTACCTTGGAACATTGAAAACTGAGAGGAGATTTGATAGAGGTATACAAAATTATGAGGGGTAGAGAGAGGGTAAATGCAAGCAAGCTTTTTCCACTGAGTTTGAATGGAACTACAACCAAAGGTCATAGGTTAAAGGTGAAAAGTTTAAGGAGAAGATGAGGAGAAGCTTCTTCACTCAGAGGGTAGTGAGTGTTGAATGAGCTGCCAGTGCAAGTGGTGCATACAAGCTTGATTTCAACATTTAAGAGAAGTTTGGATGGGTACATGGATAGTAGAGGTATGGAGGGCTATGGTCCTAGTGCAGGGCAATGGGAGTAGGCAGTTTAAATGGTTTGGCATAGACTGACTGGGCCAAGGGGCCTGTTTCTGTGCTGTATTTTTCTGTGACTATGACTCTAACCGTCAGGGTCCTGAAGCAGTGTGAATATTCCATTCACTTCAAATCTGAACTGATTCCACAGCTTACAGACTCACTTCCAAGGACTTTAAAACTTAAGTTCACAGTTTTATATATTTGCTTGTTAATTAATTTGTTTGTTCTTTCATTCGTTCATTCATTTATTTATCTATTTTTATTTGGCATGATTTGACTTCTTTTGCACATTGGTTCATAAATTCTATTTCATAAATTCCATTTTTTTTATTTTCCTGTAAATAGATGGTGGCATACAGCATATACTTTGATTATAAAATTAGTTTGACTTTGATCAGGGTTATGCAGATTGGTTCAAGAACTAAGTAGTTGAAGCTGTTCTTGAACCTGGAGGTGTGGAACTTCAGGTTTCTCTACCATCAGTCCAAAGTTAGCTACGAGAAATGGCATGGCCCGGGTGCTGAGGGTCTTTGATGATGGATGTTGTCTTCTTTGGGCAGTACCTCCTGTAGATGCTATCAATGGTGGGGAGGAATGTGACTGTGATATTTTGGGCTGTGTCCTGAGGTTGAAGTCATTTACAGTTCGAATGATTGATTTTGTGGATCTTTGTATACATGTTCACTTGCTTAACCTGGATTTCATTTGCCTTTTGCATCCAGATGCTCCCAGATTAGAGGAGGCCACAGAGAAGGATATAGAGCTTTTTAACTGCAGATCTGCTCCTGTTGCAGCAAGAGCCAGACAGTCACACAATGCAATGCTGCAGTTCACACGGGGGCCCTGGTGGAAGAAACTGGGCGACGAGCTCCAGGACCCTGAAGTGATCTATACCGACGATGCAAATTTTGATCTTGTGCTGTGATCATAAAGACATGAGCAGAGAACATCTCACACTAGTCTAATATGTGGAGAAATAGGATGCGCAAGGCTTACAATGTTGTCCCATGTAGTTGGCAGGCACGTACGTATGGAAATTGTAAAGTGAATGGGGCGCGGTCAAAGAGCCCAAGAGGGGTGGGGTGCAGTGCGGCCATGGTTGGTTAGTTCATTGGGATCGGACAGCTGAGATTCATGGGAAAGGTTGATGGAATGTGAATCTGGAAAGGGTTAGGGAACCTGTGAAATATTTCTTCGTGTGTGGATTGGTGAAGAGCCATGGAAAGGAAAGTATTTATATAGAACAATACACAAAGTTGCTGGAGGAACTCAGCAAGTCAGACAGTGAATAAGGAGGGGAATAAACAGTTAACATTTTGGGCTGAGACCCTTATCAAGGCTGTTGACTGTTTATTCCCCTTCATAGATACAGCTTAACCTGCTGCGTTCCTCCAGCATTTTACGTGTGCTATTCAAAATTTCCAGCAACTGCAGAATCTTTTGTGTTTATTTTATTCAAGGGCAAATATGGAGCAGGAAAGGTGACCCAACAAACTCCCTCAAGCAGCAACTGTTCCTTTTTTTTTGGAGTTAATTAGGAGGCAAAGGTTATCTGGGAGAGCTTCCTTTCTCCTTCTCCCTCTGTGATAGTAGATGTTATATAAATATGCAACTTAATGACAGCTGGGGACTCTGTACAATTCTCAACCAGAAGTGAGCACCTCTTTCAACATCTCATAAACCACAAAGCAATGTCCTGACGAAGGGTTCCAGTCCAAAACGTTGACTAGTCATTTCCACGGATGCTGCCCGACCTGCTGAGTTCCTCCATCGTGTTGTGAGTGCCACAAAGCAATAGACAAGTTATTCTTTTGGCAGAAGGATACGTGTTAATCTCTGTCATTGGGCACCAAGTTTAACCAATGACTAAGTTGATTCAGCCACAGGCTCCGCCACTGCCAGCTTGGACCAAGGTCCTGACCCTCTCCAGACCAGGACTGCTCTTACTGCCGCTGGGTCCTACCGCTCATCTTATTCCTCCACTACCCTCTATCCTCCCTGCGACTCCCAAACTTCCTCTATACCCCTCATTGCCCCTCTATTCCTCTGATTCCTCATCCTCCCCTAACCCCGCTCTCCCTGAACATCCCAACCCCCCTCCCTCCTTTGACCTCCCACTCTTTACCCTCCTCTGACCCCAGCCCCAATCCTTGCCGTGTCTTCACCATCCCCTCTGACCTTCCCCTCTTTGAGGCAGAACATTCTGTCCTTAGCAAGGGCCTCACTTTTGTCCCCTCCATCCACACCTCAGTAAGTTCCGTGCCCACCATGACGCTGAACTCTTCTTTCATCGCCTACATCTCCGAGCCTACTTCTTTGGCAAAGATTCCCCTCCCCCTACTGATGACCCTTTCTCCCGTCTTCAACCCTCCTCCTCCTCTTGGACATCCCACCTGGGCCTTCTACCTGCATTCGATCTTTTCATCTCCAACTGTCGCTGAGACATCAACCGTCTCAACTTCACCACTCCTCTCTCCTATTTCAACTTCACTCCCTCTGAACGCACTGCCCTCCACTCGCTCCGCACTAATTCCAACCTCACCATCAAACCCGCAGACAAAGGTGGTGCCATAGTAGTCTGGCGGATGGACCTCTACCTCACTGAGGCCAAATGGCAGCTCTCTGACACCTCCTTTTACTTACCCCTGGAACAGGACCCCACCAAAAAACATCAAACCATTGTCTCCCGTATCATCACCACCCTTATCAACTCTGGAGACCTTCCATCCTCAGCCGCTAAACTCATAATTCCCACACCCCGTACTGCTAGGTTTTACCTCCTCCCCAAGATCCACAAACCTGACTGTCCCGGTAGACCCATAGTTTCTGCCTGCTCCTGCCCCACTGAACTTGTATCTGCCTACCTGGACTCCATTTTCTCACCCATAGTTCAGTCCCTCCCCAGCTACATCCGGGATATATCCCATGCCCTCCACCTCTTCAATAACTTCCAGTTCCTCGGTCCCAACCGCTTCATCTTCACTATGGATGTCCAATCCTTATACACCTCCATTCCCCATCAAGAAGGCCTCAAAGCCCTCCGCTACTTTCTGGACAATAGACCTCACCAGTTCTCCACCCACCACTACCCTCCTCTGGTTGGCGGAACTGGTACTCACACTTAATAACTTCTCTTTTGGCTCTTTCCACTTTCTTCAGACTAAGGGTGTAGCTATGGGCACTCGCACGGGCCCCAGCTATGCCCGCCTCTTCATTGGTTATGTGGAACAGTCTGTGCTCCAAACCTATTCTGGTACTGCTCCCCAATTTTTCCTTCGGTACATTGACGACTACATTGGTGCTGCTTCCTGCACCCATGCTGAGCTCGTCAATTTCATCGACTTTACTTCAAACTTCCACCTAGCCCTCAAATTCACTTGGTCTATCTTGGACACTTCTCTCCCCTTTCTCGATCTCTTGGTCTCCATCTCTGGAGACAGACTGTCCACTGACATCTTCTATAAGCCCACTGACTCTCATAACTACCTCGACTATACCTCTTCCCACCCAGCCACATGCAAGTATGTCATTCTCTATTCCCAGTTCCTCTGTCTCTGCTGCATCTGCTCCCGGGATGAGGCTTTCTGTTCCAGGACATCTCAAATGTCCTCTTTCATTAAGGATCGTGGTTTCCCTTCTGCCGTCATCAATGATGCCCTCACCCGCATCTCCTCCATTTCCCGCACTTCGGCCCTCATCCCATTCTCCCACCACCACAACAACAGGGACAGAGTTCCCCTTGTCCTCACCTACCACCCCACCAGCCTCTGGATCCAGTACATTATCCTCCGCAACTTCCGCCACCTTCTACAGGACCCCACCACTAAGCACATCTTTCCGCAGGGATCGTTTCCTCCGCGACTCCCTGGTCCACAAGTCCTTCCCCACGGATCTCTCACCCGGCACTTATCCCTGTAAGCATAAGTGAAACCCGATGCACATTGGGGGACTGCTTCGTCAAGCGCCTCCGCTCCGTCCGCCACAACAGACAGGATCTCCCGGTTGCCACCCACTTCAACTCTGCTTCCCATTCCTATTCGGATATGTCCATACATGGCCTCCTCTACTGCCATGATGAGGCTAAACTCAGGTTGGAGGAGCAACACCTCATTTACCATCTGGGAAGTCTCCAGCCCCTTGGTATGAATATTGAATTCTCCAACTTCCGGTAATTCCCTCCCCCTTCCTTCCCCTATCCCAGTTTCACTCTGCCCCCTCCCCCAGCTGCCTATCACCTCCCTTATGGCTCTGCCTCCTTCTACTATCCATTGTGCTTCCCCCTATTCCTTCTTCACCTTTCCTGCCTATCCCCTCCCTGCTTTCCCCCCCCCACCCCTTTAACTTTCCCCTTACTGGTTTTTCACCTGGCACCTACCAGCCTTCTCCTTCCCACCTTCCCTCCACCTTCTTTATAGGGCCTCTGCCCCTTCCCTCTTCAGTCCTGATGAAGGGTTCCAGCCCGAAACATTGACTAATTGTTTCCACTGATACTGCCCAATCTGCTGAGTTCCTCCAGCGTGTTATGAGTGTTGTTTTGACCCCAGCAACTGCAGAATATTTTGTGTTTTTGATTCAGCCATGCATGGCTGGGGATTTAATAGAGGTTCTCACAATGACAGAGATGCAGACATTATAATTACAGGCAACATTCTATATTAATATAGATTCAAGCAAGCAAACAGCACAATTTGCACTGACATAAGATTTCAAAGAATGATACACATCTGGAATAGGAAATGGAGTTGCAGCCTTGACTTTAGAATCATTGTGGGTTTCTGTGACAAGGAAAATATGTCTGGGTGAACTTTAACCAGTTGAGTGACTTTCTATGTCCATATGATTTTATACCTCAATTAAAATAAAAGTACTCACTAAATTTCATTCTATTTCTCCTATCTGTAGTGATGTCATTAATCTAGTAAACTGAAGAACTCAGGGAGTTCTGATTAAAGACTGTATTGGATAGGGCTCATGCTGCCCACCCAAGAGCACAGCATTTAATGGTATATTTTGACTGTGCGACTGTGCAACTGTTTTGGCTGTTTTCAGAAAACTAATTATTGTGGCGAATCCCAGTGGAGAGAGCAAACTGGGAATGTTCCCAGGAATTTACTGCTTCAAGGTATTCTAGCCAGCAAGTGTGCTGGAAGGAGATGGGTGAATTACACTATTCATTTCCTCCTCCCTTCTATATGGAATAACATTGATCTCTTCATGGTATTCATGTACAGAACAGTAGTGTCACGATTAGCATAATGCTTTACAGTGCCAGAGACTTGGGTTCAAATCCCACCACCATCTGTAAGGAGTTTGTCTGTTCTTCCCATAACCGCATTTCCTCTTGGTGCTCCGGTTTCCTCCCACTTTCCAAAGATATGCGAGTTAGTAAGGGTTAGTAAATTATAGACATGCTATGTTGGCACCAGGAGCATGGTGACATATTTGGGCTGGGCCACAGTGTGTTGGTCATTGACAGAAATGACACGTTTCATTGTATTTTTCAATGTTTCAATGAACATGCGACAAATAAAGCTAGTCTTCACCTCCATCTCCTTTAAATTCGGTGTAGTCCAAATTACATCTGGTGAGTAGCCTATCAACAAGTAATCTGTTGGTCCTCCATTTAACCTGTCACTCGGATGTCCGATGGGAAGTCTTGAAAAGACTACCCATAATTAATTTGCCAATGTTAGTCACCCCAAACAACAGCAAGAGCTGGGAAGGGGAATTTGAGAACTTCATTGATGATTAACCCAGAAACTGGAAGCTGAGAAACAGCTATGTGAGCTGACAATGGTAGAATCTTATGTTACAATGAGTTTGGCAAGGCAGGCTGACACCACCATCAAGAGAGAAGACATTGTTAAATTTCAAGTTTGTGCACAAAGTTAACCCCACTAAACTGTTGAGGCCAGAAGTCCAAGACCAAAGAAACATGAAGGAAATAAAAAAAATTCTGGTCCCCTTATTATAGGAAGGATGTAGAAGCTTTAGAGGAGATTTACCAGGAAGCTGTCTAGATTAGAGAGTATGTTTTAAAAGACTAGATTGAGTGAGCTAGGGCAGGTTTTTTTTGGAGCAAGGAAGAATGAGAGGTGACTTGATAGAGCCATACAAGATGATAAAAGGCATAAATAGAGAAGACAGCCAGAGACTTTTGCCCAGGGTGAAAATGGCTAGTACAAGGGAGCACAATTCAAGGGGAATGTCAGAGGTAGGTTTTTTTTCCCCACACAGAGTATGGTGAGTGTGTGGAACACTACCAGGGGTGGTAGTAGAGGCAGATACATCAGGCACATTAAGAGACTTAGTCACATGGATGAAATAAAGGTGGAGGGCCTTGTGGGAGGGAAGGGTTAGATTGATGTTGAAGAAGGTTAGAAGGTCATCACCATATTTTGGGCTGAAGGGCCTGTACTGTGCTGGACTGTTCTGTGTTCTATACATGCTCCCTGTTCACTGCCTCTGTGCCCATCAGTACAGCACAGAGCTGGCTGGGGCTATGAACCTGGACTTAGGTGCAGAGGACTAGAATCAGGCTAGGCATAGTCCCTGACATCTCATTCCTGGCCTCAGACATAGTTGGGTTGTCCCTGTGGCATGGCTTCAAGAGGGTTTCAAGCTCGTTAGGTAGCCCACAAAGCCCAGCGTTAGTACAGAGCCGAAGTCTAGCATTGAAAGAGATCAGGGGATGCAGGCAGGTAGGGCTTAGTGGGATGTGAGAACAATATGTGTGGCCCATCCCATGGTCTCCTTGTGCACCATGTACACAGATGCTTTCAAAAGAAAATTAGAGAAGGGAAAGATAGAGTTAGGGGTATGCAACCTTAGCTGGAATATCGATTCATTAAGCCAATTGGTCTGTGTATTACAAATGTTGTGTTCTAGTGGAGTGTCTAATTTCTGGTAGTGTAATGGTTAAGATACTGGTCCAGTAACCAGAAATATGGATTACTGATTCAGAAAAAAAATCCTTCCTATCAAGGCAACTGAGAAATTTAATTTCAAATAATTAAATTTAGGATAAAAAGTTGTACCATCATGATTGTATGGCCATACTTTGATCTAACTCCATCTCAAAGTTCAAAGTAGATTTATCAACATCACCATATACTACCCTTAGATTCATTTTCTAATGGGCACTCCCAGTAAGTACAAAAAAAAACACAATAGAATCAATGAAAAACTGCACACAAGATGGACAAACAACCAATTTGCAAACTACAAATACAAAAAAAAACAAATAATAAATAAATATGCAATAAATGTTGGGAACATGAGATGACAAATCCTTGAAAGTGGGTGTATAGGTTGTGGGAATTGTTCCATTTTGGGGTGAGTGAAGCTATCCCCTCTGGTTCAAGAAACTGATGGTTGAGGGGTAATAATTGGTCCTGAACCTGGCAGTGTGGGTCCCGAGGCTCCTCATACCTCCTTCCTGATGGCAGTAGCAAGAAAAGAGCATGACCTGGATTGTGGGGTTCTTGATGATGGATGCTGCTTTATGCAAAAGCAGTCCTCCTCAAATCTCAAAGAATGATGAGTTGGAATACAGGAAGAGTATAGAGATCTTAGTGACATGATGCTATGACACCAACCTTTCCTTCAAAGTCAGAAAATCAAAAGAGCTGGCCATTGACTTCAGCAAGGAGCATGATGTCCATGTTTCTGTCTACAGCAACAGTGCTGAGGATCAGACCTCAAGGTTTCCTGAGCCTGTCCTGGTCCAACCACAGTAATATTACAGCCATGAATGCTCACCAACTTTCTCAGGAGGATAAAGAAATTTGCAATGTCCCTGTCATCCCTTGCCAATTGTTATTGATGGCCCATAGAAAGCATCCTTTCTGGATGCATAGTTGCTTGCTATGGCAACTGCTCTGCGCATGACCACTAGAAAATGCAGAGTTGTGGACACAGCTTGGAACATCACTATAACCAGCCTCACCTCAGATGGATTCTGTCTATACTTCTCACTACCTCAGCAAAGTAGCTAATCTAATCATTGACCTCACCTACGCTGGACATTCTCGCTTCTCTGCTCTTGCATTTGGGCAGAAGACTCAAAAGCCTGAAGGCATGTACTACCAGTCTTCTACCCCTTTATTATGAGACTACTAAGTAGATCTCCGATACAGTAAGTTAGACCCCTGACTTTACAATCTATCTCATTATGATCTTGCAACTTATTGTCTACCTGCACTGCATTTTCTATGTTGCTGTTGCACTTTATTCTGCATTGTTATTGTTATACCTTGTTCTGCCTCAATGCACCATACAACGATCTGTATGAACACTATGCAAGACAAGCTTTTTACTGTATCCTGGTACATGTGATGATAAACAAATTCCAATTCCAAAGCTAAACTTCAAGACATTCAGCTCTGGAGTAACTAAGAACCAACAACAAAGTTGGTCAAGCCTGCAACACCCACAATCCCTGAGCATCAAACTGCACCTGTGAATGGCTGCAATGAATTACAGGAAGCCAGCTCCATCACAGGTGCAACTCTCCCCACCATCGAGCACGTTTTCAAGAGGCGGTGCCTCAAGAAGGTGGCATCCATCATTAAGGACTCTCAGCATCTGGGACACGTTCTCTTCTCATTTCTACCATCAGGGAGGAGAAAAAGGAGCCTGAAGGTACACAATCAATGCTTAAGGAACAGTTTCTTCCCCAATGTCACCAGATTTCTACACAGTTCATGAACACTACCTCATGATTCCTCTATTTCATTATTTATTATTTTTTATTCGTTATGTAACTTGATTTTTTAATGTCTTGCACTAAACTATTGCCACGAAACAACAAATTTCACAGCATATGAATGTAATAATTAAACCTCTTCTGATTCTGAAGAAATAAAAGTAGAAAGTTAGACCCATTGCAAGGGGATTTGATGATTCACCAAATGGAACTAAGAATAAACTAAGTCAAATATTTCAGCTCGGATCAGCAGCTCAATCTGCTGAACACAAAAGGAAAAGAAAGTCTAAAGTTTCATGTATTGATCATTGCTCATCTGTTTATCTCCAAAAACAAAGCAAAAATGCTTAACTGTCACTTCTCCCAGGATTGTCACCTTGTCGTGATGGAGAGGCTTGTGAGTTCCTGAGATGTCTCTGGAGTTTAGCCATCTAGCACTTAGCTCCTGGTAGGGTCACCCATGGTGCTAAGGTCAATGGGCAGCATCCAAATAAAGAGCAATCCAACCAAGACCTCAGTGGAGGAACTGACAGAAGATGATGACACATCACAATGGTAGCGAAGGTGGAGGAAGGCTGCAGCAGTGAAGGGTCCCCAGTCATCTTGCATTGTATGCCCAGACTTTCCAATGACCCTGACCCCAATCTGTCAAGGACCTCATAGTAGCTGCCCATGCATCCCTAATGCACATTAAACAAAGTCACAAACAAGAATTATCTATTAAGGGAATGTGCTCCTACATGTTGGTGTGGATCCCATATTGTGCTCTTTAGCCAGCTGAAGACCCACAGATTGACAACCTCTTAGAAGAGCTGTACTGAACTCGAGTGATTGCATTACTACTACTTAGCTCTCACCTGCGGCTGCACCAAACACACCATTAAAGCAATACAGTATGGAAACAGGCCCTTTGGCCCATTGCATCCATGCTAACCATCAACCATCCATTCTGACACAATTCCACTTTTATTCTAACCACATTCCCATCAACTTCCCCCAGATTCTATCACTGACCTACACAACAGGGACAATGTACAGTGGCCAATTAGCACAGCAACCTCATGGAGCTGAAAGGAAACCAGGGCATCTGAGGGAAACTGATAGGGTGACAAGAACAGCACACTCCAAGGTCAGGACTGAACCCAGCTCTGCAGCACAGTGAGGCAACACCTCTGCCAGATGACCCATGAAAACAATACATTTGTTTTTAAGATGGCTTATGTATAAAGTAGATCATAAACACAGGGCATTCTACAGATACTGGAAATCTTGAGCCATGCACAAAAAGAAATGCTGAAGAAACTCAACAGTTCAGGCAGTATCTACGGTGGAGAATAAACAGTAAATATTTTTGGGCTGAGACCCTCCATCAGAACTGGGACTTTGTAGACCCTCGGTAGTTTAGCAGTAAGCGCAACATTATTCCAGCTCGGGGCCGTCTCTAAGGAGTGTGTACGTTCTTCCCATGTCTGAATGTGTATCCTTCCACAGACCAAAGGCACGCCGGTTGGTAGGCTAATTGGACATTGTAAATTGCCCTGTGATTAGACCATGGTTAAATAGGTGAATGTCTGGGCTGGGTGCCTCGTTGGGCTGGAAAGGCCTGATCTGCGCTGTATCTCTAAATAAATTAATTAAAATAAATAAAAGCAAGTAAATCCAGTCCTGATGAATGTTCTCGGCCCAAAACGTCGACTGTTCATTCTCCTCCATAGATGTGCCTGACCTGCTGAGTTCCTCAAACACTTGTTTTTTTGTGTGTCTAAAGTAAATGAAATGGTAAACAATAGATGGTGATTAGATTACACTGATAACTCTGAAAAGTGTCCCAAGATGCTTCACGGTATAAGGAGAGAGGAAATAAATCAAGATCAAAAGTAAATGTGTTGTTTGTTATTGCATCTTCTCAGGAGATTTTATTGAGGTGTATAAATCTATGAGACCAAGTAAACAGAAAGGACCTATTTCCCTGAGCAGAAAGCTCTGTAACTAGGAGACGTAGATCAAAAGAAGAGAGGGTGGCTCGGTAGTGTAGTGGTCAGCACAACGATTTACAGTACCAGTGACCCGGGTTCAATTCCCATCGCACGGTAGTGTCGTGGTTAGTATGTTTTACAGTACCAGTGACCCGGATTCAATTCCCATCGCATGGTAGTGTAGTGGTCAGCACGACGATTTACAGTACCAGTGACCTGGGTTCAATTCTCACCACTGGAGTTTGTATGTTCTCTGTGTCCATGTGGGTTTCCTCCCACATTCCAAAGGCATACTGGTTGGTAGGTTAATTCGTCATTGTCTGTCATTAGGCTAGAACTAAATTGGAGGATCACTGGGTGGTGTGACTCGAAGGGCCAGAAGGGCTTATTCTGTGCTGTCTCTCAATAAATAAATAAATAAAATTTGGAGGAAGTAGTATTTCAATCAATGAGTGATGGGGGTCTAGAACTCACTTAGTTATTTAGAGATACAGCACAGTAGCAGGCACTTCTGGCCAATGAGCCTGCACCACTGCTGGTGGCCAATTAACCAACCAACCTGCATGTCTTTAGAATGTGGGAGGAAATTGGAGCACCCAGAGGAGAACACGTAATCATGGGGAGAACGCACAAACTCCTTACAGCTACAGGAAATGACACACTGTGCTGTGTTAACATTCAAGCATCTTGCCAGCTGTAGTCTACAGTCAACCACAGAAACAACAGTGCTAACTCCTGATCGCTGGGTGTTTTTAAGTGTGCTGAGGAAAAGATTTACTTCAAGTAACACACACAAAATGCAGGAGGAACTCAGCAAGCCAAGCAGCAGCTATGGAAAGGAATAAACAGTCAACTTTTGAGCCAAGACTCTTCATCAGGACTCTCCTCCATAAATGCTGCTTGGCTTGCTGAATACCTCAAGGATTTTGTGTGTGTTGCTCAAGATTTCCAACATCTGCAAAATCTCTTGAGTTTATGGTTTACTTCAAATGCCGGTCATCCCTTAAGTATAATTTCTGTTTTTTATACTATGCTGATCACAATGTGAAAATTGTCCGACCAGCTTCTCTGGGATTAAACAGCTTGTCATATGAAGAATGTTTGACGGCTCTGGGGCTGTATTCACTGGAATTCAGAAGAATAAGGCGTGACCTCATCGAAACCTATCGAATAAGACCTTGATAGTGTGGATGTGGAGAGGATGTTTCTATAGTGGGAGAGTATAAAACCAGAGGACACTGCCTCAGAATAGAAGGGTGAGCTTTCAGAGCAGAGATGAGGAGGAACTTCTGTAGTGAGTACAGGCCTAGAGCCATCAAATGCTCCTTATATGTTAAACTTTCATTCCCAGAATCATTTTCGTGAACTTCCTCTGCACCCTCTCCAATGTCAGCATATCCTTTCTTAGATAAGTGACCCAAACCTGCTGACAATACTGTAGTGCAGTCTGGCCAATGTCTTAGCATTACATCCTTGCCTTTGTATTCTAGTTCTCTTGAAATGAATGCCAACATTGCATCTGCCTTACTCACCACTGACTCAACCTACAAGTCAACCTTTAGGGAATCCTGCACAAGGACTCCCCAAGTCCCTTCGTAGTTCTGATTTCTGAATTTTCTCCCCGTTTATTCCTTAGAAGCATAGAACCATAGAACACTACAGCACAGAAAACAGGCTATTCGGCCCTTCTAGTCTGTGCTGAAACTTTATTCTGCTAGTCCCATTGACCTGCACCCAGTCCATAACCCTTTAGACCTCTCCCATCAATGTATCTATCCAATTTATTCTTAACTTAAGAGTGAGTCCGCATTTACCACATCAAATGGCAGCTCGTTCCACACTCCCACCACTCTCTTAGTGAATAAGTTCCCCCTAATGTTCTCCCTAAACCTTTCCCCTTTCACCCTAAAGCCATATCCTCTCATATTTATCTCTCCTAATCTAAATGGAAAAAGCCTACTCGCATTTACTCTGTCTATACCCCTCATAATTTTGTAAACCTCTATCAAGTCCCCCCTCATTCTTCTATGCTCCAAGGAATAAAGTCCTAACCTGTTCAATCTTTCCCTGTAACTCAACTCCCAAAGACCCGGTAACATCCTAGTAAATCTTCTCTGCATTCTTTCAATCTTACTGATATCCTTCCTATAGTTAGGTGACCAGAACTGCACACAATACTCCAAATTTGGCCTCACCAATGTCTTATACAACCTCCCCATAACATTCCAACTCCTATACTCAATGCGGTACTTTGATTTATGAATGCCAGGATGCCAAAAACCTTCTTTACAACCCTGTCTACCTGTGACGCCACTTTCAGGGAATTATGTATCTGAACTCCCAGATCCTTTTATTCCTCCGCACTCCTCAGTGCCCTACCATTTACTGTGTATGTCCTACCTTGATTTGTCCTTCCAAAATGCAACACCTCACACTTGTCTGCATTAAATTCCAACTGCCATTTTCTGGCCCATTTTTCCAGTTGGTCCAGATCCCTCTGCAAGCTTTGAAAGCCTTCCTCATTGTCCACAACGCCTCCAATCTTAGTGTCATCAGCAAACTTGCTGATCCAATTTACCACATTATCATCGAGATATGAACACATGACTGTGCAGCCAGATTCAAGGAGAACCTGATCATTAAATTTGCAGACGATACCACAGTGGTGGGGCTCATCAGCAAAAATGATGAAACTATGTACAGGGAGGAGGTCAGGCACCTAGAGAGCTGGTGCAGGGATAACAACTTGATACTTAATGTCACCAAAACCAAGGAGATGATTGTCGATTTCAGACGGTCTCAGCCTGAGCACACACCCCTCAGCATCAGCGGCTCCACAGTGGAGAGAGTGGAAAACATCAAGTTCCTTGGGGTGCAGATCTCGGGCAATCTCACCTGGTCCAGGAACACCACTGGGATTGTGAAACAGGCCCAGCAGAGATTGCACTTTCTGAGGAAGCTTAAGCAAGCATCACTCCCCACTAACATCTTAACTACATTCTACAGAGGCGTGGTTGAGAGTGTGCTGACCTTTTGCATCACAACCTGGTACTCCAGCTGCAGTGCTGTCGACAAAAAAGCCTTGCAGAGGGTGGTTAGGGGAGCAGAGAAGGTTGTTGGGATCTCCCTACCTTCTGTCCAAGACCTCTTTCAGAGTTGATGCCTCCAGAAGACTCATTAAAGACCCCTCACACCCTCTCCATGAACTGTTTATTCTTCTGCCATCAGGCAAACGTTACAGGAGCATCAAAACTAAAACCACAAGGCTACTAAACAGCTTCCTCCCACAGGCAGTCAGACTGCTAAATAGCTGCTCTACCTGTCTCTGCTTTGGACACTTTTAACTTGCACTGGACACTTATAACTGATTTTAACTGACATGTGGCTGTTGTGTTTACTATTTATTGTTATGTTTATTATTTAGTGTTGCATTTGTTATGTTATGATTGCACTGCCCCTGAGAAATGCTGTCTCATTCTACCCTGCAGAGCTGATGTATGGTTAGAATGACAATAAAGTTTTTTGAATCTTGAATCTTTGAATCTAGATCATTGATACAGACACAAACAACAATGGTCCCAGCACGGATCCCTGAGGCACACCACTAGTCACAAGCCTCCAGTCTGAGAAGCAATCATCCACTACCACTCAACACACATCAAAGTTGCTGGTGAACGCAGCAGGCCAGGTAGCATCTCTAGGAAGAGGTACAGTTGAGACCCTTCGTCAGGACTAACTGACGGAAGAGCTAGTAAGAGGTTTGAAAGTGGGAGAGGGAGGGGGAGATCCAAAATGATAGGAGAAGACAGGAGGGGGAGGGATGGAGACAAGAGCTGGACAGGTGATTGGCAAAAGGGATATGAGAGGATCATGGGACAGGAGGCCCAGGGAGAAGGAAAAGGAGGAGGGTGGGAAAGACCCAGAGGATGGGCAAAGGGTATAGTCAGAGGGATAGAGGGAGAAAAAGGAGAGAGAGAGAAAGAATGTGTGTATATAAATAAATAACGGATGGGGTACGAGGGGGAGGTGGGCCATTAGCGGAAGCTAGAGAAGTCAATGTCGTGCCATCAGGTTGGAGGCTACCCAGACGGAATACAAGGTGTTGTTCCTCCAACCAGATTGTGGCTTCATCTTTACAGTAGAGGAGGCCATGGATAGACATGTCAGAATGGAAATGGGATGTGGAATTAAAATGTGTGGCCACTGGGAGATCCTGCTTTCTTGGGCGGACAGAGCGTAGGTGTTCAGCAAAACGATCTCCCAGTCTGCGTCAGGTCTCGCCAATATATAGAAGGCTGCATCGGGAGCACCGGACGCGGTATATCACCCCAGCCGACTCACAGGTGAAGTGTTGCCTCACCTGGAAGGACTGTTTGGGGCCCTGAATGGTGGTGAGGGAGGAAGTGTAAGGGCATGTGTAGCACCTGTTCCGCTTACAAGTATAAGTGCCAGGAGGGAGATCAGTGGGGAGGGATCGGGAGGACGAATGGACAAGGGAGTCGCGTAGGGAGTGATCCCTGCGGAAAGCAGGGGGGGGGGGAGGGATAGATGTGCTTAGTGGTGGGATCCCGTTGGAGGTGGCGGAAGTTACGGAGAATAATATGTTGGACCTGGAGGCTGGTGGGGTGGTAGGTGAGGACCAGGGGAACCCTATTCCTAGTGGGGTGGTGGGAGGGTGGAGTGAGAGCAGATGTGCGTGAAATGGGGGAGATGCATTTGAGAGCAGAGTTGATGGTGGAGGAAGGGAAGCTCCTTTCTTTAAAAAATGAAGACATCTTCCTCATCCTAGAATGAAAAGCCTTATCCTGAGAGCAGATGCGGCGGAGACGGAGGAATTGCGAGAAGGGGATGGCATTTTTGCAAGAGTCAGGGTGAGAAGAGGAATAGTCCAGATAGCTGTGAGAGTCAGTAGGCTTATAGTAGACATCAGTAGATAAGCTGTCTCCAGAGACAGAGACAGAAACAGAAAGATCTAGAAAGGGGAGGGAGGTGTCGGAAATGGACCAGGTGAACTTGAGGGCAGGGTGAAAGTTGGAGGCAAAGTTAGTGAAGTCAATGAGCTCAGCATGCGTGCAGGGAGCAGTGCCAATGCAGTCGTCGATGTAGCGAAGGAAAAGTGGGGGACAGATACCAGAATAGGTTTGGAACATAGATTTTTCCACAAAGCCAAGAAAAAGGCAGGCATAGCTAGGACCCATACGGGTGCCCATAGTTTGGAGGAAGTGGGAGGAGCCAAAGGAAAAATTATAATAATCCGGTCACCCTTCTATTCTGAGGCAGTGTCCTCTGGTTTTATACTCTCCCACTATAGAAACATCCTCTCCACATCCACACTATCAAGGTCTTATTCGATAGGTTTCGATGAGGTCACACCTTATTCTTCTGAATTCCAGTGAATACAGCCCCAGAGCCGTCAAACATTCTTCATATGACAAGCTGTTTAATCCCAGAGAAGCTGGTCGGACAATTTTCACGTTGTGATCAGCATAGTATAAAAAATAGAAATTATACTTAAGGATCCCACCACTAAGCACTTCTTTCCCTCCCGCCCCCCCCGCTTTCCGCAGGGATCACTCCCTACGCGACTCCCTTGTCCATTCGTCCTCCCGATCCCTCCCCACTGATCTCCCTCCAGGCACTTATCCTTGTAAGTGGAACAAGTGCTACACATGCCCCTACACTTCCTCCCTTACCACCATTCAGGGCCCCAGACAGTCCTTCCAGGTGAGGCGACACTTCACCTGTGAGTCGACTGGGGTGATATACTGCGTCCGGTGCTCCCGATGTGGCCTTTTATATATTGGCGAGACCTGACGCAGACTGGGAGACCGCTTTGCTGAACACCTACGCTCTGTCCGCCAGAGAAAGCAGGATCTCCCAGTGGCCACACATTTTAATTCCACATACCATTCCCATTCTGATGTGTCTATCCACGGCCTCCTCTACTGTAAAGATGAAGCCACACTCAGGTTGGAGGAACAACACCTTATATTCCGTCTGGGTAGCCTCCAACCTGATGGCATGAACATTGACTTCTCTAACTTCCGCTAATGTCCCACCTCCCCCTCGTACCCCATCCGTTACTTATTTATATACACACATTCTTTCTCTCTCTCCTTTTTCTCCCTCTGTCCCTCTGACTATACCCCTTGCCCATCCTCTGGGTTTTTTCCCCCCTCCCCTTTTCCTTCTCCCTGGGCCTCCTGTCCCATGATCCTCTCATATCCCTTTTGCCAATCACCTGTCCAGCTCTTGGCTCCATCCCTCCCCCTCCTGTCTTCTCCTATCATTTTGGATCTCCCCTCCCCCTCCCACTTTCAAATCTCTTGCTAGCTCTTCCTTCAGTTAGTCCTGACGAAGGGTCTCGGCCTGAAACGTCGACTGTACCTCTTCCTAGAGATGCTGCCTGGCCTGCTGCATTCACCAGCAATTTTGATGTGTGTTGCTTGAATTTCCAGCATCTGCAGAATTCCTCTTGTTGTCCACTACCACTCTCCCACACAACCAATTTCGAATCCAGTTTACAACCTCTCCATGGATACCTAGTGTCTGAACCTTCTGAACTGACCTCCCATGTGGAACTTTGTCAAAGGCCTTGCTAACGTCCATGTAGACAACATCCACAGCCTTTCCTTCGTCTACTTTCTTGGTAACCTCCTTGAAAAACTCTACAAGGTTCGTTAAACACGATCTACCACGCACAAAGCCATGCTAACTATTCTTAATCAGCCCTTGGCTGTCCAAATACTTGTATATCCGATCTCTCAGAACACCTTCCAATTTACCTACTACTGATGTCAGGCTAACCAGCCTGTAATTACCTGGTTTACTTTTGGAGCCTTTTTTAAACAACGGAATGGCATGAGCTACCTTCCAATCCTCTGGCACCATACCCGTGGCTAAGGACATTTTAAATATTTCTGCCAGGGCCCCTGCAATTTCTACACTAGTATCTCTCAAGGTCCAAGGAAATATCATGTCAGGCCCGGGGGATTTATCTATCTTTATTCGCTGTAAGGCAGCAAGCACCTCCTCCTCTTTAATCTCTATATGTTCCATGACACCACTGCTTATTTCCCTTCCTTCCATATATACACTCTGCCAGTTTCCTCAGTAAATACTGATGCAAAAAAATTGTTTAAGATCTCCACCATCTCGTGAGGCTCCACACATAGACGACCATTCTTATCTTCTAGGGAACCAATTTTGTCCCTTACTACACTTTTACTCTTAATATACTTGTAGAAACCCTTCGGGTTTACCTTCACATTATCTGCCAAAGCAATCTCATGTCTTCTTTTTGCCTTCCTGATTTCCTGCTTCAGTATTTTGTTACATTTTCTATACTCTTCAAGTACCTCATTTGTTCCTTGTTGCCTATACCTGCTATACACCTCTCTCTTTTTCTTAACCAGATCGCCAATATCCCTTGAAAACCAAGCTTCTCTATGCCTGTTAACTTTGTCTTTAATGCTGCCAGGAACATGCAAACTCTGCACTCTCAAAATTTCACCTTTGAAGGCCTTCCACATACTGAACACATCCTTGCCAGAAAACAACTTATCCCAATCCACTCTTCCTAGATCCTTTCTCATTTCCTCAAAATTGGCCCTTCTCCAATTTAGAACCTCAACTCAAGGACCAGACCTATCCTTATCCATAATTAACTTGAAACTAATGACATTGTGGTCACTGGACCCAAAATGTTCGCCTACACATACTTCTGTCACCTGACCTGTTTGGTTCCCTAATAGGAGATCAAGTATTGCATCCTCTCTCGTTGGTACCTCTATATATTGATTTAGAAAACTTTCCTGAACACGTTTGATAAACTCCATGCCATCTAGCCCTTTCACAGTGTGGGAGTCACAGTCAATATGTGGAAAGTTAAAATCCCCTACTGTTACAACTTCCTGTCTCTTACATCTGTCTGCTATCTCTCTACAGATTTGCTCCTCCAATTCTCTCTGACTATTGGGCAGTCTATAATACAATCCGATCAGTGTGGTCACACCTTTCTCATTCCTCAGCTACACCGTATGGCTTCTGTAGACGAGCCATCCGGGCTGTCCTGTCTATGCACAGCTGTGATATTCTCCCTGACTAGTAATGCCACTCCTCCCCCTCTGTCACGTCTGAAACAACTGAACCCCGAAACATTAAACTGCCAGTCCTGCCCCTCCTGCAACCAAGTCTCACTAAAAGCAATAATGTCGTAATCCCACGTGCCAATCCATGCCCTAAATTCATTTGCCTTACCTACAATACTTCTTGCATTGAAATAGATGCACCTGAAAACATTTCTATCACGTACAAACCTTTGATTTCTGTCTATACATGCAGTCCTCGCATGACCTTTATCCTCCTCCACCTCACTATCTGCTCTAACACTGTTTCCCCTCCCACTGCAAATCTAGTTTAACCCCCCAGAGCAGCACTAGCAAATCTACCCGCAAGAATGTGCAACCCGTCCCATCTGAACAGGTCCCAACTTCCCTGGAACAAAGCCCAATTGTCCAGAAACATGAGCCCTCCCTCCTACGCCATCTCCTTAGCCACGTATTTAGCTGCATTATCTTCCTATTTCTAGCCTCACTGGCACATGGCACGGGTAGCAATCCTGAGATTGCAACCCTGGAGGTTCTGCCCTTCAACTTTGCACCTAACTCCCTAAACTCTTTGCAGGACTTCCTCCTCCTTCCTATCCGCGTCATTGCTCCCTACATAGACCACAACATCTGGCTGCTCACCCTCCCTCCTGAGAATACTGAGAACTCGATCCAAGATATCGCGGACCCTGGCACCAGGGAGGCAACAGACCATCCGGGATTCTCGATCTCTCCTACAGAACCTCTTATCTGTCCTCCTAATTATCGAATCCCCTGTCACTACTGCTCTCCTCTTTTCCCTCCTTCCCTTCTGAGCTGAGGGTCCAGTCTCGATGCCAGAGACACAACCACTGCAACTTGTCCCTGGTAGGTCGTCCCCACCACCAATATCAAAAACAGTATACTTATTATTGATGGGAACGGCCACAGGGGTGCTCTGCTCTATCTGTCTGCTCCTCTTCGCTTTCCTGACAGTCACCCAGCTACCTGCCTCCTGACTTTTCAGGGTGACTATCTCCCTGAAACTCCTGTCTATTTCTGCCTCTGCCTCCCGAATGATCCGAAGTTCATCCAGCTCCAGCTCCAGTTCCCTAACTCGGTTTGTCAGGAGCTGCAGCTGGATGCACCTTTCACAGGTGTAGTCATCAGGGACGATTGTGCTGTCCCTGACTTCCCACATACTCCATACGGAGCACTCGACTGCCCTAACTGCTGCCTCCATTACTTACTCCTAAGTTAGTTAAATTAATTAAAGGAACTTACCCGGCCTTACATCACTGGGAGCAAGCTCGTCCTCAGCCTCTGCTCGCCGAAGCCTACTACCAAAAAGCATGACTATGCGCTTCCCTACAAAATATTCCATATGCCACTTCTTTGCCCGTTCTCCTAATTGATCAAAGTCTTTCTGCAGACTCCCTACTTTCTCAACACTACCTGCCCCTCCACCTAACTTCATATCATTTGCAAACCTATCCATAAAGCCATCAACTTCATCATCCAAGTCATTGACAAATAATGTGAAAAGATGTGGTCCCAACACCAATACTTGCATGAGAACAAACTGCCACCAACTCTCTTCACACATCTCCCACTCCCTCCCTCCTTTCCCATTAACTGTTGAATATTAATCTAACTCTTGCTTTACTGGAGCTCAAACTATTTTTATCTCATTATCTCTCAGAAGTCCCCTGAGAACCCCAAAGATGTTGTGTCTTTCCATTAACTTGACCACCAATTGGAAAAGACCTTTCCAGCTGAATCTTCCAGCAGCGGGTCTGTGCAGATCATGTGCAATCTGTAATTTTTTGCTTCAGAACCCATTCAGACAGTGAGTTCCAGACCCAAAAAATTCAAAGCCAAAGTCAAGTTTATTGTCATAAGCGCAAAATGGAATACTTTGTGCCCCAAGAACCTTTCCTCTTAGGACTAGAGCTACAGTATAGTAACGAATTAATTAATTAATTAGAGATACAGCATGAAACAGGCCCTTCCAGTCCAACGAGCTGCACCACCCAACAACCCACCATTTCACTGGACAATTTACAATGACCAATTAACCAGCACGTGGCAGGGAACCGGAGCACCCGGAGGAAACCCACGCACTCATGGGAAGGATATACAATCTTCCTATGGAGGATGCTGGAACCGAACTGCAGACTCAGAGACCCCGAGCTGTAATAGCACTCCACTAACCACTACACTACTACAGAAATTCAAGCTTATTGTCACCCAACCATATACACGCATACCACCAAGCAAAACAACATTCTTCTGGAATAAAATGCACAACATGGTACATATAACTCACACACAGCACATAGGGTGATATTCCTATACATAAACTGACAAATAATAAAGGTGCATTTACGACACAAGTCAAAAAGTAAACAGTATAACGTTACTGGTGCCTCATACGTGGTGAGACCTGGGTGGTGGCCGGGAGTTCAGCAGTCTCTCACAGCCTGGGGAAGAAGCTGGGGGCAAGAGAAGTTATTTAATGGTGAAAAGTGAAATACTTAAGGGGAATTTGAGGGGGAACTTCTTCATTCGGGGGTACGAACGTGGAAAGAGCTGCCAGCAGAAGTGATAGGTGCAGGTTCATTTATAACATTTAAGAGAAGTTTGGATGAGTACATGGATGAGAGGGGAATGGGGGGCTATGGTTCAGGTGCAGGTCGATGGGAGTAGGCAAAAGACCAGGCTGGCACAGACTAGATGAACAATGGGCATGTTTCTATGCTGAAGTGTTCTATGAGACTTCAGGTACTGGAAATCTGGAGCAACACAATAAGTTCTGGAGGAACTCAGCCGGGCAAGCAGCATCTGCGGAGAAAACCGGACAGTTGACATTTCAAGTCAAGACCCAACTTGCAGCAACATCACAGACAAGTAGCAATATACACAAGCAAAAACATAGATCACGCTGGGTATGGTAACTGCTCCACTCGTGGCTGCAAGAAACTGCAGAAAGCTGTGGACACAGCTCAGCCCATCATGGAAACCCAACTCCCCTCCATGAACTCTGCCTATACTTTTCACTGACTCAGTAAAAGCAGCCAGCATAATAAAGACCCCTCCCACCCCAGGCAGCTCGTTCCATATACACACCACCCTCTGAGTGAAGAAGTTGGCCCCTCCAAGGCCCTTTTTAAGTCTTCCCCTCTCAACTTGCATGATGTAGAATTTGTAGAACATCTACAAGGAGCACAGTCACAAGGAAGCAGCATCCATCATCAAGGACCTCCACCATCTGGACCATGCTCTCTTCTCACTGCTGCCATCGGGCAAGAGGTACAGGAGCCTCAGGTCCCACACCACCAGAGTCAGGAACTGTTATTACCTTTCAACCACCAGGCTCCTGAACCAGTATGGATAACTTCACTCACCTGATTCCACAACCCGTGGACTCACTTCTAAAGACTCTACAACTCATGTTCTCAATACTATTTATTTATTTATTTATTATTATATTCTTTGTATTTGCAGTTTGTCTTCTTTCACACATCGTTTATTTTGTCAGTCTCTGTGTGTAGATTTTCATAGGCTCTATTGTTTTCCTCTGTCCTACTGTAATGCCTGCAAGGAAATGAATCTCAGGGTAGAATATGGTGACATTGATTTACTTTGAACTTTGAATTTTTCAACACTTCAGGGCATCATACGTGCTTTCCAACTGGTGAAGTACTCTTTCTCTCATCAGAAATCCAAACGTATATAGGTAGTTCCTACCCTGACAGTTTATAAAGGAATAGAATATGGAGAGGAGTTGAGTGGGATCAGATAAGATAACAGACCATCAGTAAGGGCAAAGGCTGATGCCCCATGCGTGAAACAGAGAACAGAAACACAATAGAAATGGAACAAAAGGATTAAAAAGATTAAAGATTAAATTAAACATGAGATTCTGCAGATGCAGGAAATCTAGACTAAGACAGACAAAGTGCCGGAGGAGCTCAGCAAGTCTAGCAGCATCTATGGAGAGGTGAAGTCCTGATGAAGGATCTCAACACAAAACATTGACTTGTTATTCCTCTCCATTGATACTACACAACCTGCTAAGTAACCCCAGCATTTTGTGTGTGAAGATTAAAGATTAGCTTCATTTGTCACATGTACATCAAAACACGCAGTGAAGTACATTATTTGCATCCTATCTGGTGCCAACACCTCCCTACCCTATGTCCTTAGAATGTGGGAGGAAGCTGGAGCACCCAGAGGAAACCAAGGAAAACTGAGAGACATGAAAGAATGAATGATGTGGGTTGTCATCTCGGAGTGAGTTCCAGTGCCACTCCAAGGAGCATAGCATGAAATGCTAGGTTCACGCTCCAGATTGAGTGGACTCTAATACATTGTAAAGATCTTGTATTTAAAATATATAAAGATATTTAAAATATATTTACAGTAGGGGACTTATCCCCAGTATCCTGTGCGATAATAATCGTTAAAATAGATTATCTTCTCCATTATCTCTCTGCTGTCATTGAGATATTTCTGAGCACAGACTGGTTGCTGCATTTCCTAAATCCAACTGCTCCCTATTGAAATGTAAGCACCATCTAATCATAAGACCATAAGACATAGGAGCAGAAGTAGGCCACCTCAATCCCAGTCTCAGAGCAGCTGCAGAAGACTCTCAAGAGGGTGGACGAGCAGTCAGAGGTCACAGTGCACATTGGGTAGAAAGGGGGAAGAGGTCCTCCGCAGTGGGTATAGGGAGTTAGGGGAGAAGCTGAAGAGCAAGATCTCTCAGGTAGTAATCTCTGGATTACTCCTAGCACCACATGCTAGTCGAGGCAGGAATAGGATGGTAGTACAGATGAATCATTGGGTGAAGGAGTCGTGCAGGGGGCAGGATTTCAGATTTCTGGATCATTGGGATCTCTTCTGGGGAAGGTATGACCTGTGGAAAAAAGGATGGGTTACACCTGAACCCAAGGGAGACCAATATCCTTGTGGGTAGGTTTGCTAATGCTGTTGGGGAGGGTTTAATCTAATTTGGTAGGGGATTAGGACTGGAATGATACAGCTAAGGGTGGGGCAGTTGGTATACAAGTAAATGGACTGTGTAGTGAGAAAGTGAAGAAGAACAGGCAGATGATGGGGCAAAACTGCAGTCAGTGGGATAAGTTGAAGTGTAACATGGGGGCAAAACTGAAAAGGGTGATGATTACAAGACTGAAGGTGTAATATTTGAATGCACGCAGTGTATAGAATAAGATCTTGTAGCGAATGTAGAGATTGGCAGGTATGATGTTGTGGACATCAATGAATCGTGACTGAAAGACGATCAGAGTTGGGAGCTCAACATCCAAAGATACACATTGTATTGAAAGCCCAGGCAGGTAGGCAGAGGGGGTGGCATGGCTCTGTTGGTAAAAAATGAAAGCAAAAACTCAGAAAGAGGTGACAGGGATTCTACATCTTTCAATCCTATATGAGTGAAATTAAGAAAGTGCAAGAGTAAAAAGACCATGATGGAAGTTATATACAGGCCCCCAAACAGTTGCCAGGATATGGAATATAAATTTCAATGGGAAATAAATAAGGGCAATGTTATGATAGTAATGGGGCATTTCAATATGCAGATAGATTGGAAAAATCAAGATGATTCTGGATCCGAAGAGAGGGAATTTGTAAAACGTCTACAAATAACTTTTTAGAGCAGCTTGTGGTTGAGCCCACAAGAGGAAAAGCAATTTTAGACTGGGTGTTGTGTAATGAACCAGATTTAATCAGGGAGTTTAAGGTAAAGGAACCCATAGAAGACAGTTATCATAATATGATAGAATTCAGACTGCAGTTCGAGAGGGAGAAGATAAAGTATTGGTATTACAGTAGAGTAAAGAGAATTACAGAGGCATGAGAGAAGAGCTTGCCAAAGTTGATTGGAAGTGGGTGTTAGAGTGAATTTTTTTGGGGTAGATGATTTGTTTACAGTTAAATGACTTTGGCCACCAGACTGCTATTTTAACTGTTTGACAAAGGACTGTGGATTGAGTCCACCACAATGGGCTTCCTAAAAGGTGTGAATACCAGATGCTTCTGGTGCCTGATGCTGTAGTTTCGAAGACAGTCTTATCTATACATTATAAATATGAGTTGTCTTCCATGTTAGCACGTAAAATGCCAAATAAATGTATTGTGGATTGAACTAAAGGCTGTGGATACCAACCCAGACATGTTGGCGTTGGAAGGAAAGGATAGTGTGATATTTTGTATGTAACTTCAAAGGGAAACATTGTCTATGCATTGTCTGTAACTTTTTAAGTAGCGATTGCCTTTGTGTTTAGCATATAAATATCGAGCCCACATTTAGCTAGCAAACCTTTCTGCGGAAAGCGTCTCCGTCCGTAAGATGCCTGCTTGTTGCGTCGAATAAAGAAGCTGCTTTGTATCTACCAGTGACTCTGTCTCTCCGGTAATTTCATCCACGCTACAACAGGGGGCACTAGCAGGGATGATGGCAAAACAACAGCTTCTGGGAGCAATTTGGAAAGTGCAGGATAGATACATCCCAAAGATGAAGAAGTATTCTAAAGGGAGGATGAAGCAACCGTAGTTGACAAGAGAAGTCAAAGGCACATAAAAGCAAAAGCAAAGGCAAATAATAGAATTAAAATTAATGGGACGTTAGAGAACTGGGAAGCTTTTAAAAACCAGCAGAAGACGACTAAAGACAAAACATAAGGAAGAAAAGATGAAATATGAAGGTAAACTAGCCAATAATATAAAAGAGGATACCAACATTTTTTTCAGATATATAAAGAGTAAAAGAGGTGAGAGTGGATATTAGACTGCTGGAAAATGATGCTGGTGAGTTAGTAATAAGGGACAAAGAAATGATGAACAAGCTTATATTTTGGGTCAGTCTTCACTGTGGAAGACACTAGCGATATACCAGAAATTTGAGAGTGTCAAGGGGTAGGAGTGGGTGTAGTTACTATTACTAAGGAGAAGATGCTTGGGAAGCTGAAAGGTCTGAAGGAGAGCATTCCGACAGGCTGCATCACCGTCTGGTGTGGAGGGGCTACTGCACAAGACCGAAAGAAGCTGCAGAAGGTTGTAAATCTAGACAGCTCCATCTTGGGTACTAGCCTACAAAGTACCCAGGACATCTTCAGAGAGCGCTGTCTCAGAAAGGCAGCGTCCATTATTAAGGACCTCCTTAATATGCCCTTTTCTCACTGTTACCATCAGGTAGGAGATACAGAAGCCTGAAGGCACACACTCAGCGATTCAGGAACAGCTTCTTCCCCTCCGCCATCCAATTCCTAAATGGACATTGAAGCTTTGGACACTACCTCACATTTTTAATATACAGTATTTCTGTTTTTGCACGTTCTTAAAAATCTATTCAATATACATAATTGATTTACTTGTTTATTTATTATTATGTTTTATTTTATTTATTATTATTATTATTTTCTCTCTCTCCACTAGATTATGTATTGCTTTGAACTGCCGCTGCTAAGTTAACAAATTTCACGTCACATGCCAGTGATAATAAACCTGATTCTGATTCTCTCTGGACCAGATGGACTACAGCCCAGGGTTCTGAAAGAGGTGGCTGAAGAGATTGTGGGGGCATTAGTAATGATCTTTCAAGAATCACTAGATTCTGGAAATGGTTCCACAGGACTGGAAAATCGTAAATTTCACTCCACTGTTTAAGAAGTGATGGAGATAGAAGAAAGGGAAATTATAGGCTGGTTAGCCTGACTTCAGTGTTGGAACGATGTTGGATTCGATTTTTAAGGATGAGGTTTCAGGGTACTTGAAGGCACATGATAAAATAGGCCGTAGTCAGCATGGATTCCTTAAGGAGCAATATTGCCTGACAAAGCTGTTAGAATTCTTTGAGGAAATAACAGGCAGTATAGAGAAAGGAGAGTCAGTGGATGTTCTTTACTTGGATTTTCAGAAGGCTGCTGACAAGGTGCCCTACATGAGGCTGCTTAACAAAATAAAGCCCATGGTATTACAAGAAAAATACTCGCATGGATAGAAGATTGGCTGACTTGCAGGAGGCAAAGAGTGGGAATAAAGGGGTTGGCTTTATTTTCTGGTTGGCTGCCTGGTGACTAGTGGTGTTCTGCTGGGGGTCAGTCTTGGGACGGATTCCTTTCACATTATAAGTCAACGATTTGGATTTGATGGCTTTGTGACCAAGTTTGCAGATGATACAAATATAGGTGGAGGACCAGGTCATGTTGAGGAAGCAGGGAGTCTGCAGAAGGATGTAGGCAGATTGAGAGAATGGGCAAAGAGGTAGCAGATGGAATGTAGTGTCGGGAAGTGAATGGTCATGAACCTTGGTGGAAGGAATAAAGGCATGGATTATTTTCCAAACAGAAAATTCAAAAATCTGTGGTACAAAGGGACTTGGGAGTCCTTATGCAGGAATTCCTAGAGGTTAACTTGCAGGTTGAGTCAGTGGAAAGAAGTCAAATGCAATGTTAGATTTTATTTTGAGAGGACTAGAATATAAGAGCAAGGATGAGATGCTGAAGCTTTATAAGGTGTTGGTCAGACCGCACTTGGAGTAATGTGAGTAAATTTGGGCCCTTATCTAAGAAAAGATGTGCTGGCATTGGAGAGAGTCCAGAGGAGATTCATGAGAATCATTCCAGGAATGAAAGTGTTCACATATGAGGAGTGTTTGATATCAAAAAATTAAAGAGGATTGGGAAGGAACCAAATTGAAGAAAGAATTTCAAAAATGGTCGGGGTGGGGGGGAAGGGTAAAAGACATAATTTACTTCAAACCTTTCTATCAGTGCAGCACACTGTACTGTAAAATATCTTTAAGACTGACAAGATGAAGAAATCCTGAAGCAATCATTCATCTGTGTCTCTGAGTAACAAGAGGAGCTTCTCGGCTCAGTGCTGAGTGTGATGGATGAACAGGGAGAGGCTTGTTGAGGGTGTTATTCATTCCAGTACATCCTGAATTCCCAGATGAGTAGGACCAGCTGGTAACACATTACCTCACCATGTATGCAAAGCTGCCAGGCATGTACTGCAGGGGAGCACCAGAGGGCAGCACTTAGCAACTCTCCTCCAAAGAGATGCCTGATCTCCAAGCCTGCTTGAGCATTGTTTGAACTTCACCTGCTGAGAGAATAATGTGGGGGCTTTAAATATCTGAAATAATCTTTCACTGCTTCTACATGCTTGTTTTAAAAAATGTAACCCTACAAAGTCAGCACTCAAAATCTAGAACATAGAGCATTACAGCAAAGTACAGGCCCTTCAGCCCATGATATTGCTCCGACCTTTTAACCTACTCCAAGGTCAATCTAACCCTTCCCTCCTACATAGTTCTCCATTTTTCTACCATTCATGTGCCTGTCTCAGGGTTTCTTAAATGTCCTGAATGTATCTGCCTTGGCAGGGTGTTCCATGCATCCACGTGTAGAAAACATACCTCAGACATATCCCCCTATACTTTCCTCCAATCTTCTTCAAATTATTCCCCCTTGTATTAGCCACTCCCACCTAATTTATTATCACTGATTTACATGACATAAAATTTGTTGTTGTGTAGCATATAGTTCAAAGATGTAACAGTTCAAAGATGTAGCATACAGTTGAAAGACGTAACATTAGATTATAAGACGTAACATTAGATTATGAAACGTAACATTAGATTATAAGACCATAAACATAGGAGCAGATTTAGGCCATTTGGTCCATCAAGTCTGTTTTGTCATTTGATCATGGCTGATTTATTATCTTCCCCAACCCCATTCTCCTGCCTTCCCCATGTTACCTTACTTCTTTACTAATCAAGAACCTACCAACCTCTGCTTTAAATATACCCAATGACTTGGCCTCCACAGCCGCCTATGGCAATAAATTCTTCAAATTCAACACCCTCAAGCTAAAGAAATTCATCCTCAACTCTAAAGGGACATCCTACTATTTTGAGGCTGTGACCTATGGTCCTAGGCTCCCCCACTACAGGAAACATCCTCTCCATGTCCAGTCTCTCAAAGCCTTTTAATATACATTAGATTTTAATGAAGTCACCCCTCATTTTTCTAAGTCCAGAGGTACAGGTCCAAAGCCATCAAACGTACCTCATATGTAACCCTTCCTCTCCCAGGATCATTCTCATATGTAACCCTTCCCCTCCCAGGATCATTCTCATATGTAACCCTTCGACTCCCAGGATCATTCTCATATGTCTCTTCTGCACCCTCTGCAATCCTTCCTACAATGAGGTGACCAGAACTAAACATAGTACTCCAAGCGTGGTCTTATAGAGCTGCCACGTTGTTTCGTGGCTCTTGAACTCAGTCCCCCAACTACTGAAGGCCAACGCACCATCTGTCTTTTTAACAGCCAACCCTATCAATTTGCGCAACTTTGAGGAATCTATAGACAAGGACCTCAAGATCCCCTTGTTCCTGCACATTTTTATTTATTTGTTTGTTTATTTATTTATTGAGATATAGTGTGGAACAGGCCCTTCCAGCCACTCTGCCCAGCAATCCCCCAATTTAACCCGAACCTATTCATGGTACGATTTACAATGACCAATTACCCTACCAAATGGTAGTTCTTTGGACTGCGGAGAAAACTGGAGCACCTGGAAGAAACCCATGCGCTCGTGGGAAGAATGTACGAACTCATTACAGGGAGTGTCTGGAATTGAACCCAGGTCACTTGTACTGTAAAGCTTTGTGCTAACCACTATGCTACCGTGCCACATTGCTAAGGATCCTACCATTACCCATGTATTCTGCCTTCAATTTCAACATTACAAAAATAAATAAATAAATAAATAAAGCTAAGAAAAAGAAATAATGAAGCAGAGTTCATGGATTCATGAACCATGCAGAAGTGAAGAAGCTGTTCCTGAATTGTTGGGTTGGGATCTTCAGGCTCCTATACCTTCTGTCCAATGGTAGTTATCAGACGAGGGCGTAACCAGGACGGTGAGGGTCCTTAGTAATGAATGCCACCTTCTTCAGGCATTACTCTTGAAGCCACTGCCCAATATATCCTGAGCACTCCTCCCACCCCTACACACCATCTGCAGTATCTACAGGAGGTGTTTCCTCAAGAACAATCAAAGGTCAGCAGCATCCACGCCTTGTCATCTTCTCACAGCGGGGGGGGGGGGGGGGTCAGAAACCTGCATTCCCATATCACAAGGTTCAACAACAGCTACTTCCCTTTAACCACTCAGTTCAAGTCAAGTCAAGTTTATTGTCATTTCCACCATAAGCTGCTGGTACAGTACGCAGTAAAAATGAAACAACGTTCCTCCTAGTGCTACATGAAACAACACAGAACTACACTAGACTATGTGAGACAGCACAAGGCTACACGAGACTACATAAAACAACATAAAAACTGCACTAGACTGCAGACCTGCACAGGACTGCATAAAGTGCACAAGACAGTGCAGGGCAGTACAATAATTAATAAACAAGACAATAGGCACAGTAGAGGACAAATTACAATATAATAATAAATGATGTAGGTATCGGTCTAGACTCTGGGTATTAAGGAGTCTGATGGCCTGGGAGAAGAAACTGTCGCACAGTCTGGTTGTGAGAGCCCGAATGCTTCGGTACCTTTTGCCAGATGGCAGGAGGGAGAAGAGTTTGTATGAGGGGTGCGTGGGGTCCTTCATAATGCTGTTCGCTTTGCAGATGCAGCATGTGGTGTAAATGTCTGTATTGGCGGGAAGAGAGACCCCGATGATCTTCTCAACTGACCTCACTATCCGCAGCAGGGTCTTGCGATCCGAGACGGTGCAATTCCCGAACCAGGCAGTGATGCAGCTGCTCAGGATGCTCTCAATACAACCTCTGTAGAATGTGGTGAGGATGGGGGGTGGGAGATGCACTTTTCTCAGCCTTCGCAGAAAGTAGAGGCGCTGCTGGGCTTTCTTTGCTATGGAGCTGGTGTTGAGGGACCAGGTGAGATTCTCCACCAGGTGAAAACCAAGAAATTTGGTGCTCTTAACGATCTTAACGGGAGGAGCCGTCAACGTTCAGCGGAGAGTGGTCACTCCGTGTCCTCCTGAAGTCAACAACCATCTCTTTTGTTTTGTTCACATTCAGAGACAGGTTGTTGGCTCTGCACCAGTCCGTTAGCCACAGCACCTCCTCTCTGTATGCTGACTCGTCGTTCTTGCTGATGAGACCCACACGGCTGTGTCATCGGTGAACTTGATGATGTGGTTCGAGCTGTGTGTTGCAGCACAGTCGTGGGTCAGCAGAGTGAACAGCAGTGGACTGAGCACACAGCCCTGGGGGGCCCCCGTCCTCAGTGTGATGGTGTTGGAGATGCTGCTCCCGATCCGGACTGACTGAGGTCTCCCAGTCAGGAAGTCTAGGATCCAGTTGCAGAGGGAGGTGTTCAGGCCCAGCAGTTTCAGCTTTCCAATCAGGTGCTGAGGAATGATTGTGTTGAATACCGAACTGAAATCTATGAACAGCATTCGAACGTATGTGTCATTTTTGTCCAGGTGCGTTAGGGCCAGGTGGAGGGTGGTGGCGATGGCGTCGTCTGTTGAACGGTTGGGACGGTACATGAACTGCAGGAGATCCAGTGAGGGCGGCAGCAGGGTCTTGATGTGCCTCATGACGAGCTTCTTGAAACACTTCATGATGATGGATGTGAGTGCAACGGGATGGTAGTCTTTGAGGCAGGACACTGAAGACTTCTTCGGCACGGGGCCGATGGTGGCGGCCTTGAAGCACGTTGGAACGATGGCGCTGCTCAGGGAGATGTTGAAGATGTCAGTGACAACATCTGCTAGCTGGTCTGCACATCCTCTGAGCATTCTGCCAGGAATATTGTCTGGTCCAGCAGCCTTCCGTGGGTTGACCCTGCGCAGGGTTCTCCTCACATCAGCCACGGTAAGACACAGCACCTGGTCATTTGGAGGAGGGGTGGTCTTCCTCGCCGCCACGTCGTTTTCCGCCTCAAAACGAGCTTAGAAGTTGTTCAGCGCGTCTGAAAGGGAGGCATCACCAGCACAATCAGATGATGTTGTCTTGTAGTTGGTGATGTCCAGAATGTCCTTCCACATGCGCCGCGTGTCGCCGCTGTCCTGGAAGTGGCTGTGGATTCGCTGGGCATGTGCACGCTTTGCCTCTCTGATGGTCCGGGACAGTTTGGCCCTCACTGTTGTTAGGGCTGCCTTGTCGCCTGCTCTGAAGGCGGAGTCACGGGTCCTCAGCAGCGCACGCACCTCCGCGGTCATCCATGGCTTCTGTTTTTTCTAATCAAAATATACTTTATTAAAAATAAAATTATGTACAATAAACCATCCTTTACAGATGTTTCCATTACGGTCTATACATTTCCACACGTTTAGCCACCCACGTGGCACTCTGTTGTATCACCTTTCCACACCATTGTTGAGGGGTATACTCCCGCCACCCGACCCCTCCCACTCCCGCGGGAGAAGAACCCTAATCCGTAGTCCTTCCCCACCGGGCCCTTGCGGTGGCTGCACCAAGTTTCAGTGCGTCCCTCAGCACGTACTCCTGCAGCCGAGAATGTGCCAGTCGGCAGCATTCTCCCACCGACATCTCCATGTGCTGCAAGATCATCAAGTTTCGGGCCGACCAAAGAGCGTCTTTCACCGAGTTGATGATCTGCCAGCAGCACCGGATGTTGGTCTCCGTGTGTATCCCCGGGAACAGCCCGTAGATCAGAGAGTCCTCTGTTACGCAGCTGCTGGGCATGAAACGTGACACTAGCCCGTTCATCCTCCTCCACACCCTCTCTGCGAACTGGCAGTGTGCAAAGAGGTGGGTCACAGACTCCTCCTCACTGCAGTCCTCCCGTGGGCAGTGGTGTGCGGAGACGATGTTCCGAGCGTACAGGAGGGATCAGACTGGGAGAGCCCCTCTCACCGCCGGCCAGGTGAGGTCTTGGTGCCTGTTGGTGAGGTCTGGCGATGAGGCATTTTGCCAGATGAACTGGACGGTCTGCTCAGGGAACCACCCCACTGTGTCCATTACGTCCTTCTCCTGCAGTGCCTGCAGGACATTACGTGCCGACTACAGTCTGGTGGCCTTGTGGTCAAAGACATTCTTCTGGAATAATTTTTCTACGTAGGACAGGAATGCCAGCAACGACCAGCTGACTGGGGCGTTGCGCAGGAGTGGGGCCAACCCATCCTTCGTAGCCAGGGTGACAGGTAGAACCTGGGCACATAGCGGTACTTGGTGCCCACATACCTGGGTTCTACACACAACCTGATGCAGCCACACACGAAGCTGGCCAGCAGAGTGAGGGCGACATTGGGGACGTTCTTGCCCCCATTTTTCCAGGGACTTGTGCATGACGGTCCGTCTCACCCGCTCCATCTTGAAGACGGAATCTGAAGACTGCTCGGGTGATTTCCGAGCTGTAGGTGCGGGGGACGGGCCACACCTGCGCCAAGTACAAAAGCCCTGAGAGCACCTCACATCTGATAACCAGGTTCTTGCCCGTTATCGAAGGGACTGACCTCCCCACAGTCCCAGTTTCTGTTTTACCTTGGCAGTCCGCTCATGCCAGTTCTTGTTGCACGCCTCAGCCCCTCCGAACCAGATCCCCAACACCTTCACGTGGTCAGATCTGACGGTGAAGGGGACACTGGATCGATCGGGCCAGTTGCCGAAGAGCATGGCTTCGCTCTTCGTGCGATTGACCCTGGCCCCCGACACTAGCTCGAACGGTTCGCAGATGCTAATCAGTCTGCGAATTGACCTCAGATCAGAGCAGAAGATGGTGACATCGTCCATGTACAGGGAGGTTTTCACTTGGGTCCCTCCACTGCCTGGCAGCGTCACCCCTCTTATGCCCTCATTCCTCCTGATGGCCTCGGCAAAGGGCTCTATACAGCACACGAACAAAACAGGGGAGAGGGGACAGCCCTGCCTGACTCCAGACCTGATGGGGCAGCTGTCTGTTTCCCACCCGTTTTCCTGGACTGTACTGCGGATGTCTGTGTAGAACAGTCTGATCCAATTCCGGATTCCCTCCCCAAATCCCATTTAGGAGAGTACGTCCACCATGTACGTGTGTGTGGCTTTCTCCTGGTCCAAGCTGACCAGGCAGGCGTCCACCCCCCTGTCCTGTACGTAGGCGATGGTGTCCCTCAGCAGCGCGAGGCTGTCCGAGATCTTCCTGCCCGGTACAGCACAGGTTTGGTCCGGGTGGATCACCTGACCCTGTTGGCGATAGCCTTGGACAGGATCTTGTAGTCCACATTCAGGAGAGAGATGGGCCTCCAATTCCTAATGTCCTCCTTTCCCCCCTTCTGCTTGTAGATGAGGGTGATGATGCCCTTCCTCATGGACTCTGACATGCAGCCGGCCAGAAGCATAGCGTTGTACACTTGCAGCAGGTCAGGCCCATCCAGTTCCACAGAGCCGAATACAACTCAGCCGGTCAGCCGATGGACGATAGGAAGTTGCGGGTGGTTGTGGATTCTGTAGCCTTTTCGTCGTACAGACCTGCATAGAAGGACCTGCAGATCCTCAGTATGTCCGTCTGCGAGGACGTGAATGAGCCGTCCTCTTCCCTAAGGTTGTGGATCAGAGAGCTCCCCCTGTGCACCTTTTGGAAGAAGCGTGAGCACGTCTTCTGTGTCAGCGCGTGTGTGATGGTCTTGGCCGCAGTGACGTCGTCGATGCACTTGCTGATGAGGCTAGTCACTGATGCCGTGTACTCATGCCATCGGTTGCAGCCTCCCTGAACATGTGCTAGTCAGTGTGCTCAAAGCAGCCTTGCAGAGCAGAGATGGCTCCTGCTGGCCAGGTTTTCACCTGGTCTGGAGCGCCTGACGAGCGGTCTGTATGCTGGGATTAGCATAACAGAGATGTGGTCTGAGTAACGGAGGTGAGGGTGGGGCTCCGCCCTGTACGCGTCGGGGATGTTTGTATAAACAAGGTCCAACGCGTTCTCCCCTCTCGTTGCAAAGTCTACATGCTGATGGAATTTGGGGAGCACTGACTTTCAGGTTCGCGTGGTTAAAATCCTTGGCGACAATAAATAGACCATCAGGGTGTGCGTTCTGCAGTTCGCTATATAGCCCCGTACAGTTCACAGAGCGCCTCCTTCGCATTAGCGCTGGGTTCTTGCTCCAACCCGCACAATATTAATTATCACCTCAGTATAAAGCACTATGACCTTCTAAGGTGAATCACTTTTCCAGATTCATAACGGCAGGTTCATAAGAAAAACACAAACCAATCGTAAAGAATGCACAATTTTTACAACAAAGAACACAATTGGAACAGAAAAGAAGTCCACCGTTGTGCAAATGGTCATAGTGTTGTGGATTGTGCACTTCAGGAAGGGAAGTCAGCAGAACAAGCACCAGTCCTCACCGAGGGGTCAGTGGTGGAAAGGATGTTCTGAGGTTCTGTCCTGGGTCCAATGCATTGATGCAATCACAAAGAAGGCATGAGTAGCCATGCTCATTAGGACCGAATTTCTACACATTCCTACAGATGTACCGTGCAGAGCGTTCTAACTTGGTTGCATCTCAATGACCGGTACATGGAGGCTCCAGTCTACTGGATTGAAAGACACTGCATCACGGGCACAACCCTCACCACCGTCAAAGAGATCGTCAAAAGGCAATGCCTTAAGGTAGCATTCACCCATCTGGGATATGTCCTCTTCTCATTACTACCACCAGGGAGGAGGTAGAGGGGCCTGGAGATGCACACTCACATTACAGAAACAGCTCCTTCTTCTCTGTTACCAGATTTCTAAATGGTTCAAGTACCCATGAACATTACCTCACTATTCCCTTTTTCACTTTTTTTGTAACTTATAGTAATTTTTATGTCTTGCCGTGTACTGCTGCCACAAAACAACAATTTTCACAGCGTCTAATAAACCAGATTCTGATTCAGATGGAGTATTGGGTTAATTCTCAGAACGAATGTGAAGGCCCTATAAATTTGCTGGGGTGGTGCCAGGGAAGAGGGGGATCTTCCCTGTGCAGGGGGATCAGGAACTAAAGGGCAAAGGTTGTAAGTGAGATGGGAAAGAGTGAACAGGAACTTGAGGGGCAACATTTTTACAGAGAGAATGGAACAAGCTGCCAGTGGATGTGGGCGAAGTAGGTGTGATAACAATATTTAGAATACAGTTGGGCAGGTACATGGATAGGGAAGATTTAGGGCCAAATGCAGGCATTTGGATGATGCAGCTTGCTTGGCATGGGCTAATCAGGCTGAGGGCCCCTCTCCCTGCTATGACAATGACACAAGGTTCGTCTGGGAAGGTTGGTTTCTCTTTGGAGCAGAACCTTCTGGGAATGGCCAAATTCATGACTGGCTTAGACATCAGATATAAAAGGAAGCTGACCCATGTTCACAGGGTTTGCACTTTTTAAATGTAACTTTTTATTCTTAATCACTACTGAATGTTGTCTTTGTTGCATGTTACACAGTGACCAACACACCACAGCAAATTCCTAACACACGTAAATGTGTCAGGCGAATAAAGTTCACCCTTGATCTTTGACCAGTGCTTAGATTGCCTGACTGCCGTAGGCAACCAGCCAAGTTCAAATTGGAGTCCGCTGGAGGCAGAATATGGACTGTCTTGGGGTTAGAGAACTGTGTATGTGCGTGGATGGGAGGTGTCTTGTTGTGCTCTGATGGCTGTGCTCTATGTTATCCTGCCAAGGCATTGTGTGCATACGGCATTGGCGTTGGAATAAGTGGTGCAACTTGCAGGCTGCCTCCAACACACCCTTGCATGTGTTGGTTGTTAATGCAAACGATGCATTTCACTGTATGTTTCGATGTACACGCGATAGATAAACTTAAATCTTCGATCTTGAGGTGTTGGAGGATAGGATTAAAAAGAATGAGTGCCCGCTAGTCAATCTACGCATGATGGGCTGAAAGGCCAGCCTCCATGGTTTATGGCTTCCTGAAGGGAAATAGGTTGCAAACCAGTGAAAATAACTTGTAGCACCACAGAGAAAGAGCAAGATAATGGGGCTGAGGAGAATGCTCCACAATGGACTAGTACAGTCTTGATTGGTGGATGGCCTTCTCCAGTGCTTCAACAGTTCAGTGTTTCTACCAACTTCCGTTTTAAGTAATGGATGGTAAATGAAGTAATTAATATTCACGTCACAAATTAGAATAACCTTTAGATGTTAATAACTGAATGATATTCTTCAGCATCCCACTGGGGAGAACATTTCCCCTCAACATCCCGACACCCGGCCAGAAGTCACAGGCACTCAGCTCGCCGCCGTTAAACAGAAGCACTTCTACAAGCTGTGGACACCAATTCTGCGGGAGGTAAGGTCGTTAATCACTTGACAAATGCGCCGCGAAAATGCAGCATGAATGTGTTCAGGGGAACGTCCCCGCTGCTGGGTGCCTTTGTAGGTCCCTCTGGACAAACAGCAGCCCGCACCGGCAACTCCGCCCCTGGCAAAGGATTCCCGAATTCATTAGCACCCAGATTGGTCTCGGACCCCCCCCCCCCCCCCCCACCTTAGCAAGGAGTGATGCTTCTTAAATCTGCCGGGGATCTGATCCCGCTCGATGCTGTTGCCTAGTGACTGCGGATTGTCACCGTGGCTCTGGAGGAAGAGGGAGTGTTTGCAATGCGAGGTGCTGTTGGAAACAGACAACAAAGGCGAGAGAGAGAGGTACCCGCGCTGTCGCCTTGAGCAGCAGAGGACCTTCCACATTTCTTCCTAGTCGGGGAGGAGGGAGCCCATATTCTACTGGATTTGGTTTGCTGCGCAGATCTTCAGGAGGACTGACGGGCGGACACCCTATCGCTTAGCGGTAAGACCCAGCGCCCCGCTTCCCCTGGCCGTGCCGGGACGCGCGTCCTCCTGCCGGCAGCGCTGAGCTCAGGAGCGGCGAGAGTCGGAGGCAAAACCCGTAGCACGGTATTCCCCCACTCCCCCTCAAAAAATATCGTTCTCAGGGCGAATCTTAACAAAAATCTGGCAGGTACAGGAAACAAAGATAAAGACACCGACGCTGAAAATGCGGCGTTGAAAGAGAGAAGATTCGTTTGTCCAATTCCAACATTACTAAACTGATTTTCTCATCTCCTAGTTTGTGTTACTGTATATATACACTACAGATGTGTATGTAAATATTGTATCATAAACACTAGATCAGAATATCTCCTACATATATATACATGTCTTATATACTATATATTTATTTTATTTATTAATGTGTTCATGTTTTATGTAGATATATATGTATGTAGATATACACTGAACGTAAACGTCGGTGTACCCATATCTGTGTGTGAATGAGTATTCTATATATAATCTGTCTATGTATATAATCTTGAGCCTCCTCTCTATATTTAATATCTGTCAGCAGCATGCTAATCTCAGGGGATTTCCGTAGATCTTGCCTAAATCGTGTATGTGAAATTCCGAGGGTATTGTGGCTTCCACGCGAAGATATACCTGTGCACTGTTTTTTCTCTCTGCGATGTTGAAACATTGGTTACTTTGCTCTGCCGAAACTATGCGTCTATTGTCTGGGGCTGCACGTTCTCGCAGACTACTGATTAAGGAGGAAAGTTCACTCCGCAGTAGGTGTTGTTGTTCTTAAAAGACAATCAGAAGGTGAAGGGCATGAACCTTAGTATCTCTAACTTCCGTAATTTCTCCCCCTCCCCCCTCTCTTTTTCCAGTCCCCATTCTGGTTCCCTCTCACCCCTTCTCTTCTCTTCACCTGCCCATCACCTTTCTCTGGTTCCCCTCCTCCCTCCCTTTGGCCCATGGTCCAATCTTCTCTCCTATCAGATTCCTTCTTCTTCAGGGCTTCATTGCTTCCACCTATCACCTCCTGGCTTCTTACTTTATTCCCCATCCACCCTCCCCCTCACCTTGTTTTACCTATCACCTGCTAACTTGTACTCCCCACCCCCCCCCCACCCACCTACCTCTTATTCTGGCTTCTTCCCCCTTCCTTTCCAGTCCTGATGAAGTGTCTCAGTCTGAAATGTAGACTGCTTCTTCTCCCTTCCACAGATGCTGTCTGACCTGCTGAGTTCTTCCAGCACTTTGTGTGTATTGCTCAAGATTTGCAGCATCTTGTGTTGATGACCATCAAAACGTTTTGTCTCTCATCTCTCCATCCACTCACCCTGCTCCTGCATCTGGGGAGTCACTCCCACAAGGTATCTGAGGGGGCCAGTGAACATCAGGGCAAAGCTCAACAGATCCTGGACAGGCACCAGGTGGAAAGACCAACTGATGACCTCAGGCTCAACCCAGCATTGCACAGCTCAGTCTCTGCAGCAAGTACAATTTAGGATTGGTTAGATTTAGGCATCATACATCCTCCTCCAGTATAATGTTAGTAGTGCAGTTGACTTGTACTGAGCAATTGCCCTCACTGAGTCAGAGTCACAGAACATTCTAGCACAGAGACATGCCGATTGGCCCATCTAGTCCATACCTGATTGTTATTCTGCTTAGCGTTATCGACAGGCCATATCTCTCCATACTCATTGCATTCATGTACTTATTCAAATTTCTCTTCCCTTGGTCAATTAGATAGATTGGACACAACAAGACCACTCAAGAGCTGGCAGCCACCTTTCCTCACTTGTTGTAAGTAGCCAGCTGTGGTTCTTTGGGGAGGTCTGCTCTGGGCCAGAATGAGATGAGGCTGGAGTCTTGAGAACAAAGACCCAGGTTGTCCCTTCCAGTGGTGTGGGAGGGAATTCTTCCTTGTCTAGAGTTGCCCTCCATCAGATAAGGTTTTAAATTAAGGTCCTTCCTGTTCCGCAAAAAGTGGTGGATACAGCCCAGTCCATCTCAGGTGTATCCCTCCCCACCACTGAGCACATTTACAAAGAGTTGCCACAAGAAAGCATCACCCATCATCAAGGACCACACCATCCGGGCCACACTCACTTCTCACTGCTGCCATCGGGCAAGAGGTACAGGAGCCTGAGGTCCCACACCACCATAGAGTCATAGAGCATTACAACACTGAAACAAGGCCTTCAGCCCAATAATTATTATTCTGCCTAGTCCCACCGACCTACACCTGGACCATAACCCTCCCATCCACGTACTTAACCCAACTTCTCTTATAAATGGTCCAGGAATAGTCACTACACTACAACAATTGGTCTTCCGAACCAGCTCAACATTGAACTGAGTCCGCAATCTGTATACACACTTCCAAGGACTCTATCTCAGTAATATCTGCGTACTTTTCTGTTAATATTTGCATTATTTGTCTTCTTTTGCATATTCATTGTTTGAAGAATGTACTGTGTAGGGTTAGAAAGTGAAGACCTTTCTCTGGCTAAGTGAGAGGCTGGTGAGAGAGCAGAGGGGTAGGATTTCCTCTCTCACTCTTCCTGTGTGCCCTGGCCAATATTTATCTTTGATCAACCTCACTACACAGTGTGGGAACTTATCGATGCCAGCCACGATTCCAAACTAAGATGATCCCATTTGCCTGTGTTTGGCCCAGATCCCTGTAATGAGGTGGCACGATAGTGTCATGATTGGCATAGTCATAGTGATAGTCATAGTCATACTTTATTGATCCCGGGGAAATTGGTTACCCTATTGGCATAACCCTATTACAACTCTAACAACCCGGGTGCAGTTCCACTGACGTCTGTGAGGAGTTTATACATTTTTCCCATGGCTGCACGGTTTTCCTCTGGGTGCTCTGGTTTCCTTCCACATTCCAAAGACGTACTGGTTAGTGGTGTAATAGGTCACATGGGTGGAATTGGGTGCTGGATGGGCCGGGAGGGCCTGTTACCATGCTGTATCCCGGAAGGATGAAAGAAAGAAACAAACCTCTCCTGTCCATGTACCTGTCCAGCTGCCTTTCCAATGTTGTAATTGTACCCAACCTCTACCACCTCCTCTGTGCGATATATGCACCACCCCCGTGTGATAAACCTGACGTTTAAATCTTTCCCCTCTCACCTTAGTCATGGCCCTTTAGATTAAGAATCTCTTATCCTGGGAAAGACTGTGATCGTCTCACTTGCCACGCTCCTCACAAACTCAACCTTCAGCCTCCACCAACCTAGGGAAAGCAGTTCCAGTCTATCCAGTCTCTCCTCATAACTCAAGCCCTCCATTCCAGGCAAAACCCTTCTGAATCCTTTCTGCACCCTCTCCAGCTTAAACACATCTTCAACAAGAGGCATCGTAGGACAAAAGATCTGCTCCTGTGGTGTTCTACACTCCATAGATGTGGGCTCCAAGACCCCTCTGTCCCAACACACTGCTAAAAATCCTGCCGTTGACCTTCTAATCTGCTTTCAGGTTCAAATGTCCAAAGAGTATCACTTCATGCTCCATCTGTCACTCTCTCCCCCAACTCTGCATCTTGTCAACGTCCCATTCTTACCTTTGACAACCTTCTACACCACCCTTTGTGTCATTGGACAACTCCTCTGCAAGTTTGCTATCATCGACTGTGCCTTCACATTCCTCCCATTTGCAGAATACAAGAAGCAGTGACAGGCCATTTAGCCCTGATGTCTGCTTCACCAATCAACAAGTCCACAGTTTGGACATAGTTTCCTGAAAGTGGCAACACAGGTAAACAGGAATGGTGAAGAAGGTGTGTGGCAGGCTCACTTTGATAGGTCATGGCATTGAGGACAAGTCTTGGGACCTCATGAAACAGTTGTTGAAGACATTGCAGGACCCCACGGGAGCGTATCAGTCAGAGTACTGCTTTACAGCACCAGCAATCCAGAGATTAGGGATCAATTCCCATCGCTGTCTGTAAGGAGTTTGTACATTCCCCCTGTGACTGTGTGGGCTTCCCCTGGGTGCTCCGGTTTCCTCCCACACTCTGAAGACACACAGGTTAGCGTTAGTGAGCTGTGGGCAAGCTATGTTGGCACCAGAACAATGGTGACACTTGTGGGCTGCCCCCAGCACATCCTCGGGCTGTGTTGGTCATTGATGCAAATGACACGTTTCACTGTGTGCGTCGATGTTTCAATGTACATGTAAAAAATAAAGCTAATCTTAAACGACACACACAAAATGCTGGTGGAACGCAGCAGGCCAGGCAGCATCTATAGATCATCGTTTCTGGTCGAGACCCTTTCTTCAGCTAATCTTAACATGACGCTGGTAAGACAGCACCCTGAGTCGTGTGCAGTTAAGACCATAACACTCTAACACCATAAGACACAGGAACATGACTGGAACATGACTAATCTTGACATGACACTGGTGAGACAGTACCATGAGCAGTGTGCAGTGAAGACCTTAACACTGTAACACCATAAGAGACAGGAACAGAATCAGGACATTCAGACCATTGAGTCTGCTCTACTCTTCAATCATAGCTGATTTGTTTTCTCTCTCAAACTCTTTCTCCTGCCTTCTCCCCGTAACCTTTGACACCCTGACTGATCAACAACGTATGAACCTCCACTTTAAATATACCAAATGACTTGGCCTCCACAGCCATCTGTGGCAATGAATTCCACTGATTCGCCACCCTCTGGCTAAAGAAATTGCTCTTCTTCTCTGTTCTAAAGGGACAGGCTTCTATTCTGGGCTCTCCCACTACAAGAAACAATTGTGCCACCCGTACTAATCACTCCACCACAATGGTGTGTTGAAAGGGAAAAGCAATAACAGAATGCAGAATATAATTGAAAGTTCAAAGTAAATTCAACATATATGTTACCATATTCTACCTTACTAACGCTATAATGTTCCAATTAGAAGAAAGTGCAGTTGATATAAATAGTAAGGTGCAAAGCCATAATGAGGTAGATTGTGAGGTCAAGTGTCTATCTTATCATACTAGGGGGCTGTCAATAATCTTATAACCATGGGGTAGAAGCTGTTCTTAAGCCTGGTGGTATGTGCTTTCAGGCTTTGGCACTCTTTATCTATCTAAATACTGATTTATATGTTTAATTGTTTGTTTCTTGTAACAAAGTATTTTTTTCTGTCCTGCGCTGTACTGCTGCTACAAAACAACACATTTCATGCCGTATGTCACTGATAACAACACCGGTTCTGGTGCTGATTCTGCCTGACGGAAGAAGGGAGAAGAGAGCGACTCCTGAGTGGGTGGGTCACTGATTATGTTGGCTGTTTTCCCGAAGCAGGCAGAAGAGTAGACAATCATCAGAACTACAGAGGATCAGGGGGAGTGGAACAGATAGGATGAGGGATTCCTTTTCTGCTTCACCGATGCCACCGGTGTAGGTGCTGTGCAAGTGAACCCAATTCAGCCAAGACCATGAATCAGCTGCAGTATTTAACAATCCTAATCACAGTCATTACTGCACCAAGCTGATTGATGCGGCAAATAAATGGCAGCTACGAGCCCGGCTGACGAAGGGTTTCAATTTGTCTCTTTTCCCAAACGTGATACGAACCCAGAAGGAAAAAGATCTTTATGTTCAGGATGGAAATCTGTCCAAAATTCTGTCCATATAATGCGATCCTTGGATAACTCACCGCTATACTGTGAATGATGAAACTCACTCAGCACCAGAAGCTCAGAGTAGCATAACGATGTATCGAGTATAACTGATTCCTCATTGCACCAGAGACCTTTGTGATCAATCTCTGCTACACCACCAATAAACCATTTTTCTTTCATCATGTGCCTAGCTAAGAGTAATTAGAGCATAGAACAATAAAAGGTTGGCACAGTACATGCTGTTCAGCCCATGATGTTGTGCCAACCTTTTAACCTACTCTAAGAAATCTAGCCCTTCCTTCCCACATATCCCTCAATTTTTCTTTCATACATCTGCCTACCTCAGAACCTTAATATTCCTAATGTATCTGCCTCTACCATCACCCCAGCACCCAGCATACTCTAAAAAAAATATGTCTCTGACATCTCCCCTAAACTTTCCCCCAAAGTAAATTTATTATGAAAGAGCATTTATGTCACCATATACAACATTGAGGTTCATTTCCTTGTGGACATACTCAGTAAGTCGAAGAACCATATTAGAATCAATGAAAGACCGCACCCAAAATGGCAGATAAACGACCAGTGTGCAAAAGAGAACAAATCGTGCAAATATAAAAGAGAAAAGAAATAATAATGATAAATAAATATCGAGAACATGCAATGAAGAGTCCTTAGGTTGTATGTATACATCTTTGCTTTCTAGATGTCCCAGGGTCGAGTGAAGAGCCAATGAAATGGCATCTGCTGTTGACTTGTTGTCATAGTAGGCAAATCGGAGCAGATCCAAGTCTTTTCTCAGGCAGAAGTTGATATGTTTCATCACCAACTTCTTAAAGCACTTCATCACAGCGAGTGTAATTGCTAATGCACGATAGTCATTGAGGCAGGTTGCTTCACTCACCTTTAAAGAGGTTGTCTCTTGTTCTCGCAATCTAACTCATCGTGGTCTTGCACGTTATTGTCTGCCTTCACTGCACTTTCTCAATATCAAAGTAAATTTACTAACCAAGTACATATATTTCACCATATACTACCTTGTGATTCACTTTCTTGCAGGCATTTACAGGAAGATAAAGAAATACAGTAGAATTTATGAAAAACTATATATAAACAAAGATAGAAAGTGCAAAAGAAGGCAAATTGTGCAAATATACAGTATATTTAAACCATTCTGAGAACATGAGTTGTAGAGTCCTTGAGTCTGTAGGTTGTGGGATCAGAATTGAGGTGAGTGAAGTTCAGAAGCCTGATGGTCAATGGGAAAGAGCTGTGCCTGAACCTGGTGGTATGCAGCCTAAGGCTTCTGTACCTCCCGCCTGATAGTAGCAGTGAGAAGAGAGCATGGCCTGGATGGTGGGGGTCCTTGATGATGGATGCTGCTTTTTTTAGGGAAGTGCTCAGTAGAGGGAGGGCTTTGACTGTGATGGAGGGGTTGTATCCACCACTTTCTGTAGACCTTTCTATTCCTGTGCATTGGGGTCTATAAATGTAACGCTATATTGTGCATTCTGTTACTGCTTTTCCATTGTACATTCCACCAATGTGATGAAATGATCTGTATGGATGGCAAGCAAACAAAGATTTTCTCTGTCCCCTGATATACTTAAACTTCTGTGACCCTATTTAAAATCAGGCATAGGTTCTAGGTTCACAGATAACAGTGCTTTTACATCTCCATAGAAACCAGGCTCTTTCTGTGCCATCAATTTCAGTGATGTTGTGAAGTTCCTGGGTCTGAACTTGAACCCATGATTCACATTTGAAAGTGTAACCATAGACTTACACCTGATACTCAGAGCGTCTCATAATACAACAGGTTTGCCAGTGAGGAAAAGAAGCTGCTAATGTGATGAATAAAGGGGACAGTAAAGATCATTGATGGCTATGGAGGAGGATTGTGGAGTCATAGATCACTACAGCACCAAAACAGGCCCTTCAGCCCATTTAGTCCATGCTGAACTATTATTCTTCCTTGTTCCACTGACCTGCACCTGGTCCATACTCCCTCGCATGCATGTAGTTATCCAAACTTCTCTTCAGTGTTGCAATCAAACCTGCATCCACCACTTCGCTGGTAGCTCATTTCACATTCTCACCATCCTTTGAGTGAAGAAATTCCCCTTCAATATTTCACCTTTTACTCTTAACCTATGATCTTTATGCTACTTGTCTTGTCAAACCTTGGTGGAAAAAGCCTGCTTACATTTACCCTATTTATACCGCTCAGAATTTTGTGCACCTCTATCAAATTTCCCTTATGCGCCAGGGGAAGAAAGGTCAACCTTTCCCTATAATTCAGGTCTTCAAGTCCCAGTATAATCTTTGTAAATTTTCTCTGTATTCTTTCAAACTTATTGATTTCTGTAGGCGGGTGACCTGCAGTGCACACATACGCCAGATTAGGCCCCGTCATCGTCAATGTAACATCCCATCTCCTGGTCTCAGTACTCTCATTTATGAAGGCCAGCGTGCCAGAAGCTCTCTTGACCACCCTGACTACCTGTGATACCATTTTCAAGGAATTATGTATCTATATTCCCAGATCCCTTTGTTCAATCACATTCCTCAGTGCCCTACCGTTCACTGTCTAAGTCCCACCCTTCCTGGTTAGTCCTGCCTTCCTGCCTCACACTTGTCTGCATTAAATTCCACCAGCCATTTTTCCGCCCATTTTTTCACTGCCCACTAGGCCACCAATGTAGGTATCATCCACAAATTTGCTGATCGACTTTACCACACGATCATCCAGATCACTGATATTGATGACAAACAACAGAGGGCCCCGCACCGATGTCAAATCCAATTTACTATGTGACCCTATACGCCAAGCGACTGAATTTCAAGAACGGAAAAGCCTATAAAAACTGTTGGACAGAGCCCAGTCCATCCGAGCACATCTACCTGGAGCACTGCTACAGGAAAGCAGCATCCATCATCAGGGATCCCCACCACCCAGGGCATGTTTCTTCTTGCCACTGCCATCAGGAAGCAGGCAGAGGAGCCTTAGGTCCCTCACCATCAGGCTCCTGAACCAGTGTGGATAACTTCACTCACCCAAACTCTGAACCGACGACACACTGAATTGCTTCCAAGGAGTACTTGTTTATTACTCGCACAGTTTGTCTTCTTCTGCAGATTGGCTGTTTCTCAATCTTCGGTTGTGCGTAGTTTTTCCTTGATTCTGTTGTATTTCCATATTCTACTGTGAATGCCTATAAGAAAATTAATCTCATATGGTGACACATATATCCCTTGATGATAAACTTATTTTGAACTATTCTTGACCAACGATCTGGCACCTTGTCAAACGCCTGATCCCAGTCCCACTCCAAGTTTTGATAGTTTTCCTTGCTGTCTGAGTCTGGGGAAAGGTCTGGAAGAGGAACAAGGAAGGCAAAGGAGAAGGGAAAGGTTGAGTGTGGGGTGAGAAAGGACTAGACAAGGGTCTGGGAAAGGAGAAGGGGAAGTCCATGAGACTATAAGTCACATGAACAGAATTAGACCTGTTGGCCTATTGAGTCATTCCAACGTTTCATCATGGTTGACTTATTATTCCTCTGAACCCCGTTCCCCAGCGAGATCACCCCCCACCATTCTTCTAAGCTCTAGCAAGTACAGGCCCAGAGCCATTAAATACTCCTCAAAATTAACCCTTTCCTTCCTGAGATAATTCTTGTGAACCTCCTCCAGACCCTCTTCCATGCCAGCGTATCCTTTCTTAGATAAAGGGCCCAAATCTCCCTACAATACTCCAATTGCTGTCTGACCAAAGCCTTATAAGTCCTCAGCATTACGTCCCTATGCAAGGGTGTGTAAACAGTAAGTTTCCAGGGAAGGGGACAGGCTGTAATCATGGGAATCCAGGGCCACTTGTTGAGTCTGGGACTTGCATTGTGCTTCACTGGGTCAAAGAACAGAGAGAAATTTCTGCTGGTGTAGGAACAGTCTTCACAAAGCTGCACTCAGCACATATAGAATGCCTGTGGGTTGCAGCAAGATCACACCAGGTTGTATGAATGGAATTTCAATGATGTTATTGATTTTAGGAGAAAGCGACATCAATAAAATTAGCACTGTTCACAAATCTCTCCTGGAAATTCCAAGAAATAGATGAGTCAAGTTATGACAAACAGTGGGGATTAAGGAGCCATCACCAATAAACTGCAGTCTCGTTAATTATGTTGTTAGGTGCATCTTTTAAATAGCAAGTTAATTAAGTCCCTGTCTAAGACATTAAGGCATGAGATCCACAGCAACTAGTCTGTGAGTAATATTATAGATATCACCAGTCGTTGCAGTGGTTAGTTATCAGATGAACAACCCAGTAACCACAGCAGCTTACAGTAAGTAACAAACCAGAAATAAATTCAAATCTCATGAGGGCATTTGTGGATTTTAAATGTGATTGATTAAATAATGTTGAATTTAAAAATTAATTTTTGGATTGAGCAAATGAATCCCACATGAACTGAACAGGTTGTTTCCTATTTCATATCTTAATATAGAAAACATAGAGAGTGACAGCACAGTCCAGGCACTGCAGCCCACCATATTGTGCCAACCTTTTAACCTGCTCTATGATCAATCTAACCTTCCCTCCCACATAACCCTCCATTTGTCTATCATCCATGTGCTTGTCTATGAGCTTCTTATTTGTTCCTAATATATCTGCCTTTCACACCACCAGTACCTGCTCACCACTGCGTAAAAGAAACTTACCTCTGATATCCCTCCAATCTCCTTAAAGTTATGACCCCTTTTTTCCACCCTGGGAAAAAGTCTCTGGCTATCCACTCGATCTGTGCCTCTTATGATCTTGTACACCTCTATCTGGTTACCTCTTATTCTCCTGCAGCTTGGTAGGTTATGGGCCAAATGTAGGCTGATTAGATTAGCTCAGATAGACACCTTGGTCAGCACAAAAGAGATGGGCTGAAGGAATTGTTTACAGGCTGTATGACTCCATGACTCTATAAGCCATTGGGTTCAAGACAGTGTTTAAAGAAGGCCAGAATGGTGAGAAAGTAATCAATACAAACGAGTTTATTTATTTATTTAGAGGTAAAGCACTGAACAGGCCCTTCCAGCTCAACGGGACACTCTGCTCAGCAACCCACCTATTTAACCCTAGTCCAATCACAGGACAATTTACAATGACCTACTAACCAGTATGTCTTTGGACTGTGAGAGGAATCTGGAACACACAGAGGACCTCCACACATTCACCGGGAGGAAGGAACAAACTCCTCACAGAAATTGAACTCTAAACTCCAAACTCGGGAATGCCCCAAGCTGCCACAGTGTCACCCTAACCACTGTGCTATCATCGTCGAGGCTACCCTCGAGGTCGAGGATGATGGTCTTCGTTCCGTTGATCTACTTATGGGCTCTCAAGTGGCTTATGAGTCCAATCTTGGCTTTGAAAGTTCTTCCGCATTCAGGACAGGTAGTTCCAGATGGCAGATCGGGCTTTGGTTGTTGCTGCCTCTCTTTCCATTTTCTTCTAACTCTGCACATCTGTTGGCTTTGAAAGTTGCTGTTCCTTCTCGGATGATGGCTTGCCAGAGTTTCCTGTCCTTGGCATTGGTTTCCCAATTGTTGATGTCGATGTTACATTTCTTCATGTTGGCTTTTAAGACGTCTTTGAATCTCTTCTGTTGTCTGCCTCTTTTACGTTTGCCTTCTTTAAGCTGGACTGCCAGTATTTTGTTATCTTTTTTCGATGTGATAGAATTAAAACACATTGGTAATCAGCGTCAACACCACTCAATAACACTGCTGAATTACTGTTAATCAGATTTATTTGACTGAAAACAATGGGATTTTGTCAGCTTTTCTTCTGCCTGCCAATTGGTGAGATAATCCATACTCTGGCTGTCCCAGGGCAAGACATTACCAAATCCTTGAGGCACAGAGAAGGATAAATTATACTGGAGATTTAACGTTGCACGTTTGAGTGCTGGGGGAGTGTTTCATTGTTGGAGGAGCAATATTTTGGGTGAGCTAAGAACTCACATTTCATGGAGTCATAGAGCACTACAACAGAGAACCAGACCCTTCTGACCATCTAGACCATGGCAAACTGTTATTCTGCCTGATAATAGGGCCTCAAACTCCAGACTTGCTGAAGTATCTGGACAAGCACTTAAATAACCAAAGCACAGTCATCCACAGATCCACTTCTGGTAAATGGGGTTAGTATTGTAGCTACCTGTTGTCACGACATGTGAATATGTGAATACCTGACCTGGGTGTAAGTGATAAAACTTGTGGACTGTGAGGAGCACTAATCAGCAGATTGGTCTCCAAAGGTACAATGGAGAAATCTGATCTTCGACAACTGGGCAAGTCTTTCGTCTTCCACAGCTTAGCTGACTGCCAAGGTTAGGTATTTCTGAAAACTTTGAAATTATGATGAGTAAAACTGTAAACAAGATATATTGCAGCTTTGTAACTCTAGGTAGGCCACTTCCAGAGTATTGCACCCAGTTCTGGTCACCCCATTACAGGAAGGGTGTGGAATGCAGAAAGTGCACAGAAAAGGTTTATCAGGATGCTGCCTGGATTGGAGAGCATTCGGGAGAAGGAGAGACTGGACCAACTTGTGTTGCGTTCTCTGCAGCAGTGGGTGCTGAGGGGAGAGCTGATTCTGAGAGGTAGAGATCCCTGGTATCTTTTCCCAGGGTTGAAATGTCTAATACCAGAGGGCATGCAATTAAGGCGAGAGAGATACATTTAAAGGAGACGTGCAGGACAAGTTTTTTTTACGCGGAGTGTGTTGGGTGCCTAGATTGTGCTGCCTGGGGTGGTAGCGGAGGCAAGTATGAGAGAGGCCTTTCAGAGTCTCTTGGGTAAGCACATGAATGTGTAGAGAAATTAGGGATATGGACGTGGTGTAGGCAGTAGTGATTAGTTTAGTAGAGAGTTTAATTAGTTAGGCAGAACATTGTGGGGTGAATAGCTTGTTCATGTACTGACTGTTCTGTATTCTTACTCAGCATCAAAGGAGTTGGTGGAATTAGTTCCAATCATTACCTCTGGATAGAGACTTAAATAGGCAAAACATAGGAGTGACACATGTATAATGCTGGAGGGACTCAGTAGGTCAGGCAACATCTGTGGAGGGGAATAAACTCAACATTTTGGGGCAAGATCCTTCCTCAGGTCTTTGGCCCAAAAAGTCTCAGCCTGAAACGTCAACTGTTTATATTCCCCCCCCATAAACACTGCCTGATCTGCTGAGGCCCTTCAGCATTTTGTGTGTGTTGCTCTGGATTTCCAGCATCTACAGAACCTCTTAAGGCTTGGAAGGACAGGGTGCTAATGCGGACAAATGGGATGAGCGTGGATGGGCAAAGCATTGGCATGGATGTGGTGGGTTTAGGAGCTTGTTTCTGTGCTGTACAACATGATGATGAGGTAATTAGGAGAAAAGAAATTTACCATCCCCTGGATCCTACAATCCCCACTGAAGTCAGTGGGGTAGTAGATCCCACAGCAGATCTGATCCAGTCTTGATCTTTTCTCATACTTCTGTTCTGTTCTGTTCTGATCACTTCATTATAAGAAGGATGTGGACGTTTTAAAGATGGTGCAGAGGAGATTTGCCAGGATGCTGGATGAATTGAAGAGCATGTGTTGTGAGGATAGTTGAGTGAGCTGGGGCTTTTCCTTGTGGGCTGACAGAGACTTTTTCCCATGGCGGAAATAGCTAATGTGAGAGGTACAGTCTCGTGGTGATTAGGGGAAAGTATAGGAGGGTATCAGAACTGGGTTTTTTTACACAGAATGATTCAAGACTCAAGATTCAAAAAAGTTTATTGTCATTCTAACCGTACATCAGCTCTGCAGGGCAGAATGAGACAGTGTTTCTCAGGGGCAGTGCAATCATAACATAACAAATGCAACACTAAATAATAAACATAACAATAAATAGTAAAACACAACAGTCACATGTCAGAGTTAAATCAGTTGTAAGTGTCCAATGCAAGTTAAAAGTGTCCAAAGCAGAGTCAGGTAGAGCAGCTATTTAGCAGTCTGACTGCCTGTGGGAGGAAGCTGTTTAGTAGCCTTGTGGTTTTAGTTTTGATGTAATGTTTGCCTGATGGCAGAAGAACAAACAGTTCATGGAGAGGGTGTGAGGGGTCTTTAATAATGTACCATGTCTTCTGGAGGCATCGACTTTGAAAGAGGTCTTGGACAGAAGGTAGGGAGACCCCAATAACCTTCTCTGCTCCCCTAACCACCCTCTGCAAGGCTTTTTTGTGGACAGCACTGCAGCTGGAGTACCAGGTTGTGATGCAAAAGGTCAGCACACTCTCAACCATGCCTCTGTAGAATGTAGTTAAGATGTTAGTGGGGAGTGATGCTTGTTTAAGCTTCCTCAGAAAGTGCAATCTCTGCTGGGCCCGTTTCACATTCCCAGTGGTGTTCCTGGACCAGGTGAGATTGTCCGAGATCTGCACTCCAAGGAACTTGATGTTTTCCACTCTCTCCACTGTGGAGCCGCTGATGCTGAGGAGTGTGTGCTCAGGCTGAGGCTGTCTGAAATCAATGATCATCTCCTTGGTTTTGGTGACATTAAGCATCAAATTGTTATCACTGCACACAACCAGAATGATGGTGGTGTGGAATATCCTGCCTGGGTAATGGTACAAGCAGATACATTAGGGACATTTGAGAAACTGTTAGCCATGTGTGAGTGCCTCACTAAAGTAAAATGAACTAGACACATTTTCTCCGGTTGCCATGGTTTTCTTTCGATTAATTTGAGGAGTTACAAAACATAACAGGCTGGAAGGACTGCTCCTGGGCTGTACTGTTCTATGTTCTATGGTTTCTGACACCAGATTCAACATCTGCTGGACCAGTGGAGCTGCCTCCGCAGAACATTGGAATAGACAGTTTCAACCTGCATCTCCACAACACTTAGATTCTTTTAATGTCTATAATTAAAGCTCCACATTCTTCTGAGTTGACCTTTATGTTTCACACATGTACATCGAAATATACTGTGAAATGCATCATTTGCATCAACGACCAACACAGTTGAAAGATGTTCTGGGGGCAGCCCGTAAGTGTCACCATGCTTCTGGCACCAACGTAGTGTGCCCGCAAATTACTATCCCGAGCCGTACATCTTTGGAATATGAGAGGAAGCTGAGTGCTCCCATAGGAAACCCCTGCAGTCACAGGGAGAACATACAAACTCCTTACGGACAGCGAAGGGAATCAAACCCAGCTCTTAGCGCTGCTGTTGGAAAGTGTTGCTGTAACTGCCATGCTATCATGCCACCCCTGGTAGAGAACAAGAATTCCCCAATGTCAGAATGAAGAAAGGTACGGAATGCCCTTGCCCCTTCTCTGAGACCCTGGCTCCTGGCATTAGACTCCTCGTGTTTACGTTTTTAAATTCACTACTGCAAAGCCTCTTCCGGTGATGCCTACACTGAAGAAGTTTAAATTTTCTCTTCGACAGGAGTACCACCTCTCACTGCTCCCCATCTGTAATTTCCTCAGCTCTTCAACTTTTTGACCACATTTTGACTCAGACTCGCTTACTAGCTCTTCCTTCAGTTAGTCCTGACGAAGGGTCTCGGCCCGAAACATCAACTGTACCTCTTCCTAGAGATGCTGCCTGGCCTGCTGCGTTCACCAGCAACTTTAATGTGTGTTGCTTGAATTTCCAGCATCTGCAGTATTCCTCGTGATTAGACTCCCCATTCCCTGTTTCCACCCAGCTGATCCCAAGAGGAATTTTGTGAGTTTCAATGACATCAGTTCTGCTTGCCTCATTATAGAAAGGATGAGGAAGCTTTAGAGAGGGTGTGGAAGAGATTTATGATACCAAACGACATAGGAGCAGAATTAGGCCATCCAGCCCATTCAGTCTGCTACACCATTCCATCATGGCTGATCATGGATCCCACTCAACCCCTTACACCTGCCTTCTCGTCATACCCTTTGATGCCCTGACCGATCAGGAAACTTCAACCTTAAATATACCCACAGGCTTGGCCTCCACTGAAGTCTGTGGCAGAGCATTCCACAGATTTACTATTCTCTGGCTAAAAGAAAATCCTCTTTACCTCTCTTCTAAAGGGTCGCCCCTCAATTTAGAGGCTGTGCCCTCTAGTTCTGGATACCCCCACCTGAGGAAACATCCTCTCCACATCCACTTTATCTTGTCCTTTCAACATTCAGTAGGTTTCAAACAGATTCCCCTTTGTGCATTCTTCTAAATTCCAATGAGTACAGGCCTAAGGCTGCCAACCCCTCCTCATATGCCCAGGATGCTGCCTGGAATAGAGAGTATGTCTGATGAAGATAGTTTAAGTGAGCTAGGGATTTTATCTTAGGAGCAAAGGAGGGTGAGAGGTGTCTTGACAGAGGTGTACAAGATGATCAAAGGTGTACATCGAGTGGATAGTCAGGACCATGTTCCCAGGGTGGGTAAGTCTAATACAAGGCAGCATAATCTTAAGGTGATTGGAAGGAAGTATCTAGGGAGGGATGGCAGGGGGAAGTTTTCTTTATGCAGAGTGGTGGGTGTGTCACACCCTCCTAAGGGTGGTGGTAAAGGCAGATACAGAAACCTGTAGATAAGTACATGGATGATAGAAAGCTGAAGGGATATGCAGGAGGGAAGTGTTGGGTCGATCTTGGTTAAAAGGTCGGCAGAACATCGTGGGCTGAAGGTCCTGTACTGTGCTGTAGTGTTCTATCCAATACCCGAGGAAACCCTTTTAAACCTCCAATCTGATACATCTAGCAAGATCAACAACACCCTGGCAAAGCTACTGACCCAGCTGGAGACCACCGCGCCAGAAATGCTTCTTAAACTCCGGACCGCACCTGGACCCGACCAGCGAGGCCCACCATGTTCCCAGAGACCCGCGGCCTGCTACCGTGCCAGAGAGCTTGGAGACACAGCCCATTCCGACCAGCACCTCTCCGGAGCAGACGACCACACAGAAGTGACGGCGGAGACCTCAAGGTGCCCCAGACACTTCCCCAGAGCGACCACCGTAAAGCCCCATTGGTGGCCATTCACAGTTGCTGGAAGAGAGGCCTCCGCCACTGACCTTGGAAATCGAGCCCGAGGCTCGGCTGGAGCAGAGACCTCCACAACTGTGACTCCGCTTAAGGACTTGTTTCAGCCAGGAGCCCAGCCCTCTGGGATTAAGTGTCGGCTTCAGGGCCTGACCCAATCGACAGCCTGGGCCCCCGGCAGCTGGAAGTGGCAGCGGAGCCTCCCCCGTTACTCGGCCCAACCTGGAGCGCCCAATGACGCAACCCGCCAATCAATCTCCGCAGGACGCGTCCACGAAACTCAAAGAGCTGACAACAACGCACTGCATCAATGGAAACCTGGAAAGATGCACTATTTACCGAGGAAGCGTGGGAAAAGAGCTGGGCTCCTGGTCAGATTGAAGCTGAGGGGCTTCAGAGTCCATATGCCCACCATCCTACTAGCTAATGTGCAAGCCATCGAGAACAAGGTGGATGATCTTAAAGGGAGACTCACCTACTGCAGGGAGATGCAGAACTGCTGTGTATTCAGTTTCACTGAAACCTGGCTCTCCCCTGCCACCCCAGAATGTGCCATCCAAGCGGAGGGATTTTCAATCCATTGGACAGACCGCATGGTGTCTTCGGGCAAGATGAGGGGAGGCAGTGTCTGCCTACTGATCAACACTGTGTGGTGCTCGGACACAGTGGCACTGACAAGCTCCTGCAGCCCGGACCTGGAACACCTGTCGGTGAAGTGTCATCCCTACAATCTGCCATGGGAATTCACCTCGGTCATACTGACAGCGGTCTGCATTCCCCCCCCCAGGCAGACGTGGAGTGTGCTCTGAACATACTGTATGCCAACATCAGTGAACTTGAGATCAGGTATCCGGAGGCTTTACTCATTACAGCCGGGGACTTTCCCAGGCCAACCTCAAAGGCGCTGACAAAGTTATACCAACATGTCTCCTGCCCCACTAGAGGTCCGAATATACTTGACCAGTGCTACACAGCAGTCAAGGATGCCTACCGTTCCATCCCACGACCTCACTTCGCAAAATCAGACCATCAGGCCGTACTCCTCCTCCCGGCTTACAAACAGAAACTGAAGCGGAAGGTCACGGTGCCAAAAGTAGTGTCGCGTTGACGGAGGAAACGGATGAGGTCCTCCGTGACCGCTTTGAATCGGTAGACTGGTTAGTATTTGAGGACTTGGCAGCTAGCCTTGATGTATGCCTCAGCTGTCACGGACTTTATCTGGAAATGCATGGAGGACTGTGTGTCTCGCAAGACAATCCGGGTATTCCCTAACCGGAAATCTTGGATGAATTATGAGGTCAAGACCTTTTTAAAGGCTAGAGCTGTGGCTTTCAGGTCCGGGGATACCAGTCGCTACACTGAACCCAGACGTGAACTCCAGAAAGCCGTTAAGGGCGCCAAGAGGCAATATCGAGCCAAGTTGGAAGCCCAGGCTAACCAGAGGAATGCCAGTAGACTATGGCAGGGTCTAAATGAGATCACTGGGCACAAAGAAAAGGCTGGGAATATCAATAACTGTGGCACTTCTCTTCCTGACGAACTTAACGTATTCTAGGCAAGATTCAAACAGAAGAGGAGCGTCCCGCTCCCTCCGGATGAACCGGACCTGGTGGCATCGAGATTCATCATCACCGAGGAGGACGTTAGAAGGGCCTTCCTGAAGATAAATCCAAGGAAGGCGATGGGCCCAGATAGCGTCCCAGGACGGGTTCTCCGGGCCTGTGCAAGCCAGCTAGAAGGAGTGTTTGCTGACATCTTCAACTGCTCCTTGCTCCAGTCTAAGATCCCCCCATGTTTTAAGAAGGCAACGATAATCCCAGTGCCAAAGAAGAGCAAGGTGGCTTGCCTGAATGATTATCGACCTGTGGCTCTGACATCAATTGCTATGAAGTGCTTCAAGTGATTGGTTATGGCACACATCAACCACAGCCTACCGGTCAACCTCGACGCTTTGCAATTCACCTACCGGAGCAACAGGTCAATGGCAGATGCCATCTCTCTGGCCCTACATTCCTCCTTAGAACACCTGGAGAATAAAGACACATACATAAGGCTCCTTTTCATTGACTACAGCTCTGCCTTTAATACCATCATTCCAAATAAACTGATTCCTAAGCTCTGGAACCTGGGCCTTAGCACTCAGATTTGCAGCTGGATCTTCAACTTCCTCACAGACAGGACCCAGGCTGTAAAAATAGGGGACAAGCTCTCCTCTACAATCACTCTGAGCACCGGTGCCCCACAGGGCTGTGTACTCAGCCCCCTGCTGTACTCACTGTACACCCATGATTGTGTAGCCATGTTTCCATCGAACTCAATATATAAGTTTGCTGATGACACAACAATTGTAGGCCATATCTCGGGTAATGATGAGTTTGAGTACAGAGAGGAAATTAAGAACCTGGTGGCATGGTGTGAAGACAATAACCTATCCCTCAACGTCAGCAAGACGAAGGAATTGGTTGTTGACTTCAGAAGGAGTAGCGGAGTGCACGACCCAATTTACATTGGTGGTGCACAAGTGGAACAGGTCAAAAGCTTTAAGTTCCTCAGGGTCAATATCACAAATGACCTGACTTGGTCCAACCAAGCAGAGTCCACTGCCAAGAAGGCCCACCAGCGCCTTTACTTCCTGAGAAAACTAAAGAAATTTGGCCTGTCCCCTAAAACCCTCACTAATTGTTATAGATGCATCATAGAAAGCATTCTTTTAGGGTGCATCACAACCTGGTATGGAAGTTGTCCTGTCCAAGACCGGAAGAAGCTGCAGAAGACCCTGAACACGGCGCAGCGCATCACACAAACCAATTTTCTGTCCTTGGACTCACTTTACACCGCACGCTGTTGGAGCAGTGCTGCCAGGATAATCAAGGACACGACCCACCCAGCCAACACACTTTTCGTCCCTCTTCCCTCCGGGAGAAGGCTCAGGAGCTTGAAGACTCGGGTCTTGTACCAGATTTGGAACAGCTTTTTTCCAACTGTGATAAGACTGCTGAACGGATCCTGACTCGGATCTGGGTCGTACCCTCCAAATATCCAGACCTGCCTCTTGGTTTTTTTGCACTACCTTACTTTCCATTTTTCTATTTTCTATTTATGATTTATAATTTAAATTTTAATATTTACTAGCGATTTGTAATCCAGGGAGCGGGAAGCGCAGAATCAAATATCGCTGTGATGATTGTACGTTCTAGTATCAATTGTCTGGCGACAATAAAGTGTAAAGTATGTTTTATCTCTCATTCTTCTAAACTCTTAAGAGTCCTTGTAGAAGGAGGGAGCAGAAGTGGAGAAAGTGAGCAGTTTCAAGTTCCGGGTGTTGATACCTCTGTGAACCTAACCTGGACCCAACACATCGATGCAGCTATAAAGAAGGCAAGACAGCAGCTGCATTTCATCGGGAGTTTAAGGAGATTTGGAATGTCACGTAAAACACTCAAAAATTTCTACGGATATACTGTGGAGAGCATTCTGACTGGCTGCATTACCATCTGGTATGCGGGGCCTTCTGCACAGGATCGAAGTAAACTGCAGAGACTTAGCGACTTAGGAATAGCTTCTTTTCCTCTGCCATGTGATTTCTAAATGCACATTGAAACCATGAACACTGCTTCAATGCTTTTTATTTAGATTTTTCTCTACTTATTTAACTATTATATATATATATAAAATTAAATATTTACTGTAATTCAGTTTTTTTCTATATTTATCATATACTGCATTATACTGCTACCACAAAGTGAACAAATTCCACGGTGTATGCCAGTGATATTAAACCTGATTCTGATTCTGATTCAAGTCAACTTGATCTCCCTTGTTATAACAAACATGCCATCCCAGGGATGAGTCTGGTGAATCTTCACTGCACTTCCTTTATGGTGAGTGCGTCCTTCCTCAGCTGAAGCAACCAAAGATGTAGACAATGTCACTCGGGCTCTAGTTACAGTGCTATAATGACCACTGGCCTTCATGGCAACTTATGAGCTGGCCTCTGGTGATCTCTGTGTAAGAATAACCAGGAAGAGACATTACTGTATCTAATCACATCCCACAATAGTTTATTTTCATTACCCTCGTCCTGTAGCACAAGAACAGCCCCTTCAGCACACAATGTCAATGTTGAACAGAATGCAAAATTAAATCAAACCTTTCTGCTCACACTATGGAATTGGTCTTTGAATTCTTTCATTATTGTCACATGTACCAAGGTACAGTGAAAAGCTGGTCTTGCAAACTGTTTACCTATTAGATTTCACACTGTGTGTCGATGCTTTGGATGATGGCTTTGTGGCCAAATTTGCAAACTGTACAATGATAGGAGGAAGGGTGGTTAGTGCTGAGGAAGCAGGGAGTCTGCAGAAGGTCGTAGACAGATTGGTACAAAGGTCAATGAGGTGGCAGATAGAATAGAGTGTAGGAAAGTGCATAGTCATGCACTTTGGTAGAAGGAATAAAGGCACAGTCTATTTTCTAAACAGGGAACAAATTCATAAATCAGAGGTGCAAGGGACTTGGGAGTCCTCATGCAGAATTCCCTAAAGGTTAACTTGCAAGTTGAGTCAATGGTAAGGAACTCAAATGCAATGTTAGCATTTATTTTGAGAGGACTAGAATATAAAAGCAAGGATGTAATGTTGAGGCTCTATAAGGCACTGGTCAGACCACACAGAGTATTGTGAGCAGCTTTGGGCCCCTTATCGAAGAAGGGATGTGCTGTCATTGGAGCGGGTCCAGAGAATGTTCACAAGAAATGAAAGGGTTAACGTATGAAGAGTGATTGCTGGCTCTGGGCCTGTACTCGCTGGAGTTTAGAAGAATGAGAGAGTATCTCATTGAAGCCTATCAGATATTGAAAGACCTAGATAGAGTGGATGTGGAGAATACATTTCCTAAAGTGGGGGAGTCTAAGAACAGAGGACACAGCCTAAGAACGAAAGGGCATCCCTTTAGAACAAAGATATGGAGGAATTTCTTTAGCCAGAGGTTGGTGAATCTGTGGAATTCAGTGCCACAGATGGCTGTTGAGGCCAAGTGATTGAGTATATTTAAAGCAGAAGTTGATAGATTCTTGATTAGTAAAAGTGTTAGAGGTTTCAGGGAGAAGGCAGAAGAATGGTGTTGAGAGGGATAATATATCAGCCATGTTGGAATGGCAGAGCAGACTTGATGAGCCAAATGGCCTAACTCTACTCCTGTGTCTTATGGTCTAACTACACGGTGTATTGAGGTAGGCCAAGTTAAAACAATAGCAGAATGCAGAGTAAAGTGTATCAGCTACAGAGAAAGTGCAGTGCAGGTAAATGATAAGGTGCAAGATCATAATGAGGTAGATTGTGAGGTGAAGAGTCCAACTCAGCTCTTGCATATTCATGTATCTATTTAAAAAATTCTTAAATGTCACGATTGTATTTGTTTCTGCCACTACCATGGCAGCCCATTCCAGGCACCTTCCGATCTCTAACTAGCCTAGCACATCCTACCTAAACCTCAGCTGTGGTGCAGAAGTAAAAACAACAGATGTGGTCATTTTCCAACATTGTCATTTCTCTTTAAGAATATGCAAGGACAGCTTCTACCCATTTGTTATCAGACTTGTGAGCAGACCACTTGTACAGGCAACATGGATCATGGAAAAATGGAGGCCTATGTAGGGAGGAAGGGTTAGGTTGATCTTGGAGTAGGTTAAAGGGTCGGCATAACATTGTGGGCCGAAGGCCCTGTACTGTTTTGTGTTCTTTATTCTGCATTCTGTTGTGCTACCTCAATGTACTTATAAATAGAATGATTGTCTGGATGGCTCACAAACAAATCTTTTTACACATGTCATTATAATAAACCGATTACCAGTTGTAGGCAGCTGCCCTTAGGACCCGTGCAAATAAAGGTCCAACTACTGAATCAGTGAAAAACATGCATGCAATTTTATTAACTTGATACTTTAACACCTTCCCAGTTCTTACCAGGGCACCAACACTCAATGGTCACTATATCAGGTACACCTGGACACCAGCTCGTTAATGCCAATATTGAATGAACCAATCATGTGGCAGCAACTCAATGCATAAAAGCATGCAGATATGGTCAGAAGGTTCAGATGTTGTTCAGCCTAAACATTAGAATGGGGAAGAAATGTGATCTAAGTGACTTTGACCGTGGAATGATTGTTGGTGCCAGACAGAGTGGTTTGAGTATTGCCAAAACTGTTGATCTCCTGGGAGTTTCACTTACACCGCTCTCTCGAGTTTACAGAGAATGGTGCAAAAAACAAAAAAAAAATCCAGGGAGAGGAAGTTCTGTGGGCGAAAATGTTTTGTTTTTGAGAGCAAGGTCAGAGGAGAGGCCAGACTGATTCAAGCTGACAGGAAGGTGATAACAACTCAGATAACCACATGTCACAACAGTAGTGTGCAGAAGGGCATCTCCGAATGCACAACACTTCGAATTTTGAAGTGTATCAACTACAGTGCAGGAGACCACAAACATACGCTCAGTGGACACTCTTTTAAGTTCAGGAGGTATCTAACAAAGTGGTCACTGAGTGTAATTGGGCATTTAGAACAACACGTAAGGCCCATCTAACTTCTGGGTGTCTCCATTTTCATTTCTGGAGGTAGGATGTCTGAGGGAGAGATGTGTACATTCCTTGTCAGTGAAGCTGTTTACTCTTTCAGTGTTAATGTCAATGTTAATACCTTCTTACACGGCTCTACAGTAGAGGGATACTTGCTACACAGGAGATGATGCAATCTAAAAGAAGGCAGAATACACTGGGAATTCTCAGCAGGTCAGGTAGCACCTGTGGAGAGAGGAACACTTAACATTTCAGTTTGATGACCTTTCATCAGAATTAGAATAAGCCTTCAGCGGGATGTAGATTAGATGGAAGCTGGGCAGAGCATTGGCAAAAGAAACTTAATCCTGATCAGTATGATGTGAAAAGGCAGGAGCTCCTGATGGCCATTTTGACTTCCCATTCCCATTCCCATGTCGGCCCATGGGCTCCTCTACCACCACGATGAAGGCAGGTAGTGTAATGGTTAGCAAATACTTCACAGCACCAGTGACCTAGCTTCAATACCTGCCACCATGGGTAAGGATTTTGTACGTTTACCCCTTGACCGCGTGTGTTTCCTCTGGGTGCTCAAGTTTCCTCCCACATTCCAAAGACATGCGGAGTAGTAGGTTAATTGGTCACATGGGCTCGGTGGGCTAGAACAGCCTGTTATTGTGCTGTATCTCTAAATTAGAAATTAGGTGAAGAAGGCATTTGGCAAGATCCCCACCATCTGGGCCATGCCACCACTCTACTTTCTGTGAAGGCTGAGAAAAGTGCATCTCCTACCCCCCATCCTCACCACATTCTACAGAGGTTGTATTGAGAGCATCCTGAGCAGCCGCATTACTGCCTGGTTCGGGAATTGCACCATCTCGGATTGCAAGACCCTGCTGCGGATAGTGAGGTCAGCTGAGAAGATCATCGGGGTCTCTGTTCCCGCCATCACAGACATTTACACCACATGCTGCATCTGTAAAGCAAACAGTATTATGAAGGACCCCACACACCCCTCATACAAACTCTTCTCCCTCCTGCCATCTGGAAAAAGGCACCGAAGCGTTCGGGCTCTCATGACCAGACTGTGTAACAGGTTCTTCCCCCAAGCCATCAGACTCCTCAATACCCAGAGCCTGGACTGACACCAACCTACTGCCCTCTACTGTGCCTATTGTCTTGTTTATTGTAGTGTCTGCACTGTTTTGTGCACTTTATGCAGTCCTGGGTAGGTCTGTAGTCTAGTGTAGTTTTGTGTTGTTTTTTACGTAGTTCGGTGTAGTTTTTGTATTGTTTCATGTAGCACCATGGTCCTGAAAAACATTGTCTCATTTTTACTGTGTACTGTAGAAACATAGAAACATAGAAAATAGGTGCAGGAGTAGGCCATTCGGCCCTTCGAGCCTGCACCACCATTCAGTACGATCATGGCTGATCATCCAACTCAGAATCCTGTACCTGCCTTCCCTCTATACCCCCTGATCCTTTTAGCCACAAGAGCCATATCTAACTCCCTCTTAAATATAGCCAATGAACTGGCCTCAACTGTTTCCTGTGGCAGAGAATTCCACAGATTCACCACTCTCTGTGTGAAGAAGTTTTTCCTCATCTCGGTCCTAAAAGGCTTTCCCCTTATCCTCAAACTGTGACCCCTCGTTCTGGACGACCCCAACACCGGGAACAATCTTCCTGCATCTAGCCTGTCCAATCCCTTTAGGATTTTATACGTTTCAATAAGATCCCCCCTCAATCTTCTGAATTCCAGAGAGTATAAGCCTAGCCGATCCAGTCTTTCATCTTCCATCCCAGGAATCAATCTGGTGAACCTTCTTTGTATTCCCTCTATGGCAAGAATGTCTTTCCTCAGATTAGGGGACCAAAACTGCACACAATACTCTAGGTGTGGTCTCACCAAGACCTTGTACAACTGCAGTAGTACCTCCCTGCTCCTGTACTCAAATCCTCTTGCTATAAATGCCAGCATACCATTCGCCTTTTTCACCGCCTACTGTACCTGCATGCCCACTTTCAATGACTGGTGTATAATGACAGCCAGGTCTCGTTGCACCTCCCCTTTTCCTAATCGGCCACCATTCAGATAATAATCTGTTTTCCCATTTTTGCCACCAAAGTGGATAACCTCACATTTATCCACATTAAATTGCATCTGCCATGAATTTGCCCACTCACCCAACCTATCCAAGTCACCCTGCATCCTCTTAGCATCCTCCTCACAGCTAACACTGCCACCCAGCTTCGTGTTATCCGCAAACTTGGAGATGCTACATTTAATTCCCTCGTCTAAGTCATTAACATATATTGTAAACAACTGGGGTCCCAGCACTGAGCCTTGCGGTACCCCACTAGTCACTGCCTGCCATTCTGAAAAGGTCCCGTTTATTCCCACTCTTTGCTTCCTGTCTGCCAACCAATTCTCTATCCACATCAATACCTTACCCCCAATATCGTGTGCTTTAAGTTTGCACACTAATCTCCTGTGTGGGACCTTGTCAAAAGCCTTTTGAAAATCCAAATATACCACATCCACTGGTTCTCCCCTATCCACTCTACTAGTTACATCCTCAAAAAATTCTATGAGATTCGTCAGACATGATTTTCCTTTCACAAATCCATGCTGACTTCATCTGATGATTTCACTGCTTTCCAAATGTGCTGTTATCACATCTTTGATAATTGACTCTAGCATTTTCTGCACCACCGATGTTAGGCTAACCGGTCTATAATTCCCCGGTTTCTCTCTCCCTCCTTTTTTAAGAAGCGGGGTTACATTAGCCACCCTCCAATCCTCAGGAACTAATCTAGAATCTAAAGAGTTTTGAAAAATTATCCCTAATGCATCCACTATTTCTTGTGCTACTTCCTTAAGCACTCTGGGATGCAGACCATCTGGCCCTGGGGATTTATCTGCCTTCAATCGCTTCAATTTACCTAACACCACTTCCTTACTAACATGTATTTCCCTCAGTTCCTCCATCTCACTAGACCAGCAGTAATGGTCGAAATGACAATAAAAAGTACTTGACTTGACTTCTGGCAGGACGTACAGAACCCTGAGACGCACACCACCAGGCTCAGGAACCATGACTTCCCTTTAGCTATTTGATTCTTGAACGACCCGCACATTCACTACCTGGGTACAGCAACACTATGACCACTTTGCACTACAATGGACTTTGTTTCTTCTCTCTTATATAATTTTGTAAAATTCATGTTTTTCTGCAGAATGTTGTTTATGTGATGCTGCTGTAACTTAACACTTTCAAAGATTAAAATTAGCTTTAATTCTTAGATTAACATTGAAACATACAGTGAAATGCATTGCTTTGCATCAGTCTGAGGATGTGCTGGTGGCAGCCCGCAAGGGTCTTCATGCTTCCAGCACCAACCTCACACGCCCACAAATCACTAATCCTAACTGTTGGAGATACTGGGAGAACACACAAACTGTGGCGAGAATTGAACCCTGCTACAACAGCGTTACACTAACCACTAAGCTACCATGCCACACTGTGACCCTGTGCAGGCGCACAGTACGTAGTAATAAACCAGACTTTGACTTTGCTCATCAAAATATTTCTTAAATTCTATGAGACAAGCTGCTTCCAGCAGCCCCTCAGGCAGTGTATATCTGATTTTAAACACCCTCTGAGTGAAAGCAGCTCCCCGCTATTCCAAGTTTATTACTCCCTGCCTTAAACCTATGTCCTGTGGTCAAAGTTCTCTCTGCCAAGCAGAAGATTTTCTCACTTTCTATCCTATCTATACCCCTCAGAATATTTCCATAGCTCTATGAGGTTTCTTCTTTGTATCCTCTGCTCTAAGGAAAAGAAAACCAGCCCATCGAGTCTCTTGTTATATTTAGACAAGAGTTTGATAGGTTCTTGATTAGTCAGGGTGTCAAAGGTTACGGGGAGAAAGCTGGAGAATGGGGTTATGAGGGGTAATAAGTCAGCCATGATGGAATGGCAGAGCACACTCTATGGGCTGAATGGCCTAATTCTGCCTCTATGTATAGACCCCCAAACAGTTATCACTGAGACTCCATGCCAAGACTCCAAGACCCTGGTGCATCTCCTCTGCACTCTCTGCAACGTAATCATATCTTTCCACACTGATGATCCAGAACGATACAAAGTGCTCCAGCTGAGGCCTCCCATAGTTAACGCTTCGAGAAATCAGGTAATCATAGTAGCATAGTGGTTAGCATAGCTGCTTTACAGCACCAGTGAACACCAATTGGGGTTCGATTTCTGTCGCCATCTACAAGAGGTTTGTATGTTTTCTCCGTGACTGCCGGGGTTTCCTCTGGGTGCTCTGGTTTCCTCCCACATTCCAAATAGCATTAGTGAGTTCTGGGCATGCTAGCCTATGCCTAATCGCCTTTGGAGTAAGCCAGTTACTGAGCTATTTAAGGCAATCACATTGGTGGGACTGGAATTACATATATACCAGCGGGATAAACATGAAAGGCTTCTATGGAAACAGAACAATGTAGCAACATTGGAGAAGGACTATGTCTGCGTCTGTGAGTCTGGGAGAGGGATTGGAGGTTGGAGTCTCAATGTCTGCAAGTCTCAGCGATCAGGGCTAAGGACTGGTAGTCTGTCCTGGGGCTGAGGCCTGTGTGTGTGTGTGTGTGAGGGGGATGGGTGGGAAAGGGACGTGTTTCGCTGTTAGTGCCTTGTTTTATTTTCTCATTGTTGTTGCTGTTGCTTGTGTTGTTCTGCCGAACATTATGGGCATGTTATCTTGGCGCTGGAATCTGTGGCGTCACTTGCGGGCTGACCTTAACACATCTTTACGTTTTGTTGGTTGGTAACACAAACGATTTATTTCATTTGTATGTTTTGATGTAAATGTGTTAAGTAAGTCTGAATCTGAATCAACCCAAGCGCGGCCTAATCTCTGTCTCAATCCCATCTCTTCACCAGGACATTGCCTAACACAGAAGCATTCAAATGTGAGGAGAGCAGAGACTGGTCATTCGCGGACAGTCCTCCAGTAGATGGGGTGCAGCAATAGTGTTGCGGTTAGCATGACGCCACTACAGCATGGGTGTCCCAGAGTTCAGAGTTCAATGCCAGTGCCACCTGTAAGGAGATTGTACCTCCTCTCTGTGAGCATGTGGGTTTTCTCCGGGTGCTCCAGTTACTTCCCACTTGTCCATACACATACCAGCCAGGAGGTCAGCTGGTCATTGTAAAGCGACCAGTGATTAGGCTAGGATTAAATAGGTGGGGTGCTGGTCGGAGCAGCTCGATGGGTCTGAAGAGCCTGTTTGGCGGTATATCTCTAAATAAATAAAACAGCACAGAAACAGGCCCTTTGGCCCAACTCACCCATTCTGACCAATGTACCCATGTGCCCTTTGTCTGCATTTCGGCCATATCCCTTGGAAACTTTCCTGTCCATATACTTACCCAAATGAGATTACGTCTGTTCTGCATGGAATAGAGGGGATATCATTGAGACACACAAGATGGTGAGGGGTCTAGACAGAACAGACTGCAGGATGCATTCAGGCAGGGAATGGAGGGATATGCAATACGTATGTGTAGGTAGATGTGCAGTTTAATGGCACAGACTGTGTGAACTGAAGGCATTATTCCTGTACTGTACCGTTCACACTCCTTGGGCTATCTAATGCTGGCTGTCTCCCTATCACTCTTTAGGAACGATGTGATTATGTAGGTTTTCACAAATAAAACGAAGTGAGGCACTTTATGTTTAATGAAACCTGTAACACATTTTTATTGAACTTCAAAACCCACACACAAGAATGCGCTCAGATTCCTTATGTAGCAACGTCATCACGTCAGACCAGCCTCTTAAAGTGAAACCTGGTTGTGAATTATGTACAGTTCCTCCAATTATGTTAACCGACAATTGTGCTGGAGAGGTGCCGAGGATATTCACCAGGATATTTCAATTATGAAGGTCAGGAAAGGCTATGTTAGATTTCATTGAACCAAAGAAAGCTGAGAGGAGCCCTGACTGCAGTTTGATTAGCAGTCACAGGATGAACCGTTTTCCCATGGCAATGGGATCTAGAGCTAGACGTGAGGGGTAGGAGATTGATTAATCAATTAACTTAGAGATACAGCGCGGAACACTGACCCAGTGAGCCACACTATCCAGCCACCGACCTATGTAACGCGAGCCTAATCACAGGACAATTTACAATGACCAAATAATCTACTAACTGATACGTCTTTCGATTGTGGGAGGAAACCGGCGTGTTCACGGGGAGGACGTACAAACTCCTTACAGACGGTGTTGGAATTGAACTCCAATCTCCAGAACAACTCAAGCTGTAATAGCATCACACTAACCTCTGAGGAAGAACTTTTGCCATAAGACAGAGCAGCAGAATTAGGCTGTTTAGCCCATTGAGTCTGCTTCACTAAGGGGGTGATGCAGTGCCCGAAGGAGGTGGTGGACATTTAAGTATCTGGGCTACAGTTGAACCACCAAGGGTATGGACCAAGTGCTGATAAATATAGATGGTTGATATGAAGACGGTGGGCCAAATGGCCTGTTTGTGAGCTGTGTGATTCTGTATCAGTGATAGATAAAAGTAGAAGATGTGCGAGGCCTCCTTTGGCGGGGTCAGCCATGGATGTTGTGACCTAGCAGTCTTTGTATGTAAGCCAGGGCAGTACAAGTTGGAGAGCAAGCTGTTGCCCATGCAGCAGGCTCCTCCCCGCCACGCAACTGATGAATCTAAATGGAGAGCAGGGACCAGTACAGTTTTGCACCAGCGATTTCACAGGAGTCACCAGTCTGCATTGAACTCAAGGACTCCAGCTCCGGATCTTTCCTCAGGGTTTACTCCCGAAGCCTTCCCCATCAGTGGGAATAGCCGCAAGGCAGCAGAGGATTGAGATCAGTGTTTTTCTTTTCCTAGGTGAGCTGCCATCCACAGCTAACAAGCCTGAGGTGACCTGTTTGAAGGCGCCAGCAACCCACCTTCCCCCTCTCCTGTCAGTAGAAACAGTCCCACTGGGCTTGGTAGCTAAGCCACGCACAAAGGCCAGGGGCCGGACTTGGTTGTCAGAGGCTATATGAGGCACACCATTGAACAGATAATGGAAGCTTATCCCCACTAGACCACACCCCTCTCCCACTATGACACTCTCAAGGATATAGATACAGGTTAAAAAGATAAGGGGTGCAGAAGGATCTGAGGGGATTTCTTCGCCCAGAGACTGGAATGCATTGTCTGTGCGAGTGCTGGAAGCAGAGTCACTGACACCATTTAAGAAATCTCTAGATGAGCACTAGGCATCGAACTGAATGGGGCATGAGCTCATTGTGGACACGGTGGGCAGCTGGCTCGTTGACGTGCTGTAGGACTCCAGGAGCGGCTCTGCCCTGTAGCCCTTGAAGCATGCACACTTAAAACAGTACAGAACATTCTGACGTGTCGCTCCGCTACTGCTAAACTCAGGCTGCAGGAACAACACCTCAACATCGGTGTGCCTCCAACCCAATGACAGGAATTTCAATTTCTCCAGGTGCTGGTAATTTACCCCTCCATGTTTTTCATTCCCCATTCTGGCTCCCCTCTCAACACTTCTCTTTTCCTCATCTGCTCATCACCTTCCTCCGATATCACTCCTCCTTCCCTTCTTCCATGGTCCACTGTCCTCTCCTGTCAGATTCCTTCTTCTTCAGCCCTTTACCTCTTCCACCAATCACCTCCCAGCTTCTTACTGCCCCACCCATCCACCACCCCCTCACCTGGTTTCACCTATCACCTGTCAGTAGTCCTTCTCCTTCACCCACCACCTGTCACCTGGCTTCACCTATCACCTGTCAGTATTCCTTCACCCCCCCCATCCCTCACCTGGTTTCACCTATCATCTGTCAGTACTCCTTCTCCTTCACCCACCACCACCCCTCACCTGGTTCACATATCAACTGTCAGTACTCCTTCTCCTTCACCCCCACCCCCTCACCTGATTTCACCTATCACCTGTCAGTAGTCCTTCTCCTTCACCCACCACCCGTCACCTGGCTTCACCTATCACCTGTCAGTACTCCTTCACCCACCATCCCTCACCTGGTTTCACCTATCACCTGTCAGTACTCCTTCTCCTTCACCCACCACCCCATCACCTGGTTTCACCTATCACCTGTCAGTACTCCTTCTCCTTCACCCACCACCACCCCATCACCTGGTTTCACCTATCACCTGTCAGTACTCCTTCTCCTTCACCCACCCCCATCCTTCACCTGGTTTCACCTATCACCTGTCAGTACTCCTTCTCCTTCACCCACCACCCCCTCACCTGGTTTCACCAATCATCTCTCAGTACTCCTTCTCCTTCACCCTCCTCACCTGGTTGCACCTATCACCTGTCAGTACTCCTTCACCCTCACCCCCCTCACCTGGTTTCACCTATCACCTGTCAGTACCCCTTCTCCTTAAGCCACCCTCACCCCATCACCTGTTAGTACTCCTCCTTCACCCCCATCCCCACCTGGTTTCACCTATCACCTGTCAGTACTCCTTCACTCCCCCCATCCCTCACCTGGTTTCACCTATCATCTGTCAGTACTCCTTCTCCTTCACCCACCACCACCCCTCACCTGGTTCACATATCAACTGTCAGTACTCCTTCTCCTTCACCCCCACCCCCTCACCTGGTTTCACCTATCACCTGTCAGTAGTCCTTCTCCTTCACCCACCACCTGTCACCTGGCTTCACCTATCACCTGTCAGTACTCCTTCACCCCCCCATCCCTCACCTGGTTTCACCTATCATCTGTCAGTACTCCTTCTCCTTCACCCACCACCACCCCTCACCTGGTTCACATATCAACTGTCAGTACTCCTTCTCCTTCACCCCCACCCCCTCACCTGATTTCACCTATCACCTGTCAGTAGTCCTTCTCCTTCACCCACCACCCGTCACCTGGCTTCACCTATCACCTGTCAGTACTCCTTCACCCACCATCCCTCACCTGGCTTCACCTATCACCTGTCAGTACTCCTTCTCCTTCACCCACCACCCCATCACCTGGTTTCACCTATCACCTGTCAGTACTCCTTCTCCTTCACCCACCACCATCCCCCTCACCTGGTTTCACCTATCACCTGTCAGTACTCCTTCTCCTTCACCCACCCCCATCTTTCACCTGGTTTCACCAATCATCTCTCAGTACTCCTTCTCCTTCACCCTCCTCACCTGGTTGCACCTATCACCTGTCAGTACTCCTTCACCCTCACCCCCCTCACCTGGTTTCACCTATCACCTGTCAGTACCCCTTCTCCTTAAGCCACCCTCACCCCATCACCTGTTAGTACTCCTCCTTCACCCCCATCCCCACCTGGTTTCACCTATCACCTGTCAGTACTCCTTCAACCCCCCATCCCTCACCTGGTTTCACCTATCACCTGTCAGTACTCCTTCACCCCCCCCATCCCTCACCTGGTTTCACCTATCATCTGTCAGTACTCCTTCACCCCCCCATCCCTCACCTGGTTTCACCTATCATCTGTCAGTACTCCTTCTCCTTCACCCACCACCACCCCTCACCTGGTTCACATATCAACTGTCAGTACTCCTTCTCCTTCACCCACCACCTGTCACCTGGCTTCACCTATCACCTGTCAGTACTCCTTCACCCCCCCATCCCTCACCTGGTTTCACCTATCATCTGTCAGTACTCCTTCTCCTTCACCCACCACCACCCCTCACCTGGTTCACATATCAACTGTCAGTACTCCTTCTCCTTCACCCCCACCCCCTCACCTGGTTTCACCTATCACCTGTCAGTAGTCCTTCTCCTTCACCCACCACCTGTCACCTGGCTTCACCTATCACCTGTCAGTACTCCTTCACCCCCCATCCCTCACCTGGTTTCACCTATCACCTGTCAGTACTCCTTCTCCTTCACCCACCACCACCCCTCACCTGGTTCACATATCAACTGTCAGTAGTCCTTCTCCTTCACCCACCACCCGTCACGTGGCTTCACCTATTACCTGTCAGTACTCCTTCACCCACCATCCCTCACCTGGTTTCATCTATCACCTGTCAGTACTCCTTCTCCTTCACCCACCACCACCCCCTCAACTGGTTTCACCTATCACCTGTCAGTACCCCTTTCCCTTCACCTGCCCCCATCCTTCACCTGGTTTCACCTATCACTTGTCAGTACTCCTTCTCCTTCACCCACCACCACCCCTCACCTGGTTCACATATCAACTGTCAGTAGTCCTTCTCCTTCACCCACCACCCCCTCACCTGGTTTCACCAATCATCTCTCAGTACTCCTTCTCCTTCACCCACCTCACCTGGTTTCACCTATCACCTGTCAGTACCCCTTCTCCTTAACCCACCCTCACCCCATCACCTGTTAGTACTCCTTCTCCTTCACCCCCATCCCCACCTGGTTTCACCTATCACCTGTCAGCACTCCTTCACCCACCATCCCTCAACTGGTTTCACCTATCACCTGTCCTTCTCCTTCACCCACCACCTGTCACCTGGCTTCACCTATCACTTGTCAGTATTCCTTCACCCCCCACCCCTCACCTGGTTCACATATCAACTGTCAGTACTCCTTCTCCTTCACCCCCACCCCCTCACCTGATTTCACCTATCACCTGTCAGTACTCCTTCACCCACCATCCCTCACCTGGTTTCACCTATCACTTGTCAGTACTCCTTCTCCTTCACCCACCACCCCGTCACCTGGTTTCACCTATCACCTGTCAGTACTCCTTCTCCTTCACCCACCACCACCCCCTCACCTGGTTTCACCTATCACCTCTCAGTACTCCTTCTCCTTCACCCTCCTCACCTGGTTTCACCTATCATCTGTCAGTACTCCTTCTCCTTCACCCACCACCACCCCTCACCTGGTTCACATATCAACTGTCAGTACTACTTCTCCTTCACCCCTACCCCCTCACCTGGTTTCACCTATCACCTGTCAGTAGTCCTTCTCCTTCACCCACCACCTGTCACCTGGCTTCACCTAACACCTGTCAGTATTCCTTCACCCCCCATCCCTCACCTGGTTTCACCTATCACCTGTCAGTACTCCTTCTCCTTCACCCACCACCCTCTCACCTGGTTTCACCAATCACCTCTCAGTACTCCTTCTCCTTCACCCTCCTCACCTGGTTTCACCTATCATCTGTCAGTACTCCTTCTCCTTCACCCACCACCACCCCTCACCTGGTTCACATATCAACTGTCAGTACTACTTCTCCTTCACCCCTACCCCCTCACCTGGTTTCACCTATCACCTGTCAGTAGTCCTTCTCCTTCACCCACCACCTGTCACCTGGCTTCACCTATCACCTGTCAGTATTCCTTCACCCCCATCCCTCACCTGGTTTCACCTATCATCTGTCAGTACTCCTTCTCCTTCACCCACCACCACCCCTCACCTGGTTCACATATCAACTGTCAGTACTCCTTCTCCTTCACCCACCACCCCCTCACCTGGTTTCACCTATCACCTCTCAGTAGTCCTTCTCCTTCACCCACCTCACCTGGTTTCACCTATCACCTGTCAGTACTCCTTCTCCTTCACCCACCACCACCCCCTCAACTGGTTTCACCTATCACCTGTCAGTACTCCTTCCCCTTCACCCACCCCCATCCTTCACCTGGTTTCACCTATCACTTGTCAGTACTCCTTCTCCTTCACCCACCACCCCCTCACCTGGTTTCACCTATCACCTCTCAGTACTCCTTCTCCTTCACCCACCCCCATCCTTCACCTGGTTTCACCTATCACTTGTCAGTACTCCTTCTCCTTCACCCACCACCCCCTCACCTGGTTTCACCAATCACCTCTCAGTACTCCTTCTCCTTCACCCTCCTCACCTGGTTTCACCTATCACCTGTCAGTACCCCTTCTCCTTAACCCACCCTCACCCCATCACCTGTCAGTACTCCTTCTCCTTCACCCACCACCACCCCCTCAACTGGTTTCACCTATCACCTGTCAGTACTCCTTCCCCTTCACCCACCCCCATCCTTCACCTGGTTTCACCTATCACTTGTCAGTACTCCTTCTCCTTCACCCACCACCCCCTCACCTGGTTTCACCTATCACCTCTCAGTACTCCTTCTCCTTCACCCACCCCCATCCTTCACCTGGTTTCACCTATCACCTGTCAGTAGTCCTTCTCCTTCACCCACCACCCGTCACCTGGCTTCACCTATCACCTGTCAGTATTCCTTCACCCCCCCCATCCCTCACCTGGTTTCACCTATCATCTGTCAGTACTCCTTCTCCTTCACCCACCACCACCCCTCACCTGGTTCACATATCAACTGTCAGTACTCCTTCTCCTTCACCCCCACCCCCTCACCTGATTTCACCTATCACCTGTCAGTAGTCCTTCTCCTTCACCCACCACCCGTCACCTGGCTTCACCTATCACCTGTCAGTACTCCTTCACCCACCATCCCTCACCTGGTTTCACCTATCACCTGTCAGTACTCCTTCTCCTTCACCCACCACCACCCCATCACCTGGTTTCACCTATCACCTGTCAGTACTCCTTCTCCTTCACCCACCCCCATCCTTCACCTGGTTTCACCTATCACCTGTCAGTACTCCTTCTCCTTCACCCACCACCCCCTCACCTGGTTTCACCAATCATCTCTCAGTACTCCTTCTCCTTCACCCTCCTCACCTGGTTGCACCTATCACCTGTCAGTACTCCTTCACCCTCACCCCCCTCACCTGGTTTCACCTATCACCTGTCAGTACCCCTTCTCCTTAAGCCACCCTCACCCCATCACCTGTTAGTACTCCTCCTTCACCCCCATCCCCACCTGCTTTCACCTATATCCTGTCAGTACTCCTTCACCCCCCCCATCCCTCACTTGGTTTCACCTATCATCTGTCAGTACTCCTTCTCCTTCACCCACCACCACCCCTCACCTGGTTCACATATCAACTGTCAGTACTCCTTCTCCTTCACCCCCACCCCCTCACCTGGTTTCACCTATCACCTGTCAGTAGTCCTTCTCCTTCACCCACCACCTGTCACCTGGCTTCACCTATCACCTGTCAGTACTCCTTCACCCCCCCATCCCTCACCTGGTTTCACCTATCATCTGTCAGTACTCCTTCTCCTTCACCCACCACCACCCCTCACCTGGTTCACATATCAACTGTCAGTACTCCTTCTCCTTCACCCCCACCCCCTCACCTGATTTCACCTATCACCTGTCAGTAGTCCTTCTCCTTCACCCACCATCCCTCACCTGGCTTCACCTATCACCTGTCAGCACTCCTTCTCCTTCACCCACCACCCCATCACCTGGTTTCACCTATCACCTGTCAGTACTCCTTCTCCTTCACCCACCACCACCCCCTCACCTGGTTTCACCTATCACCTGTCAGTACTCCTTCTCCTTCACCCACCCCCATCTTTCACCTGGTTTCACCAATCATCTCTCAGTACTCCTTCTCCTTCACCCTCCTCACCTGGTTGCACCTATCACCTGTCAGTACTCCTTCACCCTCATCCCCCTCACCTGGTTTCACCTATCACCTGTCAGTACCCCTTCTCCTTAAGCCACCCTCACCCCATCACCTGTTAGTACTCCTCCTTCACCCCCATCCCCACCTGGTTTCACCTATCACCTGTCAGTACTCCTTCACCGCCCCCATCCCTCACCTGGTTTCACCTATCATCTGTCAGTACTCCTTCACCCCCCCATCCCTCACCTGGTTTCACCTATCATCTGTCAGTACTCCTTCTCCTTCACCCACCACCACCCCTCACCTGGTTCACATATCAACTGTCAGTACTCCTTCTCCTTCACCCACCACCTGTCACCTGGCTTCACCTATCACCTGTCAGTACTCCTTCACCCCCCCATCCCTCACCTGGTTTCACCTATCATCTGTCAGTACTCCTTCTCCTTCACCCACCACCACCCCTCACCTGGTTCACATATCAACTGTCAGTACTCCTTCTCCTTCACCCCCACCCCCTCACCTGGTTTCACCTATCACCTGTCAGTAGTCCTTCTCCTTCACCCACCACCCGTCACCTGGCTTCACCTATCACCTGTCAGTACTCCTTCACCCACCATCCCTCACCTGGTTTCACCTATCACCTGTCAGTACTCCTTCTCCTTCACCCACCACCCCATCACCTGGTTTCACCTATCACCTGTCAGTACTCCTTCTCCTTCACCCACCACCACCCCCTCACCTGGTTTCACCTATCACCTGTCAGTACTCCTTCTCCTTCACCCACCCCCATCTTTCACCTGGTTTCACCAATCATCTCTCAGTACTCCTTCTCCTTCACCCTCCTCACCTGGTTGCACCTATCACCTGTCAGTACTCCTTCACCCTCACCCCCCTCACCTGGTTTCACCTATCACCTGTCAGTACCCCTTCTCCTTAAGTCACCCTCACCCCATCACCTGTTAGTACTCCTCCTTCACCCCCATCCCCACCTGGTTTCACCTATCACCTGTCAGTACTCCTTCACCCCCCCCATCCCTCACCTGGTTTCACCTATCACCTGTCAGTACTCCTTCACCCCCCCCATCCCTCACCTGGTTTCACCTATCATCTGTCAGTACTCCTTCACCCCCCCATCCCTCACCTGGTTTCACGTATCATCTGTCAGTACTCCTTCTCCTTCACCCACCACCACCCCTCACCTGGTTCACATATCAACTGTCAGTACTCCTTCTCCTTCACCCACCACCTGTCACCTGGCTTCACCTATCACCTGTCAGTACTCCTTCACCCCCCCATCCCTCACCTGGTTTCACCTATCATCTGTCAGTACTCCTTCTCCTTCACCCACCACCACCCCTCACCTGGTTCACATATCAACTGTCAGTACTCCTTCTCCTTCACCCCCACCCCCTCACCTGGTTTCACCTATCACCTGTCAGTAGTCCTTCTCCTTCACCCACCACCTGTCACCTGGCTTCACCTATCACCTGTCAGTACTCCTTCACCCCCCATCCCTCACCTGGTTTCACCTATCACCTGTCAGTACTCCTTCTCCTTCACCCACCACCACCCCTCACCTGGTTCACATATCAACTGTCAGTAGTCCTTCTCCTTCACCCACCACCCGTCACGTGGCTTCACCTATTACCTGTCAGTACTCCTTCACCCACCATCCCTCACCTGGTTTCATCTATCACCTGTCAGTACTCCTTCTCCTTCACCCACCACCACCCCCTCAACTGGTTTCACCTATCACCTGTCAGTACCCCTTTCCCTTCACCTGCCCCCATCCTTCACCTGGTTTCACCTATCACTTGTCAGTACTCCTTCTCCTTCACCCACCACCCCCTCACCTGGTTTCACCAATCATCTCTCAGTACTCCTTCTCCTTCACCCACCTCACCTGGTTTCACCTATCACCTGTCAGTACCCCTTCTCCTTAACCCACCCTCACCCCATCACCTGTTAGTACTCCTTCTCCTTCACCCCCATCCCCACCTGGTTTCACCTATCACCTGTCAGCACTCCTTCACCCACCATCCCTCAACTGGTTTCACCTATCACCTGTCCTTCTCCTTCACCCACCACCTGTCACCTGGCTTCACCTATCACTTGTCAGTATTCCTTCACCCCCCACCCCTCACCTGGTTCACATATCAACTGTCAGTACTCCTTCTCCTTCACCCCCACCCCCTCACCTGATTTCACCTATCACCTGTCAGTACTCCTTCACCCACCATCCCTCACCTGGTTTCACCTATCACTTGTCAGTACTCCTTCTCCTTCACCCACCACCCCGTCACCTGGTTTCACCTATCACCTGTCAGTACTCCTTCTCCTTCACCCACCACCACCCCCTCACCTGGTTTCACCTATCACCTCTCAGTACTCCTTCTCCTTCACCCTCCTCACCTGGTTTCACCTATCATCTGTCAGTACTCCTTCTCCTTCACCCACCACCACCCCTCACCTGGTTCACATATCAACTGTCAGTACTACTTCTCCTTCACCCCTACCCCCTCACCTGGTTTCACCTATCACCTGTCAGTAGTCCTTCTCCTTCACCCACCACCTGTCACCTGGCTTCACCTAACACCTGTCAGTACTCCTTCTCCTTCACCCACCCCCATCTTTCACCTGGTTTCACCAATCATCTCTCAGTACTCCTTCTCCTTCACCCTCCTCACCTGGTTGCACCTATCACCTGTCAGTACTCCTTCACCCTCACCCCCCTCACCTGGTTTCACCTATCACCTGTCAGTACCCCTTCTCCTTAAGTCACCCTCACCCCATCACCTGTTAGTACTCCTCCTTCACCCCCATCCCCACCTGGTTTCACCTATCACCTGTCAGTACTCCTTCACCCCCCCCATCCCTCACCTGGTTTCACCTATCACCTGTCAGTACTCCTTCACCCCCCCCATCCCTCACCTGGTTTCACCTATCATCTGTCAGTACTCCTTCACCCCCCCATCCCTCACCTGGTTTCACGTATCATCTGTCAGTACTCCTTCTCCTTCACCCACCACCACCCCTCACCTGGTTCACATATCAACTGTCAGTACTCCTTCTCCTTCACCCACCACCTGTCACCTGGCTTCACCTATCACCTGTCAGTACTCCTTCACCCCCCCATCCCTCACCTGGTTTCACCTATCATCTGTCAGTACTCCTTCTCCTTCACCCACCACCACCCCTCACCTGGTTCACATATCAACTGTCAGTACTCCTTCTCCTTCACCCCCACCCCCTCACCTGGTTTCACCTATCACCTGTCAGTAGTCCTTCTCCTTCACCCACCACCTGTCACCTGGCTTCACCTATCACCTGTCAGTACTCCTTCACCCCCCATCCCTCACCTGGTTTCACCTATCACCTGTCAGTACTCCTTCTCCTTCACCCACCACCACCCCTCACCTGGTTCAGATATCAACTGTCAGTAGTCCTTCTCCTTCACCCACCACCCGTCACGTGGCTTCACCTATTACCTGTCAGTACTCCTTCACCCACCATCCCTCACCTGGTTTCATCTATCACCTGTCAGTACTCCTTCTCCTTCACCCACCACCACCCCCTCAACTGGTTTCACCTATCACCTGTCAGTACCCCTTTCCCTTCACCTGCCCCCATCCTTCACCTGGTTTCACCTATCACTTGTCAGTACTCCTTCTCCTTCACCCACCACCCCCTCACCTGGTTTCACCAATCATCTCTCAGTACTCCTTCTCCTTCACCCACCTCACCTGGTTTCACCTATCACCTGTCAGTACCCCTTCTCCTTAACCCACCCTCACCCCATCACCTGTTAGTACTCCTTCTCCTTCACCCCCATCCCCACCTGGTTTCACCTATCACCTGTCAGCACTCCTTCACCCACCATCCCTCAACTGGTTTCACCTATCACCTGTCCTTCTCCTTCACCCACCACCTGTCACCTGGCTTCACCTATCACTTGTCAGTATTCCTTCACCCCCCACCCCTCACCTGGTTCACATATCAACTGTCAGTACTCCTTCTCCTTCACCCCCACCCCCTCACCTGATTTCACCTATCACCTGTCAGTACTCCTTCACCCACCATCCCTCACCTGGTTTCACCTATCACTTGTCAGTACTCCTTCTCCTTCACCCACCACCCCGTCACCTGGTTTCACCTATCACCTGTCAGTACTCCTTCTCCTTCACCCACCACCACCCCCTCACCTGGTTTCACCTATCACCTCTCAGTACTCCTTCTCCTTCACCCTCCTCACCTGGTTTCACCTATCATCTGTCAGTACTCCTTCTCCTTCACCCACCACCACCCCTCACCTGGTTCACATATCAACTGTCAGTACTACTTCTCCTTCACCCCTACCCCCTCACCTGGTTTCACCTATCACCTGTCAGTAGTCCTTCTCCTTCACCCACCACCTGTCACCTGGCTTCACCTAACACCTGTCAGTATTCCTTCACCCCCCATCCCTCACCTGGTTTCACCTATCACCTGTCAGTACTCCTTCTCCTTCACCCACCACCCTCTCACCTGGTTTCACCAATCACCTCTCAGTACTCCTTCTCCTTCACCCTCCTCACCTGGTTTCACCTATCATCTGTCAGTACTCCTTCTCCTTCACCCACCACCACCCCTCACCTGGTTCACATATCAACTGTCAGTACTACTTCTCCTTCACCCCTACCCCCTCACCTGGTTTCACCTATCACCTGTCAGTAGTCCTTCTCCTTCACCCACCACCTGTCACCTGGCTTCACCTATCACCTGTCAGTATTCCTTCACCCCCATCCCTCACCTGGTTTCACCTATCATCTGTCAGTACTCCTTCTCCTTCACCCACCACCACCCCTCACCTGGTTCACATATCAACTGTCAGTACTCCTTCTCCTTCACCCACCACCCCCTCACCTGGTTTCACCTATCACCTCTCAGTAGTCCTTCTCCTTCACCCACCTCACCTGGTTTCACCTATCACCTGTCAGTACTCCTTCTCCTTCACCCACCACCACCCCCTCAACTGGTTTCACCTAACACCTGTCAGTACTCCTTCCCCTTCACCCACCCCCATCCTTCACCTGGTTTCACCTATCACTTGTCAGTACTCCTTCTCCTTCACCCACCACCCCCTCACCTGGTTTCACCTATCACCTCTCAGTACTCCTTCTCCTTCACCCACCCCCATCCTTCACCTGGTTTCACCTATCACTTGTCAGTACTCCTTCTCCTTCACCCACCACCCCCTCACCTGGTTTCACCAATCACCTCTCAGTACTCCTTCTCCTTCACCCTCCTCACCTGGTTTCACCTATCACCTGTCAGTACCCCTTCTCCTTAACCCACCCTCACCCCATCACCTGTCAGTACTCCTTCTCCTTCACCCACCACCACCCCCTCAACTGGTTTCACCTATCACCTGTCAGTACTCCTTCCCCTTCACCCACCCCCATCCTTCACCTGGTTTCACCTATCACTTGTCAGTACTCCTTCTCCTTCACCCACCACCCCCTCACCTGGTTTCACCTATCACCTCTCAGTACTCCTTCTCCTTCACCCACCCCCATCCTTCACCTGGTTTCACCTATCACTTGTCAGTACTCCTTCTCCTTCACCCACCACCCCCTCACCTGGTTTCACCAATCACCTCTCAGTACTCCTTCTCCTTCACCCTCCTCACCTGGTTTCACCTATCACCTGTCAGTACCCCTTCTCCTTAACCCACCCTCACCCCATCACCTGTTAGTACTCCTTCTCCTTCACCCACATTCCCACCTGGTTTCACCTATCACCTGTCAGTAGTCCTTCTCCTTCACCCACCATCCCTCACCTGGTTTCACCTATCACCTGTCAGTACTCCTTCTCCTTCACCCACCACCACCCCCTCACCTGGTTTCACCTATCACCTGTCAGTACTCCTTCTCCTTCACCCACCCCCATCCCTCAGCTGATTTCACCTATCACCTGTCAGTACTCCTTCTCCTTCACCCACCACCCCCTCACCTGGTTTCACCAATCACCTCTCAGTACTCCTTCTCCTTCACCCTCCTCACGTGGTTGCACCTATCACCTGTCAGTACCCTTTCTCTTTAACCCACCCTCACCCCATCACCTGTTACTACTCCTTCTCCTTCACCCCCATCCCGACCTGGTTTCACCTATCACCTGTCAGTACTCCTTCACCCACCACCCCCTCACCTGGTTTCACCTATCACCTGTCAGTACTCCTTCACCATCATCCCCTCACCTGGTTTCACTTATCACCTGTCAGTACTCTTTCACCCTTATCCCTTCACCTGGTTTCACCTATCACCCATCAGTACTCCTTCACCCTCATCCCCTCACCTGGTTTCACCTATCACCTGTCAGTACTCCTTCACCCACCCCCACCCACTCACCTAGTTTCACCTATCACCTGTCAGTACTCCTTCTCCTTAACACCCATCCCCTCACCTGGTTTCACCTATCAACTGTCAATACTCCTTCACCCACCCCCATCCCTCACCTGGTTTCACCTATCACCTGTCGGTACCCCTTCTCCTTAACCCACCCTCACCCCCTCACCTGGTTTCACCTATCACCTGTCAGTAGTCCTTCTCCTTCACTCACCACCCCCTCACCTGGTTTCACCTATCACCTGTCAGTACTCCTTCTCCTTCACCCACCACCACCCCCTCACCTGGTTTCACCTATCACCTGTTAGTACCCCTTCTCCTTAACCCACCCTCACCCCATCACCTGTTAGTACTCCTTCTCCTTCATCCCCATCCCCACCGGGTTTCACCTATCACCTGTCAGTACTCCTTCACCCACCATCCCTCACCTGGTTTCACCTATCACCTGTCAGAACTCCTTCTCCTTCACCCACCACCCCCTCACCTGGTTTCACCTATCACCTGTCAGTACCCCTTCTCCTTAACCCACCCTCACCCCATCACCTGTTAGTACTCCTTCTCCTTCACCCCCATCCCCACCTTTGTTTCACCTACCACCTGTCAGTACTCCTTCACCCTCATCCCCCTCACCTGGTTTCACCCATCACCTGTCAGTACTCCTTCTCCTTCATCCCCACCCCCTCACCTGGTTTCACCTATCACCTGCCAGTACTCCTTCACCCACCCCCATCCCTCACCTGGTGTCACCTATCACCTGTCAGTACTCCTTCTCCTTCACCCACCATCCCTCACCTGGTTTCACCTATCACCTGTCAGTACTCCTTCACCCCCACCCCCTCACCTGGTTTCACCTATCACCTGTCAGTACCCTTTCTCCTTCACCCACACCCACCTCCTCACCTGGTTTCACCTATCACCTGTCAGTACTCCTTCTCCTTCACCCTCCTCACCTGGTTGCACCTATCACCTGTCAGTACTCCTTCACCCTCACCCCCCTCACCTGGTTTCACCTATCACCTGTCAGTACCCCTTCTCCTTAACCCACCCTCACCCCATCACCTGTTAGTACTCCTTCTCCTTCACCCCCATCCCCACCTTTGTTTCACCTATCACCTGTCAGTACTCCTTCACCCTCACCCTCCTCACCTGGTTTCACCCATCACCTGTCAGTACTCCTTCTCCTTCACCCCCACCCCCTCACCTGGTTTCACCTATCACCTGCCAGTACTCCTTCACCCACCCCCATCCCTCACCTGGTGTCACCTATCACCTGTCAGTACTCCTTCACCCACCACCCCCTCACCTGGTTTCACCTATCACCTGTCAGTACTCCTTCACCCTCATCCCCTCACCTGGTTTCACTTATCACCTGTCAGTACTCTTTCATCCTCATCCCCTCACCTGGTTTCACCTATCACCTATCAGTACTCCTTCACCCTCTTCCCCTCACCTGGTTTCACCTATCACCTGTCAGTACTCCTTCACCCAACCCCATCCCTCACCTGGTTTCACCCATCACCTGTCAGTTCCCCTTCTTCTTCACCCCCATCCCTCACCTGGTTTCACCTATCACCTGTCAGTACTCCTTTTCCTTCACCCACCCCCACCCACTCACCTATTTTCACCTATCACCTGTCAGTACTCCTTCTCCTTAACCCCCATCCCCTCACCTGGTTTCACCTATCACCTGTCGGTACCCCTTCTCCTTAACCCACCCTCACCCCCTCACCTGGTTTCACCCATCACCTGTCAGTACTCCTTCACCCTCATCCCCTCACCTGGTTTCACCTATCACCTGTCAGTACTCCTTCTCCTTCACCCACCACCCCCTCACCTTGTTTCACCAATCATCTCTCAGTACTCCTTCTCCTTCACCCTCCTCACCTGGTTGCACCTATCACCTGTCAGTACTCCTTCACCCTCACCCCCCTCACCTGGTTTCACCTATCACCTGTCAGTACCCCTTCTCCTTAACCCACCCTCACCCCATCACCTGTTAGTACTCCTTCTCCTTCACCCCCATCCCCACCTTTGTTTCACCTATCACCTGTCAGTACTCCTTCACCCTCACCTCCCTCACCTGGTTTCACCCATCACCTGTCAGTACTCCTTCTCCTTCACCCCCACCCCCTCACCTTGTTTCACCTATCACCTGCCAGTACTCCTTCACCCACCCCCATCCCTCACCTGGTGTCACCTATCACCTGTCAGTACTCCTTCACCCACCACCCCCTCACCTGGTTTCACCTATCACCTGTCAGTACTCTTTCATCCTCATCCCCTCACCTGGTTTCACCTATCACTTATCAGTACTCCTTCACCCTCTTCCCCTCACCTGGTTTCACCTATCACCTGTCAGTACTCCTTCACCCACCCCCATCCCTCACCTGGTTTCACCCATCACCTGTCAGTTCCCCTTCTTCTTCACCCCCATCCCTCACCTGGTTTCACCTATCACCTGTCAGTACTCCTTTTCCTTCACCCACCCCCACCCACTCACCTAGTGTCACCTATCACCTGTCAGTACTCCTTCTCCTTCACCCACCACCACCCCCTCAACTGGTTTCACCTATCACCTGTCAGTACTCCTTCCCCTTCACCCACCCCCATCCTTCACCTGGTTTCACCTATCACTTGTCAGTACTCCTTCTCCTTCACCCACCACCCCCTCACCTGGTTTCACCTATCACCTCTCAGTACTCCTTCTCCTTCACCCACCCCCATCCTTCACCTGGTTTCACCTTTCACTTGTCAGTACTCCTTCTCCTTCACCCACCACCCCCTCACCTGGTTTCACCAATCACCTCTCAGTACTCCTTCTCCTTCACCCTCCTCACCTGGTTTCACCTATCACCTGTCAGTACCCCTTCTCCTTAACCCACCCTCACCCCATCACCTGTCAGTACTCCTTCTCCTTCACCCACCACCACCCCCTCAACTGGTTTCACCTATCACCTGTCAGTACTCCTTCCCCTTCACCCACCCCCATCCTTCACCTGGTTTCACCTATCACTTGTCAGTACTCCTTCTCCTTCACCCACCACCCCCTCACCTGGGTTCACCTATCACCTCTCAGTACTCCTTCTCCTTCACCCACCCCCATCCTTCACCTGGTTTCACCTATCACTTGTCAGTACTCCTTCTCCTTCACCCACCACCCTCTCACCTGGTTTCACCAATCACCTCTCAGTACTCCTTCTCCTTCACCCTCCTCACGTGGTTGCACCTATCACCTGTCAGTACCCTTTCTCTTTAACCCACCCTCACCCCATCACCTGTTACTACTCCTTCTCCTTCACCCCCATCCCGACCTGGTTTCACCTATCACCTGTCAGTACTCCTTCACCCACCACCCCCTCACCTGGTTTCACCTATCACCTGTCAGTACTCCTTCACCATCATCCCCTCACCTGGTTTCACTTATCACCTGTCAGTACTCTTTCACCCTTATCCCCTCACCTGGTTTCACCTATCACCCATCAGTACTCCTTCACCCTCATCCCCTCACCTGGTTTCACCTATCACCTGTCAGTACTCCTTCACCCACCCCCACCCACTCACCTAGTTTCACCTATCACCTGTCAGTACTCCTTCTCCTTAACACCCATCCCCTCACCTGGTTTCACCTATCAACTGTCAATACTCCTTCACCCACCCCCATCCCTCCCCTGGTTTCACCTATCACCTGTCAGTACTCCTTCACCATCATCCCCTCACCTGGTTTCACTTATCACCTGTCAGTACTCTTTCACCCTTATCCCCTCACCTGGTTTCACCTATCACCCATCAGTACTCCTTCACCCTCATCCCCTCACCTGGTTTCACCTATCACCTGTCAGTACTCCTTCACCCACCCCCACCCACTCACCTAGTTTCACCTATCACCTGTCAGTACTCCTTCTCCTTAACACCCATCCCCTCACCTGGTTTCACCTATCAACTGTCAATACTCCTTCACCCACCCCCATCCCTCACCTGGTTTCACCTATCACCTGTCGGTACCCCTTCTCCTTAACCCACCCTCACCCCCTCACCTGGTTTCACCTATCACCTGTCAGTAGTCCTTCTCCTTCACTCACCACCCCCTCACCTGGTTTCACCTATCACCTGTCAGTACTCCTTCTCCTTCATCCCCATCCCCACCGGGTTTCACCTATCACCTGTCAGTACTCCTTCACCCACCATCCCTCACCTGGTTTCACCTATCACCTGTCAGAACTCCTTCTCCTTCACCCACCACCCCCTCACCTGGTTTCACCTATCACCTGTCAGTACCCCTTCTCCTTAACCCACCCTCACCCCATCACCTGTTAGTACTCCTTCTCCTTCACCCCCATCCCCACCTTTGTTTCACCTACCACCTGTCAGTGCTCCTTCACCCTCACCCCCCTCACCTGGTTTCACCCATCACCTGTCAGTACTCCTTCTCCTTCATCCCCACCCCCTCACCTGGTTTCACCTATCACCTGCCAGTACTCCTTCACCCACCCCCATCCCTCACCTGGTGTCACCTATCACCTGTCAGTACTCCTTCTCCTTCACCCACCATCCCTCACCTGGTTTCACCTATCACCTGTCAGTACTCCTTCACCCTCATCCCCTCACCTGGTTTCACTTATCACCTGTCAGTACTCTTTCATCCTCATCCCCTCACCTGGTTTCACCTATCACCTATCAGTACTCCTTCACCCTCTTCCCCTCACCTGGTTTCACCTATCACCTGTCAGTACTCCTTCACCCAACCCCATCCCTCACCTGGTTTCACCCATCACCTGTCAGTTCCCCTTCTTCTTCACCCCCATCCCTCACCTGGTTTCACCTATCACCTGTCAGTACTCCTTTTCCTTCACCCACCCCCACCCACTCACCTAGTTTCACCTATCACCTGTCAGTACTCCTTCTCCTTAACCCCCATCCCCTCACCTGGTTTCACCTATCACCTGTCGGTACCCCTTCTCCTTAACCCACCCTCACCCCCTCACCTGGTTTCACCCATCACCTGTCAGTACTCCTTCACCCTCATCCCCTCACCTGGTTTCACCTATCACCTGTCAGTACTCCTTCTCCTTCACCCACCACCCCCTCACCTTGTTTCACCAATCATCTCTCAGTACTCCTTCTCCTTCACCCTCCTCACCTGGTTGCACCTATCACCTGTCAGTACTCCTTCACCCTCACCCCCCTCACCTGGTTTCACCTATCACCTGTCAGTACCCCTTCTCCTTAACCCACCCTCACCCCATCACCTGTTAGTACTCCTTCTCCTTCACCCCCATCCCCACCTTTGTTTCACCTATCACCTGTCAGTACTCCTTCACCCTCACCTCCCTCACCTGGTTTCACCCATCACCTGTCAGTACTCCTTCTCCTTCACCCCCACCCCCTCACCTGGTTTCACCTATCACCTGCCAGTACTCCTTCACCCACCCCCATCCCTCACCTGGTGTCACCTATCTCCTGTCAGTACTCCTTCACCCACCACCCCCTCACCTGGTTTCACCTATCACCTGTCAGTACTCGTTCACCCTCATCCCCTCACCTGGTTTCACTTATCACCTGTCAGTACTCTTTCATCCTCATCCCCTCACCTGGTTTCACCTATCACTTATCAGTACTCCTTCACCCTCTTCCCCTCACCTGGTTTCACCTATCACCTGTCAGTACTCCTTCACCCACCCCCATCCCTCACCTGGTTTCACCCATCACCTGTCAGTTCCCCTTCTTCTTCACCCCCATCCCTCACCTGGTTTCACCTATCACCTGTCAGTACTCCTTTTCCTTCACCCACCCCCACCCACTCACCTAGTTTCACCTATCACCTGTCAGTACTCCTTCTCCTTAACCCCCATCCCCTCACCTGGTTTCACCTATCACCTGTCGGTACCCCTTCTCCTTAACCCACCCTCACCCCCTCACCTGGTTTCACCCATCACCTGTCAGTACTCCTTCACCCTCATCCCCTCACCTGGTTTCACCTATCACCTGTCAGTACTCCTTCACCGACCCCCATCCCTCACCTGGTTTCACCTATCACCTGTCAGTACTCCTTCTCCTTCACCCACCCCCACCCACTCACCTGGTTTCACCTATCACCTGTCAGTACCCCTTCTCCTTCAACCCCACTCCCCTCACCTGGTTTCACCTATCATCTGTCAGTACTCCTTCTCCTTCACCCCCACCCCCCTCACCTGGTTTCATAAATCACCTGTCATTACTCCTTCTCCTTCACCCCCACCCCAGGTTCCAGGTTCTCCCCCCTTACTTTCCAGTCCAGATGAAGGATCTGGCCCTAAAACGTCGACTGTTTATTCCTCTCCATATGAGATGATGCTACCTGATCTGCTGAGCTCCTCCAAGCATTTTGCGTGTGTTGCTCCAGATTTCCAGTGCCTTTTATGTTGAAAATATTGAAACCAATTTGACTAAATGAAGTAGAGAGCTCTATTTAAAGGCTAGCCTGCGTAAGTGGGCTACAGCGTTGTGAGCATTTATACTTGTGCGTTGGTGTGTTTGCGTCGCTCTGCAATTCACCGCCAAAACGCTAGTTGGCGGTGGGGTTTCTATGCCACTGTGTTGAGTTTCTTCGTGTTGAAACTCAACAGGAAGAAACTCAAACTTCAAACAATGGCGACTGAAACTGAAGGAGGGTGAATTTTCTGTGCTTGTCCGGCCATTGAGAGACATGGAAAAGGAAATACATTTCAAATATTTTCAGATGTGGGCAGGTAGATTTGACGATTTGGTTCATCATCTCCGACCATTTATTTCGCATCAGTGTACGCACAGTATACTCAGAGACTGGCAATCACCATTCGAGTTTTAGCTTCAGGTGGAAGTCAACAGGCTGTAGCAGCTAGCTACAAACTGGCGTCAAGCACAGGGTCCTCCATAATTTCGGAGGTCTGTAAAGCTTTATGGAAAGCATCGCAGCCAGAGTTCCTTCCCTGCCCTTCAGTCGCCCAATGGCAAGTTATTGCGGCGTAGGAGGAAATGCGATGCGACCAAGCGGACCAATCACAGTTGTTGCGGTCTGTGTCGCGGCGTGACATAGTTACATTTTGGGAGAGATGCGCGTTAGGCTACGGTGTAGGGTTGGTGTAGAGTATAGCATAGGGTACGCGGCTACGCACAAGTATAAATCAGCCTTAACTTTCCCCTGTCAGCTAGTCAAGTCAAGTCAAGTCAAGTCAAGTCACTTTTTAATTGTCATTTCAACCATTACTGCTGGTACAGAACATAGTAAAAATGAGACAGCATTTTCCAGGATCATGGTGCTACATGAAACAATACAAAAACAACACTGAACTACGTAAGAAAAAAACACAAGAACTACACTAGACTACAGACCTATCCAGGACTGCATAAAGTGCACAAAACAGTGCAGACACTACAATAAATAATAATAAATAATAAACAAGACAATAGGCACAATAGAGGGCAGTAGGTTGGTGTCAGTCCAGGCTCTGGGTATTAAGGAGTCTGATGGCTTGGGGGAAGAAACTGTTACATAGTCTGGTTGTGAGAGCCCGAATGCTTCGGTGCCTTTTGCCAGATGGCAAGAGGGAGAAGAGTTTGTATGAGGGGTGTGTGGGGTCCTTCATAATGCTGATTGCTTATGGATGCAGCGTGTGCTGTAAATGTCTGTAATGGTGGGAAGAGAGACCCTGATGATCTTCTCAACTGACCTCACTATCCGCAGCAGGGTCTTGTGATCCGAGATGGTGCAATTCCCGAACCAGGCAGTGATGCAGCTGCTCAGGATGCTCTCCATACAACCTCTGTAGAATGTGGTGAGGATGGGGGGGTGGGAGATGGACTTCTCTCAGCCTTCACAGAAAGTAGAGACGCTGCTGGGCTTTCTTTGCTATGGAGCTGGTGTTGAGGGACCAGGTGAGATTCTCCACCAGGTGAACACCAAGAAATTTGGTGCTCTTAACAATCTCTATGGAGGAGTCATCAATGTTCAGCGGAGAGTGGTCGCTCCGTGTCCTCCTGAAGTCAACAACCATCTCTTTTGTTTTGTTCACATTCAGAGACAGGTTGTTGGCTCTGCACCAGTTAATGCAGTTTGTCATTTCACTGGGCTTGCATCAAGTGCTCTGTTGCCCCAGGCAACTTCAGCCAGTGCTTCACTCACCCCGAGACCCAGGAAATCTGTGGACACTCACATTTCCTGCCTGGATTCGATGTCCCAGGAACTGCTCGGGAACATCTCCTGGGCAATCGGACTGGACCCCAGCTGAAGATCTAGTCCATGATTTAGTAAGTGCTACGCTGCCACTGAAGTGCGTGGTGCCGCTTGTGGGCTGCCCTCAGCAGATCCTTGGGTTGTGATGGGTGTAAATGCAACTGATGCATTTCACTGTGTGTTTCCATGTTCAGTACATGGGGAGTGGGTCTCACTGAAACTGACTGAATATTGTAGGGCGGATAGAGTGGATGTAGAGAGGACTTCCATACAGGAGTAGTCTTGGACCAGGGGGCACAACCTCAGAAGATAAAGACATCCCTTTAGAACAGAGATGAGAAGGAACCTCTATAGCCAGAGGGTGGTGAATTCATTGCCACAGACGGCTGTGGAGGCCAACTCATTGGGTATATTTAAAGTGGAAGTTGATAGAATCTTGATTAGTAAGGTCGTCAAAGGTTACGGGGAGAAGGCAGGAGAATGGCATTGAGAGGGACTCAGGAGTAGATTTGATGAGACAAATTCCTAATTCTGCTCCTATGTCTTATGGTTCATGTGATAAAAAAAATCTGAATTTGAATCTAATTCATTTACAATTAACAATTCTCCAGTCTGGAGTTGCCTCACCCTTTTTCCCTTCATTTGCTTATTTAAATCGCTTTTCAAATCAACTGCTAATCTACTTTCTATACCTGCTTAATCTCGATATTCCCTGTACTTCCTCATTTATTTTGTACATTAATCTGTCACTGGCACATTGTGAGAGCATGGGAAATGAAAGGCAGGGTGACCCAAACAACATTGTATACTGTAGGATGGCTTAGTGCCTCAGACATGACGCTTCAGAACTGGAGACCTGTTAACACTTCAATCAGTTATTTCCTTTGAGGCTGTCAAGAGGAAACATAATCATCACTACCGTTCGTCAGACTCATTGCGATATTTTTAGGTTCAATAATACTCAATGTCAAATTTACAAGCACAATGCCAGGTCTTGAGGACCTAAGTTATAAGGAAAGGTTGAATAGGTTGGGACTTTAATTCCTGGAGTGTAGGAGAATGAGGGGAGATTTGATAGAGGCATACAGAATTATGAAGGGTACAGATAGGGTTAATGCGAGCAGACTTTTTCTACTGAGGTTGGGTGACACTGGTTCTTTAAGATGGTCATCGCTGGGGTGGGTAGCGGGGATAAGCTCCCACTACCTATCAAATGCTCCCAGTGCTGTGCGTCTCAAATGGCCTTCGCCTGTGCCTTTGCTACTAAGCCCGGCAGAACCATTTCTACTGTCAGGAGGAGAAACAAAGGCAGGCAGATGGAGCTCATCTGCTGTGCTTGGCAGCTCATCCAGGAGAAGGGAAACTGTTATCTCAAGCCTCCGCTTCCGTGAGGATATGCAGGGAAGGCTTCGGAGTAAATTCTGAGGAAGAGATCCAGAGCTGGAGTTCTTCTGGCAGTCTTACATTGAGTTCAACTCCCACAACGCTGCTGGTGCAAAACTATTTTGGTCTCTACCGTTCCTTTGGATTCATCAGCTGCAAGAAAAGGGGCAGCCTGCAACATGGGCAGCAACTTGCTCTCCATATCACACTGCCCTGGCTTACATAGCCCATAGACAACCAGCACACAATATCCATGGTTGGCCGCAACCAATGGAGGGCCTCAAAGTGTGAGGTGAGAATTAGAGGTCACAAGTACAGAGTGGAAAGGAAAATACTTGGACTATAAGACATAGGAGCAGAACTAGTGGAAAGGGGCCGAAGAGGGAGGAGATGATGTGGGCCGTGGGAGAAATGGAAGGACGAGGGCTCCCAGAAAGGGAGGTGAGGAGAAGAGAAGAAGTGGGATGGTCATCAGGATGGGGAACTGAAAAAGAGTGAGGAGAAGTTGCTGGAAGTTGGAGAAATCGATGTTCATGCCATCAGGTTGGAGACTGCCCAGACAGAATATGAGGTGTTGCTCCTCCAATCTGAGTTTAGCCTAGATGGTGGTGAAGAAGGCATATAGTCGCTCCCTACGCGACTCCCTTGTCCATTCGTCCCCCCATCCCTCCCCACCGATCTCCCTCCTGGCACTTATCCTTGTAAACAGAACAAGTGCTACACATGCCCTTACACTTCCTCCCTTGCTACGATTCAGGGCCCCAGACAGTCCTTCCAGGTGAGGCGACACTTCACCTGTGAGTCGACTGGGGTGATATACTGCGTCCGGTGCTCCCGATGTGGCCTCCTATATATTGGCGAGACCCGACACAGGCTGGGAGACCATTTCACTGAACACCTACGCTCTGTCCGCCAGAGAAAGCAGGATCTCCCAGTGGCCACACATTTTAATTCCACAAAATAATCTGCAGATGCTGGGGTCAAAGCAACACTCACAACACACCAGAGGAACTCAGCAGGTCAGGCAGCATCCGCGGAAAAGATCGGTCGACGTTTCGGGCCGGAACCCTTCGTCAGGACTGTAGGGGGAAGGGGCAGAGGCCCTATAAAGAAGGTGGGGGGAGGGTGGGAAGGAGAAGGCTGGTAGGTTCCAGGTGAAGAACCAGTAAGGGGAAAGATAAAAGGGTGGGGGAAGGGAGGCAGGGAGATCCCCTATTCTTTCTTCACCTTTCCTGCCCCACCTCCCCTTCGTACCCCATCCCTTATTTATTTATTTATTTCTCTCTTTTTTTTTTTCTCTCCCTCTGTCCCTCTCACTATAATGCCTTACCCATCCTCTGGGCTCCCCTCCGCCTTTCTTTCTCCCTAGGCCTCCCGTCCATCCCATGATCCTCTCATATCCCTTTTGCCAATCAACTTTCCAGTTCTTAGCTCCATCCCTCCCCCTCCTGTCTTCTCCTATCATTTCGGATCTCCCCCTCCCCTCTCACTTTCAAATCTCTTACTAGCTCTTCTTTCAGTTAGTCCTGATGAAGGGTCTCGGCCTGAAACGTCAACTGTGCTTCTTCCTATAGATGCTGCCTGGCCTGCTGTGTTCACCAGCAATTTTTATGTGTGTTGCTTGAAGGCATATAGCAAGCTGGCCTTGATGCCACACCTGTACAAGATGTTAGTGAGACTCCACATGATGTATTGTGTTCAGTTCCGGGTTGCCCATAGTAGGAAAGGTTCATTGAAAGGGTGGTATTGGGGTTGGAGGACTTGAGTTCAAAGTTCAAAGTAAATTTACTGTCAAAGTGTGCATTTGTTACTACAACATTACCTTGAGATTCATTTTCTTGCAAGCAAATGAAAAAATACAATAGAATTTATGAACAACTCTGCACAAACAAAGACCGACAAAACCAATGTTGTTCAACTAAAATAACACTTGAGAACGAGTTGTAAAGAGTCCTTGAAAGTGAGTCTGTCGATGGTAGGATAGTTTCAGTGTTGAGGTGAATGGAGCTATCCACACTGGTTTAGGAGACTGGTGGTTGAAGGGTAATAACTGTTTCTGAACTTGGTGGTGTGGGACCTAAGGCTCGTGTACCTCCTGCCCAATGGTAGTAGCAAGGAGAGGCCATGTCCTGGATGGTAAGTATTTTTGATGATGAATGCCACCTTCGTGAGGCACCGCCTATCGAAGATGTCCTCGTTGGTGGGGAGGCTTATACCTGTGATAGAGATGGAGATGCCTGGGTCCACAAGTCTCTGCAACTTTTTCTCATCCTGTACATTGGAGCCTGTAAACCAGATAAACAACTTCAATGTTTAAAAGTCATTTAGACAGATATGGGGCAAATGTGGGCAAATGGGACATCTTGGTGAAGAAGGATGAATTGGGAAGAAGGCCTGTCTCCATGCTGTATAGCCTCTCTCTTTTTCAGGAACTGTATTTACACCACAGTCTTTCACTTATATATCTCATTCCTACAATGTTCAGAGTCTTAACACAATTTCTGCAGTTTACATTATCTATCACCTTTTAACATTTGGGAGAGGGGAATAAATGCAGTGTTCTCATGGCAAAAATAAATGCAGCACCTAATTACCGGTGAGAAACTATTAACACAGCAGGGCACTGATTCTTAAACCTAGTCCTCTTGTTCCAAAACTTAAAGGTTCGCATTATTTGTCTCATGTATATTGAAACATTCACTCAGTGGCTATTTTGTTAGGTACAGGAGGTCCTGAATGTAACTTTATGCTCTTTTCCTGCTGTAACCCATTCCCTTCACGTTTTGACGTGTTGTGCGTTCAGAGATGCTCTTCTGCACACCACTGTTGTAACGTGTGGTTATTTGAGGTACTGTCACCTTTCTGGAAGAACATTTGTACCATTCTCCTCCGATCTCTCTCATTAACAAGGCACTTTCATCTAGAGAACTGGATTTTGTTTTGTTTCTCGTGCTATTCACTGTAAACTCTAGAGACCGTTATGCATAAAAATCCCGGGAGATCAACTGTTTCTGAGATACTCAAACCATCCTATCTAGTACCAATAATTATTCACGGTCAAAGTCACATTTCTTCCCCATTCTGATGTTTGGTCTGAACAACAACTGAATCTCTTGATCATGTTGGCATGCTTTTGTGCCTCAAGTTGCTGCTACGTGATTGGCTGGTCAGATATTTACATTAACAAGCAGGTGGACAGGGGTACCTAATAAAGTGGCCAGTAAGTGCAGGGTGAAATGCATTAACAACCAGTGTAGCCCAGGATGTGCTGGGGGCAGTTCACAAGCTTTCAGCACTAACATAGCATGCCCACAACTTACTTTTAAGCCTTTGACAGGTGGGACTCATAAACCCTTCAAACTGTTGGCACAAAAATGTAAGCATGATGAATTTAAGAGCAGATTCGGGCAAGGCCGGTCTTTTTGGAATGCACAGGCACAGAAAGTGTCAGTGCCAGTGCCATGGTCTGGATTGGGGTCTCTTTAAATTTATTTTGTTTATGTTACGATCTGGAACATTGACTCCCTGTTTCCCTTTGGTTCCCTGTTTTCCCGTGTCCCTTGGCCTTGGTGATTAGAGGCAATTTACTCTCAGCTGAACCGGTAGTTTGTAGTCTCCGGCTTTCAGTTGTTCAGCATGAGAGCATTTGCAAAGTCACCAAGGTACTGCGTGCCAATGTCATCTGGCCGGAGCCAGCCTAGTCTCCGACCAAAGCGAGTGCCGGTAATTTGCCTTTCCTCTCCGGAGCAACCCTGTCAAGTTACCTCGCCAAAGCGAGCCTGCAAAGTTTCCTCACCAAGGTGGGTCCGTCAGTTAACCCGCCCAAGGGAATCAAGAACCGCTGTCTACTGTTCCCGGGCCGAGTTGAGAGCTCGCCACTACCCGGCAGCACCCAAGTTCCGAGTCAAGTCCCGTCCCTGGCGGCTTCCAAGTACCGAGTCAAGTCCCGGCCCTGGCGGCTTCCAAGTGCTGAGTCAAGTCCCGGCCCTGGCGGCTTCCAAGTACCGAGTCAAGTCCTGGCCCTGGCTGTCTGTGATTCCTGTCCTACCCCCTTGTCTGAATCCCTTCTGTGCCCCTCTCACCTCTAGCCCTCGTCTGCAGCCCTCACCTGCACCTCAGTCTAGTTCTATCGCCGGAGCTAGGTAGGTACTGTCTGGTGTTCTTTCGTGTTGGTCTTGTCTTGTTCTCGCCTCCATGGGGTAAGTTAGGCCGTCTTGCTGTTTCCCCACGGGGGGTCATGTCTTGTCGTGTCTTGTCCTCGTCTCCATGGGGTAAGTCAGGCCGTCTTGTCGTTGTCCTGGGGGGGATCATGAGTCATGAGTCCTGGCCCAATGTCCTGTTCCCAAGGAGGGGTCCTGGCTCTCTTTTCTGTGTGTGAGTCCCAGCCCTATGTCCTGGACCCAAGGAGGGGTCCCGACTCTGTGTTCTGTGTAAGTGTCCATGGTTCCATGTACCTGCTCTCCCGAGACTGAGGCTCTGTTTTTCCATGTTCCTCCTCTCCCTATCCCATGTCATGTCCATGCCTGGTTCTGGGGTCCAAGCCCGAGGCAAGACCCAGGTACTGGGTCCTTGCCCAGTCCCTGGCTCGGAGTCCATACCGTAGCCTCTTCATGTCACCTCTAGTTCTGGGATCCGATTCCAAGTCCTAGCCCAGACCCTTGTCCCAGCCTAGTAGTAGTCCTGAGTCCTTGTCCAATTGGCTATTCTTGCTCATGCCTTGCTCTCCTGGTTTTGAGCAATAAACTAAATTTAATTAACCTCACAAGATGTGTCTTGCATTTGGGTCCACCCTTGCTCCCTATGCCCCCCCCATTGTGACAGCCAGAGGCCTACTGAAGCTAGGAGTGTGAGTACAAAAAGAGCAGACTCAAGTAAACTTGGTCTTTCTTCAGCGGCTCAGGCAAGAGAAGTGTGTATCAGGTCAGGGCCCTATGCAAGTCAGGAGAAAGAGAGAGAGAGAGAGGATAAAAGGAGCAGATTTGGGCAAGGCCAGTCTTTTTGGACTGCACGGGCGACGGAAGTGTCAGCATCAAAGACCTAACCTCAGCTGCAAATAAATGAAGGGTAGGCTCAGGCCATTGTCAGAGTGTGCCAGGGCTAGAGTGGGAAGACTTTGGTGTGAACAGGTGAAGGCACAGTTAAAAAGAGGCAAGCCTTTTTTGTTTGGTATAGATTGGTCAGGATGGAATGCTCCTCCTGCCAGATATGGGAATTTGGGATACCTGACGATTTCCCTGATGACTAACCCAACTTCAGCGCCTGACTGACCAGGGCAGGAAGTTGGAACTGGTGTTGGATGTACTCACGGTCTTTCAGGAGACAAGACTTTTGACGAGGTGGTCACACCCAGACTACAGGCTTCGGACAGTAGATGGGTGACCACCAGGAGAGGTAATCAGTTAGTGCAGGGTTTCCTTGTGCCCATTCCCCTCAGCAACAAGAACAGCCCTTCAGATACTGTCGGGAATGACCCATCAGAGCACAGCAGCAGCAGCCAGACTGGTGGCACTGTGGTCAGCTTTGAGCCTTGATAGGGAAGGGTAAATTCAGGCAATGCAGTAGCTATAGGGACACGATAGTTAGGGGGACAGAAAGGAGATTCTGTGGCCACAAAGGAGATACCAGGATGGTGAGTTGCCTCCTGGCTGCCAGGGTCTAGGATGTATCGGAACAGCTGCTAGGTGTTCTCAAGGGGAGGGGAACAGCCAGAGGTCATGGTGCACATTGGCACTATGACATCAGCAGAAACGGGAAGCGGTCATACGCTGTGAGTGCAGAGAATTAGGAAAGAGGCTGAAGAGAAGGACTTCCAAGGTGGTAATCTCCTGATTACTCCCTGTGCAGGTAGGAATGGGGTGATAGCACGGATGAATGAGTGGCTGAGGAGATGGTGCAGGCGACAGGGTTTCGAGTTCACGGATCATTGGAACTTTTCCTGGGGAAGGGGTGACTTGTAGAAGTGGGACGGATTGCACCTGAACTGGAGGGGAACCAATATCCTGGCTGGGAAGTTTGCTGTTGCTACTCAGGAGAGTTTAAACTGGTTTTGCAGGGGACTGGGAACTGGAGCCCCAGCTCAGTTCGGGAAGGAGCGAACCGGAAGGTAGATGTCAGGGAAACTATTGAAAGGCAAAATCCAAAAAACAGGTATGATGGGTTGGATAGTTTGAAGTGTGTAGATTTTAATGCTAGGAGTATTATGGGTAAGGGTGATGAACTTAGAGCACGGATCAGTACATGGAACTGTGATGTTGTAGCCATTACTGAAACTTGGTTGAGAGAGGGGCAGGAATGGGTGATTAGTGTACCAGGTTTTAGAAAAGGTAGAGGAGGAGGTAAAAGAGAGAGTGGAGTTGCACTACTAATCAGGAACAAT